>NC_088930.1:22075000-22405000 GCF_038396675.1 Hydra vulgaris | reverse complement strand
TTGATATACGGTTTCTAAGAAAGATCGAAAGTAAGAGTTAATCCTAGAAGATAAAGGGTAGATGACTTGTCGAGTACATCACCCTTCATAAATATAGGAAGATCTAAATTATTGCCCTCTCCAAGGGATCAGAGAGTGTTGGCTTCTTATCAAGACAAGAATAAATGGTAGTATCGCCAGCGAACAATGCCACCTTAGATGTAAGAATATCTGGAAGATCGTTAATGTAAATTAAAAAGAATATAGGGCCAAGGATAAAACCTTGAGGAACTCCTGAAGTTACAGGATATAAAGAAGAGTTATGTTTATCAAGGACAATCAGCATGCCAAACTTTATCAAAAGCTTTACGAATGTCAAGAGCGATGACCTTAACCTTTCCACCTTTATCTAATATATGTACAGTCTGATCAAATGATAGTTGGAGTGTTCTCCAAATCTTAAAAAAAGTTCAAACCACAGAAGTCATTTTCCAGCAGGCAGGTAAACAAGGTTCAGTCACTTATTAAATAGTTTAGAAAGAGTTAAAGAGATTTCTGGACTTTGGTAAGACTGTGATAGAAATCTAGTCTGAACCACAAGCCGTAGAAATGTTTAATTAAGAAATGGCTTTAGCAATGGAAGCCAGAGTGATTTTGGTGTGTAACAATAGATTAATTACAGTATGATCATTAGAATCAAGAGAAATTAGAGGAAAAATTGTTTGCCAGTAGTTCTTCCTTATTCTTAGTAGAGGTAATAAAATCAGACCTTATGAGTTAGAGATGGAATATTTGACTTTTTTTTTTTGTTAATGATGATGTTGGAGATTTTAAAAAGTCTCTATAGCCTAATTTCTGATATAAGGTATGACATTTAGTAAACTGGAAATATTAGAGCTTAGCATCAGACAGCATCTTTTTACATAAATTCTTGCAATAATAAATAGACGCTTATTCTCAAGAGAGTTATTTTAAAAAAGATGAAAAAAATGATTATGATTAGATATAGCAACTGCACAAAAAGGGCAAAACCATGGAGTAGAATGATGCTTGACTTAAAACCAATGAGAAGGTAATAAAAACTTCCATACCTGTCTAAACAGAGGAGGTTATGTAGGAGGTGTATTTATCAGCAGAGGAAGACATCAGCCCAAGTACCATATTAAAAAAAATGGCAAAAAGATTTCCAGTCAGCCTAAGGATAGTAGTAAGTAGTGCGATGATGTATTGAGTTTTAAGAAGAAGTGTGAGATAAAAGATTTTTACCTCTCTTTATCCCAATAGATGGTATTGTATTTACTATGTAATGTTGTATAAAATAGAATATATTTCCTGAAATAAAAGTTGTGTTTGTTCCAGGTAAATAAGCTTAATCCAGTCAATCTGAAAACAGCTGAATTTGTTGGAGTAACAGAAAGTGTACTTAGTAAGAAGGCTGCTGGTAAAAGATGTAGCAAGGTATTTTTTTGTTTTTTAATTGTTTACTTTCTGATTAAATTTGTTTGTTTTTTAAATTTAATTTATTTATTTTTATACTATATTTTTCTCTTTTTTATTGTTCCATATGTTTTATAAATTTGAATATATATATATATATATATATATATATATATATATATATATATATATATATATATTGTTGTTGTGAATAAAGAGAATATATGCATTATACATGAAAACATGTATGCATTAAAAACATCATACATAGTAGATAGTAGTTGTAAACACTTAGAACATGTGTCATCACATCTACATCAGTCATACATGTGTCATCACAACAGAGCAAGAAAAGTAGTGTCATGAATTGATTTGAATTGGATTTTATTCATTTATATTTTTTGTGTTAATCTGAATTGATTTCTTGATTTATGTTTTTTCTTGTAAAAGGATCAAGTTTAGTGATTATTTTAGATTTTTCTAAAATAAAATAAAGTTTATTTTATTCAAGGTTATTGTTATTTTTGTATAAAGTTTATTATTCACTTTTTGATTTTTAATTATTGAACTAATTTAATGATCTTAATTTACAATTTTTTTAAAGTAGAGTTTGCTTCAAAATTCTTCAGTTGTAGTTTCAATGATTTAAATAAATTTCTATCATATCAAAAAAAATTATAATATAAGCATCAACTTAAGTATAAAAATAGCATATTTGAAACAAGTTACTTAGACAGTTTTTTTGTGTCAAAAGTTACCCAAGCAAAAGTTACCCAAGCAAAGAGTGGAAAACAATATCTAGTTTCAATTTCTATTTTTATTTAATTTCTAGTTTTTATTCTTTTTGTCCTTTTTTTCATTTTTTATTTTCTAGAAAAACATTAGAAATCAAGAATGTTAATTATATCTCAAATGTGTGTTAATTATCGCTTAAATTTTGATTTATTATTATTCATTGTTGCTGTGTATCTGACTTATTATTCATTATTGCTGTGTATCTGACTTATTATTCATTATTGCTGTGTATCTGACTTATTATTCATTATTGCTGTGTATCTGACTTATTATTCATTATTGCTGTGTATCTGACTTATTTTTCATTGTTGCTGTGTATCTGACTTATTATTCATTATTGCTGTGTATCTGACTTATTATTCATTATTGCTGTGTATCTGACTTATTATTCATTATTGCTGTGTATCTGACTTATTATTCATTATTGCTGTGTATCTGACTTATTATTCATTATTGCTGTGTATCTGACTTATTATTCATTATTGCTGTGTATCTGACTTATTATTCATTATTGCTGTGTATCTGACTTGAAACGGTTTTTTATTTTACTAACTACTGACTTAAAGCTTTTTGTGTTAGTTGTTAGAATGGAGGTAAAATTGCAACAGCTCATGTGTCTCAATAAAATATTATGTATAAATAATAAATATTATATATAACATAATACTATATATAAAATAAGCATAAAGTATTAAGTAACCAGCTACAAGTTTATAAACAGAAATGTATGTTTATTATACATTTTTTTTCATATGTTTTTGTCATAAATGTTTGTTTTGCTTGGTCAGATTTGCAACTGTTCATTAATAATTGGTGTCTAACTTTATAAATATGTGACAAGGTATTGTAAATTTGATCTTGAAAAAATCTTTTAAAAATTATAGAAAAGTATTGAGGTTAAATCTAAAACAGGTTTATTTTTTGAATATTTTATCTATTAAAATGTTTCAAAACAAAAATTTACACAGGTCTTAAAATGCTTTAAAATAATAGTTTTAAAAAATTTGTAAATCACGTATTGTGTAAATCATATAAAGCTTAAAGCCTGCTGCTACAAAAAAGGGTTGCTATATCGACTGAGGATTTGGTTTAGGCAGGCAGTCTATCCAATATTAAAAAAAAACTTCTTTAAGTTTTTTAAGTTTTTTTTTATTATCATGTAACATGGTCTTAAAATAAATTTTTAACCCATCATGAGTCTTTTCTCAACATTTGTATAAATGAATTTAAAAAAATATATATTTTTTTTCCATTATTACTTAAAATTGCGGCTTTGCAAATAAATGATTTTTTACTTTAAAAAGTTGTTAACAAACAAAAATATTACTTGTTGCAAAGAAAAAAAATTCAAGTTAATTACTTAACCATTAAAATTGTATTTAGTTGTGTAAATCATTTTGTACGCACAAAAGTGAAAAAGTGACAACATTGTAAAACAATATTTTTAAATACAATTTTTAAACAATTGAAGTTGAATGATAAGAAAAAATTTGCTTCAATTGAGGGGAAAACAAAAAAAGGAAATAAAACGGCTTTAGTGAAAAATGCTTCTTTTATGGTTGATTTTCATAAAGAAAAATTGGTTGGTAATTACACTGTCATTTAAAATCAAAGCTATCTTCATGCTATTGTATGCCATTGTAATGTCGACAAAGGAGGAAGTTTAACCAAGGTTGATTATAGTAGTTTACCCTTGCTCGATGAACAACTATAATCAAATCCAAGCACAAATAATGTGGCAAGGAAAAAAAACCATTAAGCGAGGAGCTTGAACAGTTATGAAATGAGGTTTGGGTTCTAGATCAGAATCGTGTGTTTCTTGAACTTTCAAAATAATGGCTTAATTTTGTTTAAGGATTTGGAAGATACAACAGATTCTGAATTTTTTTTGCAAGATATATGATTCCCAAAATAATTCCTATACATGAATCTATAATGGAAATCATTCTTATAAAGCAGATGATAAGTATGTTGCTTAAGCTTGTTCAAAGGAGATACTATAGGAAGGCAAAAAGTACAGATATGTGATATGTATGTATAAATCAATTCAATACTTTGTGAAAAAAAAATTTGTTTTGATTTTTTAGGACTCGTTTGATGAGTTCATTTACAAGCGATTTTTTTTGGCTTTGGTATTATTTGAACTTTTAAAAAAGAAATCTGTACTGCAAGTTTCTGAAACTTATGAGGTTTCTCGTGGTTTTCTTCAGAATCTTCTTGTCTCATCAATATCATACACCTCACTGTTGATACATTTTACAGCTGTATGCATTTTTATATATTTTTTACTCATTTTTAAAAAGATTTTTTAAATAATTAAAATAAGTTTATAGACATTTTATTTTTTTTATTATTTTGTGTTATTTATTTAGGAAATAAGCGAGTTTTGGGTGTATAAAATTTTGTTTCAAGCTCTCCTTGAGCGACTCTCAAACACAAGCAGCATTGAATTAGCACCGTTACTGGAGATTCCTGGAATCAAAGAGGTACCTTATTTCTAAAAAATCTGTGATAATCCTTAAACAAAAAACTTCAATGAAACAACGAACAAATTTCAATTTACCGTTGTAACTATCCATACCCTATTATCAAGTCATTAAAAACTGATTATAAGCCATTATAGTTTTGTTATACTATTTATTTATATGTTCATAACAAAGTTTAAAGTTTTCAATGATTTTTTCTGTTATTTATTATATGGTTTAATATATTATCATGTATTAAATGTACGAAAATAATTTTTTATTTGATTCAAACTTTGGATTTGACAAGTAAGTCAAACTTATTCAACTTTTTCACCTTTTATTATTTCAAAAAAAAAAAAAAGGATGTAAAGTAAAATAAAGCAATGTCAGAAATTTTAAACACTCACACGCCACGTTTTACCACATAACCCATGTTTAACTGCATAACATATTTTAAGTTTTTACTAAGCACCTTATAATTTATTCAATTTTCAGAATAATAAAAGATTTTTATAAAGGTAAGAAATTTCTAAAGGTAGATTCATGGTGGCCACAGTCCTAGAATGTCCTGGGTTTTTGCAAGTGTCCTGGAATGTCCTGGAAAATTTTGATTTTTTCAAAATTGTCCTTGAATGTCCTGGAATTTTTATTTTTTTAAATATATTTTAAAATTACTAATATTATTGCAGTAAAATTAAATTTTTTTATGCAATTAAAAAAATTTAAAGCCGCTGTAATTTAATTTTTATGAATGGTTTTTTTTAGGTTTTATATATTGCTTTAATTACTTTGAATTTTGTTTGATTTTTGTTTTCTTATATCAGTAATTGTTGGTTTGAAATCATGCATATCAAATTATAGTATTTAATTTTTCTATAGTTTTAATTTTTTGGATATTTTTAAGTTTAGAAAAAGTTTAAAGAGTAAAGTATAAATATAGAATGCCTCGAGATTTGCATTTTTCGAATGCATGGTTGCAAACACCTGAATACAAAAACTGGATTATTAAAAAAAGTACGACAATTGCATCATGTTCTTTTTGTAAAAAAGACATTAATGTTAGAAATATGGGTGAAAATGCTTTAAAAAGTCATCTCAAAAGTAAAAAACATTATGAGTTATCACCTCCAGTATTAAGTTCATTATGCAATTATTTTGCTGAATCAAAAACTTTGTCACCTTTAAAAACTGGTACTGTTCAGATTATTGAAAAGCCATCTAAAAAGTCTAAAACATTGGATATGGTATTTATAAATGAACAAGTAATAACCGCTGAAATTAGATGGATATTACACGTGGCTTTATCAAAATCTTTTCCAAGATCATGTGAAGGTATTAACTCACTATTTATATCTATGTTTTCTGATAGTAACATTGCAAAAAAGTTTCAGGTAGGTCGAACAAAGTGTGGATATGTTACAAAATTTGGCATTGCACCATATTTTCTTGATTTGTTATATAAAGAAATATTGTTATCACCGGTTTTTGTAATATCTTTTGATGAGTCATTAAATCGTAGCATACAAAAAGGTCAAATGGATATTATTGTTCGATTCTGGAACCATGAATCAAATCAAGTTTTTACAAGATATCTTGACTCACAATTTTTAGGAGGTTCAAATTCAAAGCAGTTATTAAAATCTTTTAATGAAGGTGTATCTCAACTTAACATACAAAAAATGATTCAGATATCTTCAGATGGACCTAATGTCAATTTAAAATTTTTAAGGCTGGTAAAAGAAGATCGGGAACTTAATGAGTATCCAGCCTTATTAGATATTGGCACGTGTGGCCTCCACACAGTTCATGGAAGCCTAAAAACATCAGTTAATAACTCTGAATGGAAACTTGGTGAAAAATTAAAAGCAATGTGGAAGTTTCTGAATGAATGCCCTTCATGCAGAGAAATCTATGAAAATGTAGCTGAGAACAAAGTTTACCCTTTACCTTATTGTGGCCATCGTTGGTGTGAGAATCAAAACTGTTGTGAACGAGCAGCAAATATTTTTCCTGGCTATTTGAAGTTTATTGAACACTTACAAAGCTTACCAAAATCAAAGCAACCTCATGGAAAGTGGTTTAATGTTTTAAAAGATACAATTAAAGATCCTTTGTTTATTGCTAAATTAAAGTTTGTTGAATTTATAGCTGAAAAGTTAAATATATTCCTAAAGGGTTTTCAATGTGATAAACCAATGGTCCCATTTATATTCGATGTTTTAAAAAACATTTTAGTTAGCATTCTAAGTATGTTTTTATTAAATGATGTAATGGAACGATCTGATACAATTAAAAAAATAATGAAGCTAAATCTCACAGATCCAATGTTATACAAAAGAGAAGATACAATTGATATTGGTCTGTCTGCAAATATGGAAGTTCAAAAATACAAACGATTATCAACATCAAAAGGAAGCATAATTTCAAAATTTTACAAAGATGTTTGTATATTTTTATCTTCACTTGCAACTCACATGTTAGAAAAATCTCCCATAAAATATCTTCTAGTCAGGTGTTCCTCTTGTCTAGATCCTATTCAATTAGCAGATAGCAGAGAAGTAGAGTGTAATAAGTTAAAGTTTTCTAAATTATTGCAACAACTAGTAGCTTCTGGATATTTAAAATCAAAAATTGGGGACTAAGCAAATGAAGAATATTTTCAATTTATAATCAACATTGTTCGTAAACATGATACAGAGTTTTTATCATTCAAAAAATATGATGATAGGTTGGATATTTTTCTTTCTCAGCATATACCTGTAAATGGATATACATCTCTTTGGGATGTCTGCATAATATTATTTTGCTTGTCTCATGGCCAGGCTGCTATTGAACGCGGGTTCAAAGTAAATAAGGACTATCTAGTTGAAAATTTAGGTGAAGATTCTCTAATTGCATTAAGAATAGTTCATGATCACATGTTATCAAAGCAACAAAATGCTGCAGATATTCCAATTACTAGAGAAATGATGAAATCAGTCAAATCATCTAGAATGCGATACGATGTTGCGTTGGAAAATGCAAAAAAAGTTAAAGAGTTATCAACTGTAAGTTTAAAAAGAAAAGCTGTTTCCGCTGAAATTTATGACACTGTTCGAAGGAAGAAGCTACTTCAAGCATCAGCTGACGATTTAATAAAGGAGGCAGATAGTTATGCATTAAAGGCAGAGGAAAAAAAAGATTTGAGTTTTATAATCACTTCAAATGATTTAAGAAAGTTATCAAAAGATAAATTTTTAAAATTGCAAGAGCTTGACAGTTTAGAAAAAGCTTTATGTTTAAAAAGAGATTCAATCATTGTTTGAGTTTCATTTATTTATTTTGTAAATATGTTTTGGTTTAGTTTAGTTCCATTAAAGAGTATGATTGTTTAACTATTATATGTATATTTATATTAGTTTACATTCTTCTTTCTATTTTATACTGACTTTTAAAAAAAAAAAATTTTTTAATTTATTATGTTATTAAAAACTTAATACTACTACTTTTTGTCAATTTAAAAAAGTTATTAGTCGATTTAGTTGAAATATTCTATGAATATTGTTCAATGAAAATGAAAATATAATTGATAATATTCATTTAATAGGTTATAAAATGTCCTGGAAAATTTTTCAAAAAGTCCTGGAATGTCCTGGAATTTGACCTTTAAAATTTTGTGGCCACTATGTAGATTGTTAATCAGAATTTTTAATTAGAATTGGTCAGTTTGTTATTGGTTACACTACACTGTCTTCACTAGAATGCTAGTGTAAGGAATTTACAGTAATTCTAGCACCATTATTGTTTTCAAATAAAAGTTTTGTGGGAATTCTATAGATTGCACTTATTGACTAATTTGTTGGTTTTCTTATTTTCTTATAACAACTGGTTCTACTGGTAAGGAACAAATAATTGAAATGAATGTGTATAAGGTATTAGTTTAGCAGGTATGTACAAATCAAATTTAGAAAAGGGAAACTAATATTGTAAGGGTAATATTAAGATAAGTAAAAGTTTTTAATTCCCTCAGCCGTAGTATTTTGATTTCTAATTAGGACATTATGGATATATTTGCAGTATTGTAAATAACAAATTGGTTTTAATCTTATCTTTAAGATCAAAAACAATTGTAAGTATTAATGGTTTTAATTCTAGTAATAAATCTGTTTTGTAAGGTGTTCCTCAAGGCTCTGTTCTTGGTCTTCTTTTGTTTTTTATTTAGGTTAACAACTTAATCAACTTTGTTCACTTGTTTTCAGTACATCTGTATGCTGATGATACAAATCTCTTACATATCTAAGTCGTATCATTCTTTATGTATAAATATAAATTTGGATCTAAAAGGTATTCACTGGTTAAATGCTAACCTAATGTCTTAACACTGAAAAAACTAATTTTTTTTTATCTCTGAGAAAAAATTATTTTTATAAAAATGTTAAAATTAAATACAAAATTAATAATAAACCGCGATATCCTTTGATTATTAAATATTTTAGTGTGTTAATTGACTGTAATCTTTCATGGAACTTTCACATTAATGAGCTGCAGTATGTTTTCAATAATTCATCGTTATACCACCACCTAAGAACATTTAGTATGCGTTATCATCTTATCTTAGTCATTGTTGTCAAGTATGGGGTCAAGTTAGAAACTCATTAGCAAGTTGCTATTGTGTCAACGTCAATTTATTAGAATAATAAACTTCCAGTCATTTAAATCAGATACATTGGAATCCTTCAAAAAACTTCTTTGTAAATATCTTATATATAAGCATGGTAAGCATTCTGTTGTTTATGAGTCTGTCTGTAAATAGAACAAAAGCCTTGTATACATTTTGAATTAGTTCAAAAAACTGCAACTTAAATTATTATTTCTTGATTTAAAACAAAATTAATTTAAAAAAAACTCTGAAAAATATTTTATTGTAACTTTTAGACATTATCCTTATTATTAAAACATTAACTTTTAAAACATTAAGTTTTCTTTTCGTTATTACTTCAAAAATTTTCATTATTACATCATAATTTGCAAGTTATTGTTATAACCTACAAATTATGATTTCTACATGTTTATTCATATTATGATTTTTACCAATTTATATTTTTTGTGCTTATATGCGTTTATTTTTATGTATATTCTACGTGCTTTATAAGTGTTTATTTTTAATGTATATATTATGTGCTATAATCTATGTGTTTAATGTATGTTTTTTTGCTTATTATTATATTATATTATATGTAAAATTGGTCTCATTTTTTTGATCAGACTTCTATATGAGTGACATCATCTTAATGAAGCTTACCTTATGAAAGTTATTATTTTTAATTATTATTATAAATAATATTATGCTTATAACTATCATTTTATTTTTATTAATACCATAATTATTAATTTTTTTAATTCATTGTTATTATTGTAAACATACTTATTATGATTATTATTATTATTATTATTATTAATACAATTGTAAAAATGATTTATGGAAAATAGATAACTTGTTGTTATTGTTTATTACATAGCATATATCGCTTTTTTATATAATGAAAAGTATTTAGGAACAAAGATATTAGTGAAAATAAAAGGAAGCAATACAATTCTTTATTATAAATATTTTAAACTTACAATACGATTCTTTAATATAAACTTTATCCTCAAGGTTAGAAATTCTTTGATGGTTGTTATTTTCTTGAGTGCATACTTTCATCTTTTTTGACTAGAGGCCATATATAATCTCTCATCATAGCAGTATACCATTATCCTTGATATCTATTTTCCATTTTTGCAATGTTTTGATAAAATCTTTCACCATGCTGCTCACTGACATCACCCATGTTTTTAGGGAAAAACCTAGATGTGAATACAAAATATAAATCTTTATGGACATGTGACAACCGAGTTTCTTAAAATTTTTTAATAAGATTTGGAACCAGTTGTTTGTAAATATATGTTGTGATTTCCATGGAAAAATTTCTTAACTACATCACAAAATGCTCACCTAGCTTCCTTTTTAACTTTGGTCATTGATCTTTTGAGTTTCTTATAATTCAACATTGCTTTTATTTGACATCCAACAAATATACCACCTTTGATCTTTACTTCTTATAGCTTGAAAACAGGAGATAATCTATTTGTAAAGCTTCTCCTCCAAAATCCAAGGGTTTTACAAACTGTTTTACCAATCTTAGTTTGATATAAAGTGGGGCTATAAGACTTAGTTGAACAATCCTGGCTGTGGTTACACTCAGGGGTCAATGAACTTTCAGTAATAGTAATAGTCATCATCAGCTTTTCTACAAGCAAATTAAGCATAATAAAATCACCAAAAACATTTAAATTAAAAATTATTAATTTGGTCGTGAGATTTTTTAACATTATCATAGTCTTCATTTTCTGCACATAATTTGCAAAAGGTTATTTAATTAGATTGTGAAGCAACACTGCTTTGAGGCTTCATTTTAGGCTATCTATGAAAAGTCGGCATTGTGCAGAATCATGCTTGAGTCTAAGAGAAGTAAACAAACCATTTACATCTTTATAATGACATAGGTCATTGCACATTTAATAGTAAATTTCAAATTCATTATGTTATGCTGATAAACACTTGTTTTGGTAAACAAAATAAGTGTGTATAAAAGATGTTCAGCTCACCAGATGATCGCCTGACTTATTAAGACTTTAATCTCTGATTAAATAATCTTGGAAAATGATAATAAAAAGTTGTTATTGGTACAAAAGCTTCCTTCATGTCACCATGTAAAAATCATTAATTTAAGTTTTAATTTTACTTTCATTTAGCTTATTAAGTGTTTTTTTTTTATGTTTTTGCATTTCATTTCAAATGATTTATTAATCCTAACTTTTCCAACTTCTATTGCTTTATCAATACTTTTAAGGCACGTGCACATCAGTTATTTAAGTGTGGATATCGGACTTTACAACATCTGGCTTCTGTAAACCCAGAGAAACTATCTGCTGATATTAGAAACTTGCCACGAAACCAGGCAAGATTGATTACTGCTTCAGCTAAGGTAATTTTTGATTTTTAGTTATGGTAAATCATATACATCAATGTATATGATTTATTGTTATAAATAACATAATTTCTCTAAATTTAATTTGGGGTTATAGGGCCGTTTAACTATTAGCCATCTATTACTAACAGTAAACAAGCCATTATTAATTGTTAATAATTATATAACTTGATATATTATCTAAATATCTAAATATTATCTAAATAATCTAAAAAATATAATTAAATACAAATTTATCTATAAATAATATTTTAAGTTTGACTCTCTATCAGTAATGTCATTGCTTATAGTTAAAAACATAAAAAGACATCATACATTAACATCATCTTTTTAAAATCTTTTACAACACATCACGTACCAGAGAAGGAAAGTCAAGTTAAGCCATAAGTAAAGAAATGAAAAAAAAAATTTCAATTACAAAACTATTATTTGCATTTGATTGTTGAATTAGTAATATAATAGAAAACATAAAGAATAAAAAAAAAGTTAGCTAACACCCTAGTTCTATCAACACAAAACACAGTAACAGTAGCGCATAGCTTAAGATATTTTTAATACACATTACAGATATTGCTGTGTCTCCAGAATAATTTAAAAAAGCTATACAATACAACCTTATAACACTGCTTGGTGCTGCCAAATAACACCACAACTTGATAAGATATTTTATTAACTAAAATACTTGAACTAAAGGGATTTTATTTAATACAATATTTGAACAAACAAGGGACAATTATAGTTAACAGGGATTATCTTTTTCCTGTTATTTCTGGAACTCTGGATTTTTCTCAACTTTCAGTTTTTCCGGATAGCCAAAACGTTTTCCATACATATACAAGTTTAGGAATTATTTTTGTAATATATTTGTTTTTTAAGCTTTTTCACTCATCACTCATCCTAAAATTAGAAAAAATTTGAACCAACTCAGCTCAAAGCAAAATTAAGAGGAAAATAAGGGAATATATATTCCGGATATTTTGCCCAAACAATTTTCTGGATTTTTAAAAAATACTTGGGTGATCTTTGAGTTAAACAGTTTGAACAAATCATAAAATAGTAAGAAATTGGTAAAATATTTCTTATACATGATCATTATCAATTGTGGTATAAATAAATACATAAAAACTCAGTAATTACATAAGTTTCATTAATGCTTCCTTTATTAATTCTCATTTAACTATCATTTAAGAGAGAGAGAAAGACAGTGTTTCCAAGGCAGCATGTTAAAAAAAGTAAAAAGGACACGCATTAAATATTTATGAGCAAAAGAAAAGTTACTGTTTATTATAATGAAATGGCTATAACATAAATACCATAAAAACTGGTTTTATTATGTTACCAGTAAACAAAATTATCTTTACTATAACTATGTAAAGTTCCAGCCCCTCCCTAACCGTTGACTAATGATTTATAGAGTAAA
This sequence comes from Hydra vulgaris, assembly GCF_038396675.1. Classification (NCBI taxonomy): domain Eukaryota; kingdom Metazoa; phylum Cnidaria; class Hydrozoa; order Anthoathecata; family Hydridae; genus Hydra; species Hydra vulgaris. The sequence goes on along the minus strand of NC_088930.1, from coordinate 22,391,894 downwards.
TTTCACATTATAAATTTACTAAATTAAAACCATGTTTCACCAGTAAGCAAATTAACCAAGTGATCATTAAGGTAACTAAAAAAAAAGAACATAATTATATGTTTTAATTAATAAAAAAATTTAAAATTATTTAAATTTAAGACTGTTAGTAATTGTTATTATAAATAGTGAAGTTTATACTTTGCTTTGTTCTGAAGTGTTTAAAGTAAAATCAAATTAACAAACATTAACACTACATGACGTTGAATTATAGCAACCAAGTTTTCTGCTCACAGCATTTTTTACATTTCAACAACTATTAAAATCATCTTGCCTAGCTCTATCTCTTTTATTTGGACAACAATTATTTTCAAATTGCATATTAGCTTTTACATTAATAATTTCTTGGACCCCAATATCATACATTTCAATTTCACTATCATATGCCATATAACATATTACCAGTACCAGTACTGCTGTTACAACTAAATAAATAAACGTACAAGAATTTTAGAAATTTATTTTTAGTTTAACAAAGAATCAAGACTACAATGCACATTGTTTATACAATCTTGTATAAAAAATGAAGAATTATCAGTCAGTATATTTTACTCTAAATTAAAAAAAAGATTTAAAAAAAACTTAAGACCAAATTTAACAATTTAAAAAGTATATATATTCACATACCTTTGAAAAAGATCCATACCACTTCAAACAATGAAATATGGAGAAGCATAATCTTTTTTTTTTTTCCGACAGAATTTTTTTTTTTTTCCCTATAAGAAAATATTCATATAGATATAAAGAAATATAAAATATACTGAAATATAGGCACATTTATGTATATAAACTTACATGTCAACAAATAAATGTAAGTTTTTAATGTTGAATACATAAGATATTTATCTAGTATAAAATGAATCCAATATAAAATAAAACAAAATAGTAAACTTACTCAAAGCATTATCAGTTCAACTGTCTAAAAAAAGTTATTATTATTAACCCTTTTAATAAAAAAACAACAATAAAGCGAATTAGAGTGACTAAAAAGCACTTCAGCTCCTACTACTCAAAAAAATAGCTTTCAGCACTTTTAAATAATCTAAAAGATAAAACTTGCTTAACGAGTTGCTTAGTTTATAAGAATCTTTATATTTTTTATAGCTTAGTTTATAAGAATCTTTATATTTAGTTATAAGAATCTTTATATTTTTTTATAAGAATCTTTATCTTTATTTTTTTATAAGAATCTTTATCTTTATTTTTTTATAAGAATCTTTTTTTATAAAAATTTTTATAAGAATCTTTATTTATTTTTTTATAAGAATCTTAGTTTATAAGAATCTTTATATTTTTTATAGCTTAGTTTATAAGAATCTTTATATTTTTTAGTTCTATTGTAGTTTATAAGTAAATTAAATTTAAATAAAAGAACAACATCGGTTTTCCTTAAAACCTAAGAAAAATTTATCAGCTCAAATTTGCTTGCAGACTTTGCTTGTAAGAACGTGTGATTAATAAGAAACGCACTTAGAAAAGCTTAAAAACAACTTAAAATGCTTATGAAATGAAAACTTAAATGCAGCGTTGAACATTGAACCTTGACAGGACTAAATATTAGTAGTTTTTTCTGAATAACAGATTTTTACATTTGTCAAGTCACACCACCAACATGGAAACAACATAATATAAACATATATACCAATTAAAAAAACACAATATATTTATTTAACCATATATAGCATATAAACACATTATTATTATTTTAATTATTTTGATTTACTACCAACCAGGCTGCAAGCAACCACTATTAAGTTGGGAGTTTCTAGAAAAAAAGAATAGATTTTCAGATAGAAAAGGATAAGATTTTCTGAATAACAATTATACACACATTAGATAAGTTACATTTTACACTTTTATAATAACATATTTATAAAACAATTATAATACATATTACCACATACACATGTTTATGTATATGTGGTAATATGTGCTATAATTGAACATAATATAGACATGAAACTATAAACATTTATAACTTGAATTGTGCACACAAAAATTTAAAAAATGACATAAGAAAATTTAAAAAAAGTAAACAATATAAATATATATACATATATATACATACATATAATATATGTATATATATATATATATATATATATATATATATATATATATATATATATATATATATATATATATATATATATATATATATATATACACACACTACTGGCAATTAATTTGAGACCAGTGATGAGAAAACAGTAATTCTATTAAAAATCAATTAAATCTATCAGTTATATTTTCGTTTATGTTTTTTTCGATCTCAGTGAATAAAGAAACTACAAATTAGTTCATGAAATATACTTTATTTAGTTTTCTTCACAAATAGAAAACTTAACAAACATTAAAAAGTTGAATTATAAGGTCTTTATTATTTTGCACAAGTTTCAAACTTTGCGTTCATCAAAATAACCACCATGTTTCTTCATTACTGCTTCACATATTCTTGGCATACGAAAGATTAATTTGTTTAAAGTTTCCATGGTTACAGTTTTCCAAGCCTTTTGGAGTAACTCCCATAAATGTTCCTCAGATTTTACTTGGAATTTCTTCACATACCGGTCTATTTCATCCCAAAGAAGCTCAATGGGATTGAGGTCTGGTGACTGCGCAGGCCAGTCCATTAAAGTAAGGGTTTTTTTTATTGTATTAGTTGATTCAGATAATTTGTACAAAGTTTAGATTTGTGCTTTGGGTCATTATCTTGCATAAAAACAGGCTGGCATCAAATCACCATTTAAAGATTCTCCAGAAGTCACGAGACCATAATTTTTTGAGATGAAATACGAGATTTTGTGACCTTAGAATAGCGGGCTTTGCTGTTAGACAAAACCTTTTTACAATTGTTTCTGGCAGTAGAAATGTCTGTTTTCTGGAGAATTGTTTTGTTGATAGATATAAATGTAATGTTTTCGATTGGAAATTTCAGCAGCACAATGAGAGGAAAACCATGGAGAAAAGTGAGGCTTGACTTGAAATCGTCGAAAGGGAATAAAAGTTTCCATGCCAGCCTGAATCCAAGAAGTTATGTAGGAAGCATATTTGTCAGCAGGAAGACAGGAAGAAGATTTCTACCCAAGGGCCATCCCGATGGAAATCACGAGTCAGCTTTAAGTAGTTGTAAGAGGTAATGATAAGGGGATTCTGATGATGAAAAAGAATGAGATAATAATTTTAGGGAAATCAAATCATGATCAGAAGCACCTAAGGGTGAATGTGGAGAAACTGAGCACTGACTAGGATCAGAAATAAGACATAAGTCGAAATAATAGAATGAGCTGTCTAGTCATAAAAACAGAGGTTCAAACAAAACCCATGCATTGAGTCAAGAAGATCCAGCATTGAGTCAAGACGATTTAGCATCCTAAACTAAAAACAATGTATTATAAATACATCTACGCCAGGCCAATAGGTGACCAGCCCCGTACCCCCTGTACGGGGCTGGTCAACAGATAAAATCTGTTAACCCTTTAATTTTTTGCCTAGGAGGCTTTTTAGATGCATTTAACATTTGCCCAAGATGAATATTTTTATTGAGATACCATCTCTAGCCTTTACTCAACCAAGAGCCCCAAGGTATGGGGTATTTTAAGTTGGTTTCTCCTCGCCTTTGCTTCAAAAAGCGTATCCTACAAGGCAGCAAGGCATGAATCAGTTTGTATTGGGTTACATGTTACCATTAGCAGGATAACCGTAAAATTATAAGACTTTTACAATACTTATCATTTATTTGATACAAAAATAGTTCAGAAATTTAAAAATGATTATTGGTAATATAAAGGTTTAAGGAAAACCTGGTCAACACCCCTGTCAACACTTATAAAGACGAGTTTAAAATATTTTTTTTTTTTTTTTAAAGAAATGCTAAATTATTTCAGTAAAAAAATATTTAAAATAATAAAATCGGAAAACTTTCAAAAATGTACGTTAAATCCCATTTCCGCTTTGTGACACGTAATGTGCCGTTTTAGGACATTATTGTTTTAAGACCCCAAGTTTCTCATTATTTTCTCATAACATGCCATTGATAATCCGGTTCTGACTTGGGAGGAAAGGAGGAGGAAAATAAATAAAATTTAACTTGTTTAAGTATTTTTTACAATACCGCAGAATTTATAACATACTTATAATATTAATTTTTTTTTTCAGATGATTTTACAAGAAAAAATTGAGTCGTTGCGTGAGGAAGCCGATGAAATAGCTGCGTTGCCTTTATTATGAAACCGAACATTTTAGTTAAAAACGAAAATTTTTAGTATACGTTTGATCGCTAAACTTACATGTTAATTTAACGTAATAGTTTATATAATCGGAGAATGTAAAGTGCTTTTAAATATTATTTATCAATTGTAAAAGGTTTACAGGTTCTTTTCATCGCAACACTTTTTAACATAATAGGTTAGTAATGGTAATTTCGTAATACGATCAAAATAGATTTAACGATAAATAACATCTATTCTTTTTAATGATTTCAATTTTATTTAAAAAAAGTAACTATAGTAACCTAAAGGTATGAAAAGCCTATTAATTAATCTGTTGAGAAAGTTTGATGGGTTGATGTGTTTACTCGTGTGTTGTAAATGTGTAAATATTTTTTCAACAAAATTATTTTCGTATTTTAACATATAAGAACTCTCAAGTGTTGTTTTTTTTTAATAATTTTTAACTAACCGCAATGGCAATCGAATTGGAAAAATGGGTTAACAAAAATAAGTATTGGTTCGCACTAGTAACGTCACTAAACTATGGTGGTATCGATGTTTGTTTACGAATTTTACACGATGATTCGTTATCTACAAGTTTACCGCGCGATCCAAGTTTACTTTTTAAGAGTTTAAGGAAACATAAAGGATTTTTTTATAACTTGTTAAAACACGGTGTTGTTTCATTGACCGAGTATAACTTGCTTTATAATTCTGAAGAGGAAGTGGATTCGAGTGTATTTGATTTGGGGCTAATAATTACGCTTTTACAAGGTATTGTTTTGCCTGAACCAATAGATGGTTGGCTCCATCCAAATTCTGAAGATACTTCTGTATCTGCCTTTCTAGTAAGCTTAAGAAAGTTTAAGGATAAAATAAATGAAATGAAAGTAACGAAACTTATGAGTGAAGTTGAGTTTCATGATTTATGGGACGAGTTAAATGAAATTTTACATGCTTTTTACTTTGATACAGCTATTCTGAATGATATTTTTTTGACGACCACAAGGGAAACTTTTTATTTCACTCCCCCTTTTGACGTAAAATTTGCGTCTGCGTTTAATAGAGCAAAGCATTTTTATTTGGTTAAAGTTATTAATGAAGTGAGAGAACTATTCGATCGCCACACTGAAAATGTTACTACTGTGATGAGCGTTGTACAGAATTCTAAAATAACGAAGATTTATAGCGAGATATCAAGATTAAAAAAAGGCATTGCAAACATGTATCGCTTGCATGAAGATTTTATGTACTTTCAATATAAAGATGCATCCCCATTGTTATCAGTTTGCGAACAACTGAATTTATCAATTGGATTAAATGATGATTCTCTGGACAAGATTATCGCCGAATATAATTTTAACTTAGAATCAAGTAAAATGTTAAACAAAAAACAAATAGTTGACCAAAAAAATCAGATGCAACCAAATTCTAAACCAAAACATTTTAGTAAGAAGCGGTTCTTTAATTATTTATTTGTTTCTTATTGCTTGTATTTACACCCTTTCTCCCCCTTTCCTCTAATAACGTTTTCAAAACTTATCATTAATTATTGATTTAACACTATATCTACATTATTAACTAAAAGTTATAATAATTTTATCTTGGATTAAAAAAGTTTATTATTTAAAAGAAATGACGTAGTTGTAGTTTACATGAAAAGGTCTTCCGGAGGAGAGAAAGTTATAAGTTCTATTTAAATTCTTAGGGAGTTTGCTAATACACCATGATAAAATTCCTAAATTTTCGTAATCAAAATATATCGTAATCGGTTCGTAAATCAAAAGCCTTTTTAAGCCTTTTCTAAATTCAGACATTTTAAGTTTTCTATTTTAGCTATATTTGTATGGGAACCCTCATTAAAATCTTTTCGCTACCGCACTATTGTAAATGCTTTTTAATTAAAAAATGGTTACGTGATTTTATTAAATATTTTTGGGTTGGCTTTAAACACAATAAAAAATACAACCTGAATCCGACCTATTTTAAGTACTTACTTATGTAAAGTACTGTGTTTTTTCATATTGTATAGAACTTCTCCATCAAAAATATATTTAAGGTAAAGCAACTTTTATATAAACCCAAAACTTTGGCTTTTATCCCACAGAATAAGTTAACATAAACTAACAAGTTTATAGAGTTTTAACAAATATTGTGGTAGATTCCTCATAGAATAAAAACATTTAGTACAAAAAACTCAATTTGTGAGACCAAAATTTTTTTAAAAAGCAAATGTTTACATCGTAGAAGATGCTTTTTTTTTTTTTTTTTAGCATTACCAAAAACTGCAGCCATGAGTTGGTTTAGAAGAAACACTTTGACGAATCCCCCAACACAAGAAAATCTGACTTCCGCATTTCAAACTGAAAATAATGACGAAAAATCATCTTTAGACCAGTCTTTGTTTAATAAAGTCAATGAAAAAAAACTTTACAACCAAGAAAAAAATTCTTCAAAAGGTCCATCAAAAGAGAGTCTAGCTAATATTTTTAGAGTCGAAACTGATGCAAAAGCATGTACAGTTGAATCTACACATAACACAGTCCAAGAAAAAAATTCAAACAACCAAGAAAACTATAAATATAATTTGAATGATTTATCAAAAGAAGACGCTGCTGTTAAGACTAATAAATCAAATTGTTCACCAGAATCAGCATCCGATAGCGTAAACAGAAAAAAATTGATCAACAATGATAAATTTAAAAATATTTCAGAAAAAGAACTAAGCACTTTTAAAACTGAAATTAATAACCTAAAATCTTATCCTGACAAATCTATAAACTATGATGAAAACACGATACATTTAAACAATTTAAACACAAGTACAAATATTTTATTAAAAAGTGAAGAATTACGTGCAAATTTTAAAAATAGGAACCTAAAAGCAAAATCATTTTCTACATTTGGATTTAATAGCGATACTAACGAAAATTCTAATATCCAAGATAATTATAGAAAAACTGTGAAGACATCAAATGAAGCTCAAGCGCATGCATTCAAAGCTGAATACTTTAAATCAAAATCATTTTCAGGTCTATCCACATTCAATGGTGTAAACGAGAAGAACATAAATATTGATCACAAAACAAATTCAAATAACTTATTTGCAAATAAAGGGTCAGACACTTCTTTTCAAACTGAAAATACATCCCTAGAAGAATCTGTAAAAAAGGACTTAATGAATCAAGATAATCATAAAAATAATTTGGATAAACGACCAAAAGTACCACCAAAAAAAGATTTTTATACTTTTAAGTCCGAAAAGATAATTACAAAATCACCTCCAAACAAATCCGAGTTTAATCATTCTAACGAAAGATTTTTAAATATGGGAGGTAACGGCCAAAATAGCTTAAACAGCTCGTCGGCAAACAACGTCAACGAAATTTCTTTTCGAGCTGAAAGTAATGACGCAAGCTCATCTTTAGAAAAATCAGCAAACCCAAATAAAAAATACTTAAACAATCAAAATAGTTATCCGGATGCATCTAAAATACCACCGAAAGTACCACCAAAAAAGGAAAAACCTGCTTTAGATTTTAATATTGAGGATAATAAAGTGAACAACTTAAAATATTTGAACAACCAACATTACATTGATATTACAAAAAGTACGAAATCGGATGAAAATTGTTCATTAGAAAAAGACATCAATAAAAATGTTTTAAAAACTCACACATTATTTAAAACTAAAACGTTTATGCGTGATGGAATTCCTCAAAGTATGTTTTACGAAGGTAAAATTGAATAACTAAGAAGCAAAATTTAGTTAATAACAAACTTTAATATAATTTTTTTCTAAAATGTATTTATCATTTTTAAATGTATTGTAAAACTTTTTTTAAGTTTAAAGTCCGTTGTAAAACTACGTTTATTTTAACTTTTTTTTTGTTTAACGTTTGCATTGTAACTAGAAATTGGAAATTGTATTACCAGACACAAAATAAATAGCAAAAATATTTAATTAACATTCATATAACATATTTTAGGGAAACACATTACAAGAGACACTAAGATAGTTCATTAATTTTTTTCTTTTGAAAATGTTTGCTTCAAGTTTTAGTTATCTCCAATGGAGTTATCTCCAATGGATTGACACATAGCAATAAAGTTCCATGAAAATCGGTCGATATTAACCATGAGCGAGATTAGGTTTTTTAAAACCGAGACGAGACCGAGACGAGGCCGAGACGAGAAGTTAGTACTTCTCGTAAGACCGAGAACGAGACGAGACAAGGAATTTAACAATTTTTGAAAAACAAATTTATTAAAATCCAAGTAAAAAAAAAAATGTAAACATGGTTTTGACAAATAGACACAAATGACATTTGTCAAATGTAAACAACTTTTTCAAATATTAATTCAGAATTTTTTTGCCAAACTTTTCAAACAAACAAGACAATGTTTTCTCTGATTAAGATGATTTGTTCTACTTTTTCTGGGTGTAAGTTGTGTCTGGATGATCGGACGACATTTCCACCAGAGCTAAACACTCTCTCTGATTTAGTTGAACTTGCTGGAATAGCTAAAATTTATCTAGCTAATGAAGAGAGTTCTGGCAATGTATTTAAATGCAATTTCCACCAATCAAGAATCGGAAAGTCTTTTTTAGCATCAGGGAGATATTCATACTGGCACATTTCGCTCAAAATAGGATTCAGTTCAGATGTTGGCTCTTGTGTTTCAAGTCTGACGTTTAACTTGCGCTTCAGTTTTGAATTAGGGGACAAATCTGCTGAAAGGACTCTGGCAACAGGTTGGCACTCAACATTATCCTTAACCTGTGAGGCTAACCATTCTTTTATTGCTTGAAATTTTTTAAAGAGCTTCAAGTGAAGTCCCTTTAAAGCAGGATTAAAGTAGTTTGCTGCAGCACTCAATAAGTTTCCAGTGTGACAAAGAGGAAATCTTTTCTCAATGCAGCTTTTTGCATACAAGAAACCGTAGCCATTTTTTTTATCCGTCTCAATAAATTGATCAATTTTGTCATGAATTAAATAAAGAAAATCGGCGACAGTGTTAATTATTGGAATAGACTCAGCCGACCACGTTTCTGTAGCTTCTTTAAGTGTTGCCAAAATTTCTACTGCTCCCTCGATTGATTTCCACTGTGATGCACTGATGGTCTTTGAAGGAAAAATATCTTCATTTGCACATAAAATGATAATTGCACTCTTTAGATGTAGGACAGAAGCCATGCAATCCAGTTCACTATTCCATCTTGTGTCAACAGATTAGCGTAACTGTCTAAAATTGATTCCTTGAGCGACTGATTCTGATTCAAGCAACTCAGCTGTAACTGTTGAATGGTGAGTTAAAGAAGCCAAATCTTTGCATGTTTGCAAAGCATCATCCATTCCAGCAGTCATTCCAAATGAGTCTCGAACTGCACATTGCAAAATGTGATTGTTGCACAAGTATTGGTCAAGGCGCTTTGACAATTTGACAGCAAGTTTCATGTTCGTTCACGCAGTACATTGCCAAATCAGCAGGCAAATTTAATTCTTCTAAGAAAGAATCCAGTTTTCCTTCAATTAAGATACCTTTGTGTCTGCCTGGGAGCTGTTGGATATGGGGTGTACAGTGATGTAGTCTCCAATTTTTGTCAATAGCATGAAAAGTCCAAGAGATGTAGCTGTCCTGAGCTCTAGAAGTCCAAAGGTCAGAAGTAAATGCAACACTTTTTAGATTTGGCGTAATCTCTGTTATTATGCTCTTCATTCCAGCTTGAACTTCTCTTGACCGAATTGAAAGCTTTCTTAAATATGTTGTTCTGTGATGAAGGCTCAGTTTAGGGTTTGCAATGTCAAACAATCTCTTGAAAACTCTTCCTTCGACTGCTGAAAAAGATGCCAGATCAGTGCAAAAGTAATCCAGCATCGCAGAGTCAAACTGTTTTTGAATGGAATTGTCTTTGTCATATTTGGACTTTGTTTCAAGCATTTCGACCATGGTTCGTTGTTTCTTTTTAGGAGGAGGAAGAAGAGAGTCGTCAGTTTTTTCAGAATACTCAACGTAAGCTGTGTTTTTTTTCGAGATGACGATGAAATCCGCTTGTGTTTCCATCTTTTGTTTTGCACGCCTTGCATTCAGCACCGTCACTTGTTTTTTGAAAATATCTCCAGATTTTGTTTTTTCTTGGTGACATTTTTGATCGTTGAAATGAGGCAAGAATTTTCAATATGAACAATATGTGTCAAGTTAAATTCCACTGGTAAACTAATGAAATTAAGTCGAAAGTGCACCATTTTATACAAAAAGTTTTTTGTATTTAAAATCTAATTAATAATATTTAATTAAAATTTTTTAATTAGATTTAAAAAAAAAATCTAATTAAAAATCTAATTAAAAATTTAATTTGTTTTTGTAGATACGCGTTCACAAAAACAAATTAAATTTTTAATTAGATTTATTAAAATCACGAAGTCAAAATATTAATTAATTAAAAAAACAAATTATTAAGCATTTTGTAAATTATAATAATTTTTAAGTTGGAAAAAAATATAATATTTAAGTCTCGTTCTACTTCCCGCGAGAATTTTCTATTTCTCGTTTCTCACGAGAAGTCCCATTTCTCACGAGAAACGAGAACGAGACGAGATCTCGCTCATGGTTAGTCGATATCTTTATTCATTTCCGTCAAATTCAAATTTAAAGGCTTTGCATATAATAAAAATGACTCAAAAACAAAAAGCAAAAAATAAGACACTTAAAATTGTTTCTTCCAAAAATATGGAAACTGTTAAGGATAAGAAAAAAACGGTATAAGTTCAAATTAAGCAATAAAATAATTAAAAGTTGCACTACCTACTTTAGTGTATTTAGATAAATAACCCAAAAAAACGATAAATAACCCAAAAAACTATAAATAACGTAAAAAAAGGTAAATAACGCAAAAAACGATAAATATAAAACAAATTGCTGATAAATATAAAATAGGTAAAAATACTTCACTATTTTGGAGGAAAATATTTTTTTGATGGTTGTTTCAAATATTCTGCTCAATTCTCCATTGAGAGTTTTATGTCCGAATCACATCGCTTCAATACTATTCCTTTTTCGCATGCCTTTTTTGCAGCTTGTTTCACCGTTTGTGCGTGACATTTTAATTTGGGACTACATGAAGTTTTATAAACAAATCTAATAATTACATGTGGTTTATGAGATAAGACTAGGTTAGCGAAATGCTCTCTGGATGGGCATAAAAAGCATTTGTTAAATGCACATTTGTACAATTTCTTTAGCAGTTTATTTTCCATTAAATCAGATTTTTGCATTCCGAAAAAAAAGTTTTGAGAACCATTAGTTGCAAGCTTGTGATCAATTTACAGTTAATAACTTGTGTTGTTGGGTCATCCAATTAAGTAATGATGTGTCTTAATGGCAATTCATTTGCATATAGAATACAAATATTTTTAATTGTAACGGACGTCTATTTTTTACTTCATTCAAATAATTAATTCGATCATATGACCCAACATTTGTATATGTGCCGAGGTTTCAATTTTATCAATAGCTTTTTTCCTTTTCAAAACTGGATGAACGCTGCAGAAACAGTTTTAGATTTATCATCGTTTTGGTGATACAAAAACTAGGTATTTAGCATCGGGTAAAGAAAAAATTGTGTCGTGCTCTTATGTTTTCCTTCATCTATAAAGTTTCTAACCTACTCTCCCTATTACATTAGAGTTATTATTTCATTCTAATATTACATTCTAATTAAATTCATCACATAGTAAAATTGGTACTACATCTTTTTGCTCAAAAATTACATTAATAATAATTTATATATAAAAAAAATATTGCTGAAAACCTAACTTTTTTCTCGAAGTTGGGAAGACATTTGGCAGATAAGATTCTGTCAAGTTCCATAAAATTTGAACCTTATATTAAATCGAGCAATACTATTTTGGTAGAATCTAGCTTGAGTCTTAAAAATATGTAATAGAAACCATATACAATAAATCATATGCCATAAACCATATGAAAGATAACCATAGGCTAATGCAGAAAAATATTTAATCAGCAGATGTGTTTATTATTTATCCATTTGCACAGTTTTGACAACAAAAATTATTCACGGGGAATTTTTACACATTAATCAAAGACTGTCGATCATGAATTTTCTCTATAAATTACACAACTACATAATTTTAAATTCCAATTAAATAGGCTTACCATCATATTAGTAAACATTGTGTTACGTATGACTTAACTGGTATGCAGCTCAAAGTTATTGATTGTGGTGTCCCCCAGGGCTTAATACTTGGTCCTTAACTATTTCTCATATATAAATTCTATTTATCTAAAATTAAAGAGATATTCGCATAGCTAATTTGGACATTAAACAAAACAGCACTGACTGCAAAATCTTTAACAATTTTATAGGGTATTGAACAAAATATTTCAAAGCAACACAACATTACATATAATATATGATCTTGTTTGCTATAATATTTTTACAAAATGAACATAAAAATAAGAAACTAAAAAAAGTTTCTCTACCCAACATATATACTAACATATCACAAACTATATACGCACTATATAATTATAATTACAAAATTATCTACGGTTTCATAGAATCTTATTAGCCTTCTTTGCTTTTTCTTTTATGAGTCATTATGTTTTTAATATCAATTCATAATATTGTTTGTCTATTTTATAAGGAAAATATTTGAGAAATTTGGTTAATTCTTTTTTTTATATTTTAATAATGAAAAGTGCTCAGGTTTTAGAGCCTTAATTTTTGGCAATTGCATTAAATCAGAATGTTTTTGTTTACTTCTATTTCCTTCAACCAACAGTATTTCTTACATACCCAGTTCCAACAAACTTAAAGTGTTCATTAAAAGATGTTCAAAAATTTTCAAAATTTTACTTTTATTGTACACAATTTGTTTTCTTTTCGTGTAAAAAAAATTTTTACACGAAAAAAAAAAGGTTCCTGCGTTTTGATAGTTAAAAAATCTGACTATAGAATGATTTTATTAATACAAGTCTTTTACTACAATTTTTAATATTTTTACAGCTTTAAATAAATATACAATTAAACACGCATTTAATTAAATTTGCTATATATATATATATATATATATATATATATATATATATATATATATATATATATATATATATATATATATATATATATATATATATATATATATATCCGGATATTAAACAAAATGTTATAAAAAGACCCCGTTATATATTATAAACTATACGTTATAGTATGACATATTTTATTATTATAGATACAATATGTATTATAATATGTCAAATACATTGTCGATGTGTGAACTTTAAAGTCTGGTGTCGTAACTAATGTTTCATATCACAGACCTATTTCAAAGATAAAGGTTTATGTTGAATAATTGCAATTCCAAAAGATAATACCCTTGATTTAAAATATATTGTAGTTTGCTTGAAGAATTGAACTGCAAATTTTAATTTAATTATTATTAATGGTACATAACGACCAAATGTACTTCCAACAATAAAAAATAATATTTCATATTATTAATTTAAATCGAACTCCAACAGCACCAGCATAATTGCATATAACGCGAACAAGTTTATAATCAAGAAATATTCAAAAAGATGAACTTTAGTTCATCTTTTTGAATATTTCTTGATTATAACATTAAAAAAACAATACATTTAGTTTTATATTTAGTAAAATTTAAACTCTTATATATCTTCATCCAGACAATCACTCTCATTCTTATTACAATCAAAATTTTCCTTAGCAACGTAGGGAGTATCGAAAATAACTTCTCTGTACTAGTTAAAACGGCTAGTTTTTGCCTGTTTCCCAAAATAGACTGCAGTATATTCAATGAATCTCCTTTTTTCAGATAGTGATTTGCTCAAAGACAATATTTGTGGTTCATTCTGTTTAACTCATTTTCATAAATAATGTTCTTCACTGCTTTAACTCTGATTGAACATTTACTATTAACTTTGCTGACTATGAGGAAAATCTTTTTCATATTACTTATGTTTCTTAAATCCTTGTTAAGTTGTTTAAAAATTTTAGCGTCTTTGAGTAAACAGTCTTTTCCTAATGCGTACTGTTGTCCCAGTTCTTTATTTTTTTAATATTTTGTTTTCAATAATAAAGTAATGTATCATTTAGCCAAATTTCTGTCTGCTGCCTTTAAAGAATGCTCCCGAGTTGAATTCAAATGTATTTGAATTTGTGTTGCGCATGTTCTTTGAGTTTGCACAAAGTACATAATAGAACGTATTACAGTTTTATTTTTATTTTGAGACCTATTATTGAACAGTTTTAAAATGTTTCACTTTGATATTATCTTTGTCTACATAATCTTCTATTTTATATTATATGAAGATCTTGCGAAACTATAATAAAGAAAGTTAACTATGATAAATAAAGAAAAAAGGAATTATAACTTAACTGTAAAATAAAAATAATCTAACTCGCATAACCGCGTAAACTTGTAAACACAATTCGATAAGGAAATGATTCATTAATTCAAAATTTGTTTCATCAAATGTCAAAATAGCGTCCGCTCGTCTTTGATTAGTTATTTGGACAAAATATTTTATGACGTTATGCTGATGAAAGACAGAACGCTTTTTGTTTTTACTATTACTTTTACTCGTTCAGAACACTCGCAATGGGCATGCGTCATCCGCGGGATGTCTGTCAGACGTTTGATGAACTTCCCTCGGACGACGCTTGCCTACTGGGCTCAGTCAAAACAAGATTTTATCTATTTTTCTTCAAAATATTCATGCTATAGAAAAGAGAAAGAAAATATTTTAAAATCTTTTCTTTGTCACGTTTTGAATTGTTAGCTTCTTAATTAGACCAGTTTACTCACCAGATATTATTGTTCTCGCGAGAGTTATTTGCGATGAAAACTATCTTTGAAAAAGAGCTTTTGCACACACCAAATATCATTGTTCTCACTAGAATTATTTGCGAATAATTCATTGTTCTCACTAGAATTATTTGCGATAAAAACTATCACTAGAAAAGAGCCTTTCTACTCCTCAAGTATAATTATTCTCACGAGATTTATTTGGGATAAAAACTATCACTGGAAATGAGTCTTTCTACTCCTCAAATATTATTATTCTCACGAAATTTAATTGTGATAAAAACTATTGCTGAAGAAGTGCCTTTGTACTCACCAGGTATTTTTGTTCAAGTCTTTGAGTATATAGCTGTATCTTAAACATTATATCAGCGGTTAAAAAATTATATTTAGTTACCAAGTGTATTTGAATGATGTAAGATTGCGTGATATTAGCAAACTGCCATTTGAAGTGCTAAAGATAATCGTCTACAACATTTATCAAAAATAGCAGAAATTTGGATAATTTTAGCGAAAAAAAAACGATAAAAATAGAATAAAAACTTTGACTTCATCAGATGCTTAAACATTAAGAGGTTAAATATACTTGACTAGCTTTTTACCTAATATCAGTCAATATCAATAACTCATTATGCTTGGTGAATTTTTAACTAATTATTAAAAAAAAGTTTTGGGGAAATTAAAGTACGGTGTTGGACAACAAGATAGCGTAATGGTCAGTGTTTACATTGCTCCATACATTGTTCACAAAATCGAAACCAATAATAAAGATACTTTTAAATTACTAATATTATTTTTCACAATGTGTCTTTTTCTGGCACATTTTATTTATGAAACTAGATTTACTAATATGGTTTGTCGAAAATCAGTCTCTTAACATTTTAATTTAATAAATCAAGTTTATTTTTATAACATCCTTTCACAAATAAACATCTGCAGTAAATTCTTACCTATTATATTTATAAACAACTAAACAAAATCTTATCTAATATATTTATAATTAACTACACAAAATTGATCACCGTTAGTTCTAAGAAAGAATCTGCACAAAAAGTATTGAGGCTGCAAATTGAATAGATAAATAATTATTCTTTTTAATTGCAGAAAAGATAAGAAATGATAAAAAGTAACTTTTTTATGATTTTTTTTTTGCCGCAAAAAATAAATGTTGTTTGTCAACTTTCCCATTAGATTGCGCAATAGCAATGCTTGTAGTAAAGATAGCTTTGATCCAGAGGCGTAGTAATGGGAGGCCAGGTAGGGAAGTCGCCCCGGGCGCCACTCTAGGTGGGGCGCCATAAAGGGAAAAATTAATAAAAAATAATGAATTTACAACTCAGATCCAGAGCCAACAGTGACTAACAGTCAAACGACGACAAGGTCCCACGATGAACTTTAAAGATGCAGCATCTGATATGAAAATGTTGGAAAATTATCTCAAAGAATTTCGTGATCGTTTGTGCCAAAATGCAATTGAGTATAACAAGGGGAGATGTATGGAATGGGGAATTGAAGCTGAGAGGAGAGTCAGGCGACGGCGAAAAATGCCAGGTAAAAGGGCTGGAGATAGTGGCCTCTCTGCTGAAGATGAAGTTAGCAGAGTTTTGAAAATGATATTGGGCCGTTTCCAACAAGAACTAACAACTCGCTTTAGACGATTAAATGATCTCAATGAAAAATTTGGATTCCTGCTCGATGTGAGAGTATTAGTAAAGAGGGATGGTGATGAAAATCAAGAAAGTTTGCTGGAACATTGTTTGGATCTGGGAAACTTTTACAGTACAGATATCGGTGAAGCAGAATTATTCACTAAAATTGCAGACTGTCAGATGCAGCTTAAATTTCGTGGGGGTTCAATACCAATAACTCCGCTGGATTTACTTTCAGCTATTTTGTCATACAGAAATGACGTTTTTCCAAACTTACGCATTGCATTACAAATCTTGCTCGCAATTGCAGTGTCAATAGTCAGTTGCGAACGTTCCTTCAGCAAGCTGAAGCTTATTCTTTCATATCTCTGAGCTTCAATGGGGCAACAACGTCTTGTTAATATGGCAATCTTTAGTATTGAAAGAGAAACTCTAGAATCAACAGACTTTGACGACATAGTAGATAAATTCGCTTCAGTTAAAACTAGAAAGATCAAATTATAATTTATAAATAGTTGTTGATTATTAGATCTAATTGACCATCTGCCATCTGCTATCTGCATGAACCATAATGGATACGTAATTGGAAACATGAGTTAAATTAAGTTTGCGTTATGATTAGCATTTGCATCTTTTTTTATTAAAATTGTCATATATTTGGAAAAATTAAGTTTTTTTTTTAGTTCACATGTCTGCTTCAGAGGGGCGCCATTTTTCAGCATTGCCCAGGGCGTCAGAAATCCGAGCTATGCCACTGCCTTGATCAGCATGCAAAATTGTTAAAATTTCATCCTTAGAGCACTATAAACTGCAGAAAATTTTAGGGTTTAAGTTTTCGAAATTTGAGCAATGATACAATGCCACTGAGATTGGCTTCAATATCATAGTTTTTTTCAACGTTAAAAGTCAAGAGACGCTCAATAGACATTTTTCTAATTCGATTTCGCAAACGAGGCCAGTAAGAATACAAAACATAAACAAATAGCAACAAATTGCTTAAATAATATTACGAAATTACTAATTTTCTAACTTATCTATCTAAAAAAATATGAATAGAATTATTAATGATAAAAGTAGCTACTTTAAAACTGATAAAATTCTAAGTTTAATATTGCAAGATATAAATAGAGATTTGAAAATAAAGTTAAAAAGAAGATAAGCGCTGGGGAAAATCTCTGGAGTTTCTACCAACGTTTACCATACGCGAAATTGATAACAAAACATCATTCAACCACTTGAACAAATGCGGTAAAATAAAAGGAAAGACTATTAAAAAAAACTTTAGAAAGCTAAAATCAAAATAAGAAAGTTATATTTCTGAAGACAGTTTATTTACACCACAAATACTTAAATACTTCATTGTCAAATTAATATGTCGAGCAAGCACGAAAAAAATGGTTAGAAAAATGCATATATACATAAATCACAAAAGTAGTAAAGTTAATAAGGCTTCTCCATTCATTTCCAGGATTTAAATATTCAAACAAAATGTAAAATTTTTCTTTTCTCATACCAGTGAACGAGTTAAAATATTTATCATCGTTTTCAAAACTTTTGCACAATCAAATTTAAATAAGAGATGTTTTAAAATAAAAATAAAAAATTACTTTTCAAAGTAATTAATCAATAAATGATAATATAATTGTGAGTTTTACTCTGTTTTAATTTAATAATAAGAACAGAAAAAAGCAAACGAGGTAGCTTGTTCGCAGAAGAAATATATATATATACAGTATTGGACAAAACATTTGCAACCAATATCGAACAATACCAAAAAGTGTTCCTAATTTTACATGTTTTAAAAACGAAACGAACTATACTACTACAGCAAACAGTTCAGGAGTCTGGAGTCATAGCATGCCATGACATGAGCAATCAGCTGACAGGTAACAGCACACAGGCAGAATTTCGTTGACACGTGTCATTTTGCAGCGGTCAAAACAAGTGCAACTTTTTTGGTTTGTTTCATTTTCTTAAGTCTGGTCCGTGTCAACGTCACGGAAGTTTTTTAATAATTAAAAGAAGTATCCAGAAGTTTCCAGAAGTTTCCAGAAGAAACATCTGGAAGCATCCAGTAGCATCCAGAAGTATCCAGAAACATTCAGAAGCATCCAGACGCATCCAGAAGCTTCCAGAAGCATCGAAAAGAAGCATCTAGAATCTTTCAGAACAGGTTCACACAGGTTCATTTTACTATATAAAAGACATGTAAATCGACATGTAATTCAGTCAATATATGGAAGTCAATCAGTCAGTATTATCAAGACAGTTTATCGAAGTGAGTTTTATCAAAATGTTTTATCAAAGAACATCAATACAAGAAGTGAAATACAACAAGTGTTTCATTACATCAATACAGTCCACATCCAACCAAGCCGTTGTGTTCCACAGAACATTATTGTATCATCACAAGGTAAATGTAACACGGTAAGCCTTGAGAAGCGTGATTATTTATTTTTATTATTTTTATGACTTCAAGTGCAAAAATGGCTCCCGACAGTCTTGGATTGGAACTAAGAAAGAAAATTATTGGCAATTACGTAAGTGGAATGTCACAAAAAAGTATTTGTGATAATATCGCGTGAAAAAATGGACCGTATCAAGACTATGTTCCAAATATCGTTCTACGGAGAAGTTGGCAGCAGATAACAAAGGTGGAAGACCGCGTTCCACCACTTCTAGAGAGGATTCTATGATCGTCAAATCCGTCAAGAAGCATCCCAGGATATCATCAGTCGAGATACAAAAGCAATTAGAGCTGCCTGTATTGGACCGAACAATCAGACAACGTGCTGTTGAAGCCGGATTGTTTTCTAGACGCCCTGTAAAGAAACCGCTGGATTCACTAAAAAACCAGAAGAAAAGACTCCTGTTTGCTACATCTCATATTGACTGGAATGTGCAGAAATGGCGAACTGCCCTGTTCAGTGATGAATCGAAGCTCAACATCATTGGGAGCGATGGCATTTGCTGTGTACCTCGACCGGCCGGAAAACGCCTCGATTTACGCTACTGCCATAAGACCGTGAAGCATGGTGGAAGCAATGTAATGGTCTGGGGTGTTTTTCTGCTAACGGTCTAGGTCCAATACATCGAAACGATGGAATAATGGACCGTTTCATGTATAAAAATATCCTGAAAGATGTTATGTTACCTCATGCTGAATGGAATATGGGTTTTTCAGCAAGACAACGATCCGAAACACACTGCAAAAGTAGTCAAGCAGTGGTTTCAAGACAACAACCTATCGGTGATGGATTGGCCGCCTCAATCTCCGAATCTCAACTCTATTGAGAACCTGTGGGAGATCGTCAACCGCAGAATTAATCGAATAAATCCAAAAAGCCTGGGCAGCGATTCCACAAAGTTTCATTGATCACCTGATCGAATCTATGCCTCGAAGATGCAAGGCTGTGATCGACAATAAAGGATTCGCCACGAAATATTGATAGCGAAATACAGCTTGGTCAACATTTTGTCGAGTTGCACTTGTATTGTCCAGAAGGAAATCAACTTTTGTTAATACTTTTGATTAATTTATTAATTTTTGTGTACAAATAATGAACTTTGCGATGAATAAAACTTGAAGAACTTTGTCTCTAACAGTTACATAGTTATTTCTCTAAATTGAAAAAATGCAGCACTTTTATTTAAAGAAACTAAATTAGCATTATTTGGTTGCACTCGTTTTGTCCGATACTGTATATATATATATATATATATATATATATATATATATATATATATATATATATATATATATATATATATATATATATATATATATATATATATATATGCATAAATTTATTTATTTATTATAACTATATATATTAATTATATATTATTAGATTATTAATTATATATAATTAGATAAATTAAGATAATCTGAAATATTTAGAAATAACTTAATTTATTTTAAATAGTAAGAAGTTTTTAAGTTTCATTTTAAATTTGTTATGAGAAATAGTTTAGTATTTCATAATTTGGGTCCTCTATATGCAATACAGAACTTGGTGTCCGTGAAATAGGTTTTTGGAAAAAATCTAGAAGGAAATCTAGTAGCAAAATCTAGAAGAGTAAACATGATTTATTTTATTAAAAAGGGTATTAAATATTGAAGGTGTCATTTTTTTTTATATATGTTTAGTTGATAAACATTTATATTTAATTTACTAACTTTCTATCATAACAGTTTTTGTCGTTAATATAGCTACAATAGGATGTCTCAAAATTTTTTTTTTCTAAAATCTAAATATGGAAATGTTTAATCGTTATTATTACGTATTAGTAGCTTATAGTGAAAATTTCAGCCTTCCGTATCAACTCTAAGATAAAGAAGGTGGTTTTAGGCAATTTCTATGTAATAGAATTTTTCCCGAATATTATATTTTAAAGTTCCGAATATAGATAGTTCTAAATTTAAAACACTCACAAAACACTGGTTTCGATTAAAGGTATATCTAATAGAATAAGGAAGATACAGATTTTGTGTGACAATTTTATTTCAGACAACAGTTCTAAATTGAGTTAAAAAGCAACAAAAACGCGATGATCTGTTTTTATGGAAAACCTAGAAAATAATAAATAAACTTAAAAAGGTAAGCTATTTTGTAAAATAAATAAATAATCCAAGCTCTAAAATTCCAAGTAATTGAAATTAATAGTTTAGTTTATTAAAGAAAATGATATGTAAATACTTTAAACAGTTTTACTGACATTATTATATAGCATGCGCGTACATTGGGTGGGGAAGGCGTTGTTAGGTGTAAATTGTTAGGTGCAATTGACTTTTTTTTTTGTTATTAAAAATGATAATGATATGTGTTTGCTGTTCTAATGAATTATCTTGAGACCATTTAAATTTGACAATTCTTTCAACTTTATTAACTTTTCTGTGTATTTGTATCTGTGTAAAATCTAAAGGGTCAGCTTCAGGAAAAGTAACGCTTATAGCTATCCTTTTATGACTTGTGGAAAATGCTTCTTTACAGGTGTACTGCCTTACAATTTTAGTGTTTGAGTGAATCACTAGCTTTAAGTCTCTTACTTTGTCTATGTTCTGCTTTCGGATGATCTGGGCTTTTGACTCTACTACAGTGTGTGCTCTTAGTTGGAATTGATCTTGAGATCTTTAACTCCTCAATTTTAATACCACCAGCTTACTACAATGACTTTCTACAATGTAGAAAGTCTTTTTGTTTGTTTTATTTACTATTCATTGTCTTCGAGCACTTTTTTTCAATGAAAACAATGTGCCATCGAGGTAATTAGCTATTGTTATTGTGCTGACACTCATATTAAATTTTCTTAATATCTTCATTTTGATGGCCACCAATATCAATTGACAATCACTTTCTATCAGTGCTAAAGTTTCTTCGGTCAGTTTTTTGGGCTTTAAACCACCTTTTTTATTGAAATTTAAATTTCTGCTTTGAACCCAGTTATATTCATGTTGTATATTTAACACCTAAAGTTTGCGCCAGTCACACAACCGTTATTTCGTTTTTTTTTTTGAAAAACAAATAAATTTTTTCCAAAAAAAAACAAACAAACATGTTTTATTATCATATTGCGTTTGATTGCACGTATTTTATGCGGACAAATTGATTAAGTTTGATCCAGGGCCGCCCCGAAATGATCTTAAAGTGGGTGGGGGGGGGGGTATTCGTTTTCTGCCGACTAAGGCCTAGAAAAATTTTTTCTGCAGAATAAAAAAGAAAAAAGTATTCGTTGGCTGACATTTGCCGATTGCCAACTATAGATCCAATTTGCCGACACCTATGTCCTATTTGCCGACTAACAAAATTCGTGGGGGGCTAGACACCCATTACCCTCACCCCACCCCTCGGGACAACCCTGGTTAGATCTGTTTGTTCTAAAAGTGGATGTAAACAAAATTTTTGTTATGATAAGAATTTAATTTAATAAGTTACTTTCGGGTCAGTATTGACATTAATTAATTTTTCATTAAGATCTTCGTTGTCATAACGATCATTAGCTTTATTAATCGATTCCATAAATGAGTCGTTTATTTTGAAAGTGATATAAGTCACCTTTTCAAAAAAATCAAGTTATTGATAACAATGATTACAATGTATAGATATCTCTTCAATTGTGAAATTATTTAAACTGTGTTAAAAATTTATATTAAATTAAAAGTTAAAAAGTTATATTTATGAAATTTTCTCTAATGAAGAAATACCGTTACATTGTAATCATTGTTATCAATAATATATTTTTTATCAATAATAATATTTGTATCAATAATAATATTTGTATCAATAATAATATTTGTATCAATAATAATATTTTTTAAAAAAAGTGACTTTTGCCACTTTCAAAATAAACGGCTCAGTTGTTACTGGTGCATACAATGCTAAATTTACTTAATTATTTTTAATGTATAATAAATTTTTAATGTTTTAATATTATTTTTAATGTATAATAAATTTTTAATGTTTTAATATTATTTTTAATGTATAATAAATTTTTAATGTTTTAATATTATTTTTAATGTATAATAAAATGTATAAATTTACTTATTTTTAATGATTAAACTATTTAAATTTATGTCCAAGAAGATGTCCTTTTATAACCTATATAAAAACCTAAACCAACATTGCTCATAAATTAGGGGAAAGGCGCCTATGATGGCATACCGGCCATATTTCCTTTAAAATTGGTTTTGGTAATAAAATGATTAGAGCTACATGACTATACTGACTTTACATTAGTTTTAGTGAAAATACGTTCCTTGTGCACAAATATTTTTTTTATAATCAACAAAAATCGATTTTGGGATGTGCTGTTGTAGTTTTATTCACTTCATATATTTAAGATTGTGATTTTTTTTATTAACTGTGCAGAAATGAAATTTTCATGCATTTTATATTCAAGTTTTGTGCATTTAGTGGAATAGTTACTTTAATTTTATCTTTTGAACAAAGCAGACACAGCTGGTTTTAATGAAAATGATGACTTTTTCCCATGATGGCATGCTGACGAGTTGGGGGTGTTGAAATATTGACGAGTTGGGAAAACCTTTTTTTTTATAAGAAAAACTTATTTTTAAGTAATTTTAAAAGAAAGCGATGCTCCAAATTTTTTATTTTGGTCCAAAAAATACATAAAACGCAATATATCCTATGCGCATGCGCGAAACTTTACAATGCTGGTGTGTAGCATGAAATAGTAAATTTGTATGGTTTCGAGTAATTTCTGGCTTCTCTGAGGGAAGACTCTAGGTGTAAATGAAATCATTAAATTACCCTCGATCCTAACCAACCCCATCCCCCCCCCCTATGCCATCATAGGAGCAGTGGTACCCTACGATGGTATACTTGCGCTTTTTTTACAATAAGAATAACTTATAAAAAAATAAAACTGATGAAAACTCCGAGAGTAATTATTGTTCTAGATGTAACAAGGAATGTATCCATATTAAAACTTTTATTATTGATCTTCAGGATACTGAATAATGAAGCTTCAAAGTTAAGTATGCCATCATAGGCGCCTTTCCCCTATATTATAAAAATAAATTAAAAAAAACCACCCACATCAACGTCGATATTTTCAAAAATAAGAGTTATAATAAGTTAGTATTATGAGTTTTTAAAAAATACAAACATTTCAATATTAAATTTTAAAACAAAAAATTTTTTTTTTAATTTTTAAATTCGGTTACTTTGATTTTGAAATTTCAGGAATCTTTTTTAATAGATCTTCCTTAGAATCGCAATAGTAACTATTCATCCAAATCTTTTTTAATTTAATTAAAATTTTACCAAACTCTGGTCCTTGTTTTATTCCACGAGTTTTTAAGTCTAAGCCTGTAATCGGAAATATGGGTATATCCCACTTATCTATTTCAAAACTTTCAGTAATTTTTCCATGATAAAACATCAACTGACGGACGCGTTCGCGTACCGAGGCATCTCCTTTACTTGAATTTAATACAATTAAATCTTGGTAAGGCTTTAATGGGCACTTTTCAGAATAATTGCGCAAAGATCTATGCGAAATAATAAACAAGCCCATAATACGTTCTTTATTAGATAATTTCCACTTAGACGCAAAATCTTCCATTATCTTTTCATTTTCCAAAAGAGTTACAAGCAGAGTAACAGGAGAGACATCCACATTCCGAGTTTGTGTCCAAACTGTTTCAAATAATTTTAAATCATCTTCAAGGACTATGGGAAAACCTGAAAAACAATATTATTATTGCGTAAAATCGAGGCAACAAACATCCCAAGCAAACGTTCAAACATGTAAAATAAAAATTAAATATATCAAGTCATAACTCATAAGAAATATAAAAAAATTGGTTGATAAATTTTTTAAAATATACTTTAAAACCAATTCAATGTCAAAAAAAAAATAATAATAAAAATCAAAGGAGCTTGCCACAGCTCACGTTTCTAAGTAAATTTATATTTCTTTCTTTGTTCGTAATTTTACTGTATTTAAAAAAGAGTACTTTAAAAGTACACAAACTAAGGGATTCCACCCTAATAAAAATATCTTTTTTCAGAAGTAAAAGCAAAAAATGCTATGAACCGTTAATGAAAGTTCTCAGTTATCAAGTAGGTTGAGATAGACCACTCCGATTCTGATAAACTCCGATTGAGAACTCATGTTATGCAGGTGTAACAATATTATAAAACTAAGGACCCTCTTTTCCCAGTTGGAATAAGTGTATCATCGATTCTCCAGAACCACACAAAGGCATATAATCGACAAAAAAATTGTACCGGCACTAGTGTTTTTATATGGAATTTTACAAATTTTAGAAAACATTTAGCGATTTCAGACAAATTTTCAAAAATAAACCAAATTAGATTAAATTAATTTTAGTTGCATAAAATTGAAGTTTGTATTATGTACTAATATTATTATGTACTAATATATTTAAATTAAATCTTAAAAATTTCTGACCCAGAAGTACCAATTTAATCTGAAAAATTACTGATTCAGAAGTAATTTTAAAACAGAAAAACGACCAAAAATATATTTATTCTGTTAGCATTATATTAAATAGACAAGCTTCTTTTCTTTTTTTTTTTAAATAAAAGTACGAATATTGACTTATATAGAGATGTCTTCAATAATATATATGTAATTAAAAAATATTTAAGTTTTGGAGTGGAAGACTATACTCTGTAGACCCAAATTTCAATATGATGCATCATGCTTTTTTTTTCTTCCGCTTTTTTCAACCTGATTGTTAATAAACTAAGTGCTTAATGACAAAATAAACTTTATAAATAAAATTCTTAAGGCTAAGTATTCTCAAAAATAAATAAAGACTCTTCATTTATTTTCCCAAACTACGTCTTAATTTTTTTTAAAGAATGTTTTGAATCTAGTAATAAAACTTTCGTATTCAAATCCAATATTAACAATTCCTAGAAATTTTTCTTGGAATTGTTAATATTGGATAATGTTAATTGTTAATATTGGATAAAAAGCAAAAGTTATCTAAGAGATACCTACAATGGTTAACATTGACTTCTCCTCCATGCATTTGTGACCTAGAAGGATGGTAAGTTTGTTTGTCCAAATAGCAGCTTTAAAAAAGTGTTTTTGACTAAGGATATTCATTAAATGATCAAATTACCCATCGGTAATTCCGTGTGAAAGCAACAAGTTGATAAAGTATTCTTTTTATAAATGTTTAGAGTTTGCTCCATGTCTGGAAGTTATCTTAAACACTAAAAAAATGCTGGATTCACTCGTGGTTAGTACCATATATACCTTTTTTAAACAAAACTCCAATTTTAAGTTTAACAGAGCCTTGCTAGAAATTGTAGGAACAATCTTTGAAACCCGATGTCTGCTATTGCAGTTTCATTTTCAAGATAAAATCGAATTGAACTTTCAAACTTTTTATGACTTGGAACATTTTTTGTGAAAACAAAGTAAACAATTGAAGTCGTCCATAAACTCTATTGTCACACTATTTTTGACAATTAACCTGTCCCCCTCTCCTCAAGTAACAAATCGTCACGTTTGCCTGACACCCCCTAAAATCACGCAACAAAATTTCTCCCCCCACTTCCCCCATTTTTGTATACTTTTTGATTTAAATACGGTTTTAAATTTTCTTAGCTGCTTTCAGTTATTTAATGAATACATTTTAATACATATAAATTTTTATTATTATTATTTAATATTACTTTGAAAGTCATTATTTGTACGCGTTACAAACAATAAGCCCACAAAAAACTATTATTTATGCGCGAAAAATGTTTAAATTCTTTAATTTTTATTGTAGCAATATATTGGCGTAGAGGAGTGGTTGATTAAACTTACATAATTTTAGGCACGGTTACCAAGTGTGAGGGGTTCAATTCTTCTCTAGAGAACAAATTTT
This sequence comes from Hydra vulgaris, assembly GCF_038396675.1. Lineage (NCBI taxonomy): Eukaryota > Metazoa > Cnidaria > Hydrozoa > Anthoathecata > Hydridae > Hydra > Hydra vulgaris. The sequence goes on along the minus strand of NC_088930.1, from coordinate 22,364,767 downwards.
TGGGCTTCAATGTTTTACTTGAAAGATGTTTTATATGCTTTTACTATTATTGTTGTTTTATTATATATATTTATATCTTATTATATCTTATATATATATTATATCTATATTTATGTATAATTTATATTTTATAAGTTTTACATGACTGATATGCAGGGTAGCTACATCGACTGACTTAAAAAGGTTTTGGGGAAAGTTGAGTGTGCATATATACTTTTTTGCACTTTTATAATTTGTTATAAAATTGTATAAATTAACAGTGACTAAATGGACAAATAACCTCCAAAGATATTTAATTTTTGTTAAATATATAATTTAAATAACTTCTTTTGCAATAAATTAGTGTTGTGGTGCAGGTTATACTAACATTATAATATTATTAATTATTATTAATTATTTTTTCATCGATGATATATCAGATTGATATAAATATATAAAGCCGTATACACAGCGGAGTCTACTTGGTGTAATTAAGGCGATTTAAAATATTACAGCGTCTGCATGATATTTTGCTGACCATAACATATTTCAATTAAAGGATCAGGTCTCTGACAAGACAAAAAAAAATGAAATAAAAATACAATAAAAATGTTTGTGCTAAAAAAACCCATTCCAGAGATTCTTTTTTTTTTTTAAATTCTCCCAAAAATCTTCTTTGTCCAGATATGAATGGGATTTTAAATAAATACGTTATTTAGGTGAACATCATAATTTGATAATATGATCTGTTATGATCATTTATTGAAAGTTTTCCTTCATTATAAGTTCTTTCTTGGTTGGAATTCTTAATTTTTAAATGAAAATTGATGGAAATGTTTCATTTTAACAACTATATTTAATTAATATCTACTAGAACAGATTAGAACTAGGATCTATAGTGGGTTAGCGCACTTTTTCAAATTTTTTAACTAAAATCAAGTTAAAGCTGTTGATCAAAATTAATCTAAAGACTTAAATATAGTGTTCTTTAGGTTCACTATTAGAAGAAGTAAAAAGATTTTGAAAGTTATATAAAAAAGAGAAGTTTTTTTAAACATTATAAAAACCTGAAACAAAAAAAACTATAACACCTAAAGCTCTTGTTTGGACATAACATGCTGACAAAATCATGCTAATTCCAAATAAAAGAATTTGAATAACTTAAAAATCACCTTAACTACACCAAGTATACTAATCTACTAAAATTTAAGTCAATTTAAAAAGTAAATTCCAATTTAAGTTAAATTGGAATAGCCGCAGTCGAGTGTACATCAACTAAGCACTTATTTAATCAATGCAAAAAATTTTCTAGCTTGTTTTAAGCTAGGCACTCATTTAATCAATACAAAAAATTTTCTAGCTTGTCACAAAATTTAATAGTTTCCCTCTTCCCTTGTAACAAATCCTCACAAAATCACTAACCCTCCCCCTCCCCTTTGCATGACGTAAATTGTGGGTATCCCCATTTATGGGATTTAAAAATTTTATCAAAATTAAAACGGCTATAATTTTCTCAGACGTGGGCAAATGTTCTTAGGGTAAAAAATGTCTTTTTTTTTTAATTTAGTAAAAATCATGTTCATATCAAAAGTATTTTTGATTAATAATTTATTTCTTACCAATATTTTCTGTAACATTAAGCTGCTGCATCAACAAAAGTAAGTGAGGGGCAAGTGGACCAGTTAAAATTTTGCTAACTTCTAACCAGATTCTTTCTACAGCTAAATTCTTTAATCCTTCTGATAAGTTTTTAATAGTGTTTAATGTCTTTTCATCATGATTATGAATATTTGGAGCTATGCGACCATAAAAACGAAAATAACGTAATATGCGTAAAAAGTCTTCTCGTATGCGGTTTTCAACATTGCCAACAAAACGAACCTAGACAAAACTTGTTAATTTAAACGTCAATATTTATACCAATGTTATCAGTGCTGTTTTTAGTTGATCCAAAACATTTTTTTTTTAAATATAGGCTCCTTTAATGAAAATATGTATATATAATTTTTATGTATATATAATTTTTACTAAAAATTTAAAAATATATAAATTTTTACTAAAAATTATATATGTATATAATTTTTAGTAAAAAATATTTTTTGTTGCTCTACAACAGCACTGATAGATAAAAAAAACAGAAATAAAAACATTGATTTACCACGCCTTGTTTTAAATCATTTTCTCCGTTGAAATAATCATATAGTACAGCATTTACATCCATACTCATGCTATTAAAAGTCAAGTCACGTCGTTCAGCATCCAATTTCCAGTCATTTGTAAACTCAACTTTTGCATGACGGCCATCTGTTTCGATATCATAACGAAGAGTGGTCACCTGAAAATCTCTGCCATTGTAATGGGCAGTTAATGTGCCATGCGCTAATCCTGTCTCAATAAATCTAATTTTATTTTCAGAAAAAACCTCAACCATTTGTTGAGGAGTAGCAGTAGTGGAAAGATCAATATCTTTAGCTGGATTGCCTAATAGTACATCTCGAACTGCACCCCCAACAATTCGGATTTCAAAACCCTTTTTTATAAAAATATTACACAAGCCTACAACATCATCATCTAAAAGACTATTTATGCCAGGAAACTTGAATCTATCAAGCTGTTTAGAGTATGAACTTATCATTTTTATTGTAGTTGTGCTGATGTATGATGCACGAATACATTTTAGCATCTCATTTTGAAATATAATTATACCTATAATTAAAAAATTATTATTAATTTAATTGAGACATAAAATACATGAAAACTTTCTGCACACATACATATAAATATTAGAGCTGTTCATTATGCAAAAAAGTTTTTAAAACTGCAAACAAAACAAAATTGAACTTTTTGAAATTCTGATGTTTGTGTAAAAAAAATTTTTTTTACTAAATTTAAATAACTATTCTAGAGCCACCTTAAAGCTATTGAACATTTAATGTGTTCCTAATACATAAAAAAAGTTTTTCAAAACTATGTGTTGCTGGGTGTCAAACGAAATTATAAAAGTTTTGAAAATGATAATCAATTTATTAAAAAATTATCATTTTAGACTTTACTGCAAAGAAAATAATTCAACTAAATATTACAAAAGGTAATTCTACAAGATTCTTCGTTAACAATATTTTTTGTGTTTTTTTATAAAATTATTATTATTTTTGAAACTTATATTATTTCACTTTGTTTAACACCCAATAATTTATGAAAAACTATTATTTTTTTAATATTAGGGACCCGTTATATGTTTAACAGTTTAAAGTTTTTTAGTTTTTTTACATAGAGGACACATATATATATATATATATATATATATATATATATATATATATATATATATATATATATATGACTGACGTCATACTGAAATAGCCTGCTGCCAGGGGCTTCAGTAAATACATCGACTGACAAATATCCTGATTCGCAGCGGAGTGCTGCTACATCGACCCTCATGAACAATTATACTATTATTTTAAACATAGCTAAATAAATTTTTTTTAATTCTGATGAAATTTCAATTTACTTTTAAGAGCACAATCAAGTCTTTAAGATGCAAGATTTACAAGCCAACCCTCCTAAAAAACAAAAAAAACGAAAAAAAAAAAAAAAAAACTCAAGCCAATGAAAAGTAATTCATGAAAACAAAAAACTCTTAAATAAAAATATATTTTTAAAAACTCATGTTTTTGTTGCCTCTAACTTCTTTAAATATCAAACACACACTTTCGATGTATTGCTTATTTATTTCCTATTTACATATATATACACACACAATAAATAATAAAGTGAGCAATACAGATTATACATATGTATATATATATATATATATATATATATATATATATATATATATATATATATATATATATATATATATATAACAAATAAAATAATAGGCAATAAGAATTATTTAAAAATCTGATTTTTCGCTTATCCAAGAGATTTCACCATCAATAGAATCGTCACTATCTTCATGAACATTACTTTTAGAAGAATTTTTTAAAGAACTTGAAGAATTAAACTTAGTTACGTTAAATAACTTTGGATCTTTTAAACAGGAATCATTTGCAGAATGATGCCAATCACTTTTTGTATTTACATTATGAGATTCTTTTTCATCACTTTCATAATCGATTTCATCGGTGTTGTCATACGCCTCTAATTCATCTGTAGTTATGTGATCTCCGGATTTTATAAACCGAGCAAACCTATATTAAAAATTCAAAACAAAAATAAATCTATTTAAATAAAGTAAAATCTTCGAGAAATAACAATTAAAACATTTACAAAAATAATGAAACATTTAAACAGCTAATTTTCATAATAAAACACTAAACAGTAAATTCTAATTATTATAGATCTATAAAGAAGTTGTAAAAACTCTTGATAAAACTTCTTATAAATAGTTTTTTTTATGATAGTAACATTCAATGCAACTATTTTTAAACAGACAATAAAAGTCTATAAACAAGCTGAAAATTTTTGTCTTGTATTTTTATATATTCTAAAACCTGTATAACAGATTATTCTAGTTTTATAAACAACAACCTTTTCAACTGTATTTAATATGGATTCCAACCACAACTATTTATTTACAAAATAGCATCAGTACTTTACCTTATGCAGTAAATTTGGAAATAAAGAAGTTATCGGATTTAATAGCATTCCTAAACACTGCAATAATTTATGTACAAAATAACATTAGTACTTTCTTTTATATAGCAAATGAAAAACCTGAAAAACTATGGTTACTTTAATGACCACAATATATCAACACTAAAAAACGTTTGCATAATTTTATTCAACAAAAAGAATATTTTCTAATAAATTTACCAAGTTTATTTATAAACAATACCATTATAAAAAAGCTCTTTCACTAATAAATTATATGTTTCACTAATAAATTATATGTTTCACTAATAAATTATATGTTTCACTAATAAATTATATGATGTTTTCACTAATAAATTATATGATGTTTTCACTAATAAATTATATGATGTACACAATGCAATTTATTTACTACATGAAAATACTTGGTTTAGGTAATCAATCAATTTCTGAAATAGTTGGCTGAATAGTTACATTTCAAGGTTGTTTACAAATAGTTATATTACTGACACAACAGCGATTAAAATAATAATTATAATTATAAAAATATATATAATAATAAAATAATAATAATAAAAATTATACTTATAATAACAATAAACATAAGAATCACAGTATTAATAAAAAAAACAAAAACATTAATAACAATTAACGATAACAATAATAATAATAATAATAACAACAACAATAATAATAAAATCAAAGTCAAAAACTGATCAAATGTAACAACTAACAATGACATAAAACAATTATTTAAATTGACAACAAGAAAATAGGAAAAATAATAACATTAAAAATAATATCAATGATAACGATAATAATAACAGAAATAATAATAATAATAAAAAAGGTTAAAAATAAGAAAAAATATATTCTACATTAAAAGATGTAATACTATCAAAAAATAAAAACTGACAAAAAACAAAAATAAAATGAAAATTAAATAAAGAAAAACAAATAAACTTTGAAAATAGTAGAAAATTTAATATATTTTATACATGCATCCGCAAAAATACATATACACATATACAGATACATAGATATACATACACACATACATAAACATATGCATACAGAAATACACATACCTGCCTATATACACCCACTTACAAATGTATACATACACATATAGATATACAGTTTTTAAAATATATACAACTTTAAAAATGTCTGACCAACAACAAAAAAAACACATGACAATATGAGCAATACACAACGATGCTTAATGAATAATACACAAGAATGTTTTAAAAAAACAACAACAACAAAAAAACAATACAAACAGCATATAAAAATACATAATAAAATAAACAATGTATAAAAATACAGGACAAAATACATGATGATATTTACAATGTACAAAAATAAATTAAAGAATTAGTTAATTAAAAAAATTGTTCTTTTTTTCATTCTTTTTTCGCTGTGAAGTTCGTTGTTAAAAACTTTATTTGATAGTGATTATTACTACTATTTTTCATTTTTGTTTTTAACTTTTAACTTTACATTTTATTTCTAGTAGTTTTTTTTTTTTGTCTTTTTCCAATTCTTTTTTCTTTTCAATTATTTATTTAAATTGTTTGGTATTGCTTATACTTCATTTGCTTTATAATTTTAAAAACAACTTTTTGATTGTCTTTTTCTTCATTTTTTTTAAACTGTTAAAAAACACCTGTGCCATTAACGATGTTTTTGCAAGAAAAATCCATGTTAGCTACACCAACTAACCAAGTTAGGTACATCAAGAAATACTACTAGTTTAATACTAGTGTAAACACATGAAAAAATTACAAGAAAAACACACAGCAAGAATTAATTTGTTTTCAAAGTTTGCTTATTGATGCTTAAAAAATGTCAAGGGCCAAGATATCATAACTAATGACTCCAAGATGTCATAACTAATGACTTCAAGATGTCTTAACTAATGACTTCAAGATGTCATAACTAATGACTTCAAGATGTCATTACTAATGACTTCAAGATGTCATTACTAATGACTTCAAGATGTCATAACTAAAAAACTTTTTCTTAATGCTAAGGCACTATATATTTTTTTAAATTTGTATTCATATTCTAACAGAAAAAAAATGTTTAAAATATTAACTATATATTCAACTAAGATATTTAAAAAGCCATAAATCAAGTTTACTACTTAATTGGCTAATTAAGTCTAACTGTCTAATTAAGTCTAATTGCTCAAATTAATTGTCTGATGCTATGAAATAGGTTCAAAAGAAGTTTTTAAAAAGAGAAAAATAATATGATAATGTAAAAGAAATTAAATAATTAAATCAAGTAAAAATAAAAACAAGAAAAAGACAGGTAAAGAAAAATAATTAAACGAAAAAAACTTTAAAGAAAAGAAAGTAAAAGAATAGGGTATAGGGAAGTAAAGAAAAAACCAAATAAGAAAAATAACAACTAAAAATCAAATAAAAAAGGAAAAGAATAAAAGTATGTAAATAAAAAAGACGAAGAAAGAAAAAAAACTTGCATATTAAATAAAAATAACTAAACTATATTTGTAAAATAAGGAAGATTCTTTGTTGTATTGTGTTTGTTATTATTATTCCTTTATTGTTTTTTTTTTTTGTTATTTTTATTATTACTATAATTTATTATTACTATATTTTATTATTATTATAATTATTACTAATATTATTCTCTATTATATTACTGTTATTGTTATGTAAACTCTATCATTGTTATTATATATTGTGTTATTACATATTATTATCACATTATTTTAACTGTATTATTAAAATTATTAGGTGTATTTTATATTTTTATCATCTTTTTTTTAATTATGTTTATATATGTTTTGTATTATTTAATATTGTTGTTGTTGATTTTATTTTTAGTTTATTTTATTTAGGTGTCACTCTTTTGACTAGTTTTTAACTATGAGTGACACCTAATCTGATTTGTAAAAATATAAATAAATTTGTAGTTTTTAAAATTTGGTTAAATAAATGAATACAACGGAGAAAATAGAATCAGCCTCACCTTTATTTTTTGTTCTAATTTTAAAAAAATGGCAGTGAAACAATTATTAAATCTACTTTATCATCTAAATCTTATCATCTTCTATTACAACTAAAAAGTTTATAAATTGGTATGTTTAACGAATTACAAACAGAAAAAAAATAAAATTATTCAATTTGTGGAGAAAATAGAATTAGTCTCATTTACGCTATATACAAGAAAATGCAGAAAATATTTTGTTTTTATGCTTATTTAATATTTAGTATTACTTACTGATTTTTTAATGACTTCAAATATGCGACTTGACATACAAGTCACAAGATTTTGGATAGTTTCTATAGATATTTCATTCCCAGCTTCTCTGATACGAATTTTCAGTTCCAAAGTGGATTCAAATTGCTTACCATTTTCATAAAACTTTCTAGAAACTATTCCCCATAGATTTTCAATTGGGTTAAGACCTGGACTACATGCAGGCCATTCTATTACGTGAATATTTTTTCTCTAAACCAAGCTTTTGTAAGCATTGAATTATGGATAGCAGCATTATCTTGTTGAAAAGTGAAATTTTCACCCATCAATTCCTCACCATGTTCAAGCAAACTAATTTCTAATAAGTCAATATAGTCCTGTGAGTTCATTTTTGTTGAAATCCATGCCAGTGGGAGTTTTCCAGCAAAAGAAAAAGCCCCCAAACCATAACAGTTCCACCACCAAAGTTACGACTCATTTGAGTTTCTTTTTCTTTTTGATGATCGTGCCAGTAACATGGATAGCCATCAGGACCATCTAGATTAAACTTTTTTTCATCACTAAAGAGAACTTGATACCACTCTTCCTGCCAAGACATGTGTTCTTTTTCAAATTGTAATCTAACTTCTTTATGACCAGCTGTAAGTTTTGGTTTTGGTTTACGCTTTTTTTAAACTGTGTTTGGATCTTCATGTAAGAATTGTCCCACACGTTGAACAGATACAGTAATTGTAAATCAGCACCAATTTGAGATGCAGTCATGTGCTGAGCAGCAGCACAACGTACAATAACTCATTTAGTACGTATATCAACTTTACATTTGCCACCACTTTCCTTATAAGCTACATAACTAATGCCAATCTTGAAGTAATTATTAACCACTTTTGTAGATCTTTTAATTTTCTTTGCAATTTCCCGATTAGATAAGCCTGTATCTTTACATGCTTTGATTACTGCTAATACTTCATTCGTTAAACGCTTACCACGTCCCATTTCAAATTAAGGTATCAAACACCAAACCTTAAAAACTTTATGAGCACTTATTTCACAGTCTTTGTTTAACTTACAAATAATAATAAAAGTCACAAATGTGTATCACCAGATCAAAATATACAAGTAAACTGAAAATAATTATTGATGAGGCTAATTCTATTTGTTACTGCAAATATCAAGTATATTACACATTATGGTTTTATCAAATGTACCGTAATTTAATTATGCTATATTATAATCTAAAAAGTTCTTGTTTGTAACAATAATTATATGTGTGTGCTCCTTTTTCTACCCTTTTTAAGTTGTCTCATGTCTGCCTGTCTTATGTGTTAATTTTATTATTTTGAGTAAATGTTGCGCTTGAGTGAACAATGTGTCAATTGGCCTTATTTAGGGTATGAACTATTGAATCGTAACTGTAAAAATTAAATACAATAACGCAATACAATACAAAAATATTGCATTGCAATACCAGAGAAGTAATAAAAACATTTATTGGTGCTGTTTTGGTGTGATGAAAAACAATTACAATAACCATTGTATTGTTTTGATAAAAAACAATACAATTACTATTGTAGTGTATAGTATTATATTAGAGTATAGTATTGTATTTCTATTTCAAATTTTATAGGGGCGTCATTTTTGAAAAATGAGGCAGTTTAAAATACCAAATAAATATTGTTCTTGATTTTTGTAACAAAATTTGCGCAAGAACAAAGAACAATTGTTTCAAAACGGGGGGCAATTGCACCAAAAACTGTACAGGCAAGCCTATTTTGGTTTGTATTTCTAAACTCTAAATGTCTGCATAATATTGCCTATCTGATGACAGCCCTACTAATATGCAAAATAGCATTGATAAATTATTTTATTCAGTATATCAAATATTACTAGTATAAATCATAAAATTTTAGTAACACCTTTTTTTCAAGATTACATGGCACATCGACTGGACTAGTAAAACATTTTTAATTTTTAACATGATAATAACTTGTTGTTTTTTTTTAATTATTGTTGTTGTATTATAAAAATGAATTACAATACAACATTTCCTGTTATTGTGTTGGAACATTAAAATAATATTTCTTTAGATATTGTTATTGTATTATAAAAATGAGTTACAATGCAATATTTATTGCTATTGTATTACAAGATTACAAAATTGTAAATCATAGATATTGTTAAAGTTTATAAAAACTAATACAATAACAATAGTAATTGTTTCTGTTATTGTTTTCATTACAATTACAATAGTCTGAACCCTAACCTTGTATTTAAAATTTCTTTCTGTACTCATCATTTTAAAGCTGCAAGTGCAACTACAGCTTTTTTTTAATCATTGTTACAAAATCTCTCAACTCTCTGAGGGAATTTTGTAACAATAATTAAAAAAACTACCTTGTTGTCGCATTCTACTTTGGGCATGGTGGGGATTGAATTCAAAACTCCTCACTTACAAATCAAGTACTTGACCACTACTACACTGTGACTAATTAACTATTATTTTCACAGCAAAAACTTATAGATTTTGATAAATTAAGTGGATTAATCAAACTTATTTTCGTATTTTTTAGCAACAGAAAATTCATATTCGGCTGTACATTTAAAATAATTTTTGTTTTATAAGTATATATTTAAAAATTCCATTGTGCTTAATGACTTATAAATTTGGAAAGGAAATCACTAAACAAGTATAATATTTTTGGTATAAATTTTTTCTTTTTTTTCATACAAAAAAAGTTGAATATGTCAAACCAAATCATAAAAGCCACACTAGATCAAGCTAAACACCTCGGATAATTTGTTAAACAAAAGTAATATCAATAAAAAAAGGTTACAACTATTCCAATTCATTGATTCATCTTCCAATTAAATATTAAATTCATACTTTAAAGAATAAAACAAGAAGTTAAGTAAAAACATTACATTAAAAGTCAAAAGAATTTTTGTTTTGAATACCTAATACCTAGTGATACCAATACCTAGTAATACCAATACCTAACTTATCTTTGTCAAATAAACATCATTGCCACTTATGCTTTACCCTGCGATTTACGCTTGGACATTAAGAGATGTGAACTCAATACCAAATAATATAACAAAAGAAAAATAAATATATATATAAAAATAAGATAAATATATAGAATAAAATATAAATGAAAATTTTAACAAAAATAACAAAAAATAATAGAATTAAATATAAATGATAATATAAAATAATAAAAACCAATATACTTTAATAGAAAACCACAAAATACTCAAATGCACTACCATTTTAGAAATCTTTAAAAACTACACTAGTTTTTAAAGATTTTTTTTGAGGTTTAAGAATGGTAAAGAATTAAAAAATAAGAAGGAGAAACTGATGAGCGAAACATGAAAAGTTATTTTTAACTATATATTTTCCACTCTTTTAAAGAAGAATATCTTAAAGTGAAGATATCTTATATTAAAGTAAAATACTTCACCTAAGAAAGCAAGTTTCAAAATCTGTAGATTTAGCTATTATAATTAGGCAGACCATTAACTTACTCAGGGCCATATTTAATCCCTTGCAACCCCTGGAATAAAAAGTCCTATTGGTTCCTTGCTTCCTAATTTTTTTTCCTTTAATTGACTCATCACTTGTGGTAGGGTTATTTTTTTGAATACATTTTTTTCCTTAAAGGAACAAAATTTAACTGGTTCCCATAAAAAATCTTAATTTTTTAAATTTGCTAAATAGACAAGAACCACCTTAATAAGTAGTAAAATATATATATATATATATATATATATATATATATATATATATATATATACATATATACATATATATATATATATATATATATATATATATATATATATATATATATATATATATATATATAGATAGATATATATATATATATAGATATATATATATATAAATATAGATATATATATATATATAAATATAGATATATATAAATATAGATATATATATATATAAAAATATATATATATATGTATATATATATATAAATGTATATATATAAATATATATATATATATATATATATATATATATATATATATATATATATATATATATATATATATATATACACATTAGGGTGGTTCAAAAATAGGTTATGTCAAAAATTTGACATAACCTATTTTTGAGCCCTAGCTTATGATCTGCCTTGACCCCAAAATAGTACTTAAAATTTTTTACAAAGATTTTTTTGATCATCGGAAAGGTCCCCACAAAGGGCAAAAGGGTCAATTTTTGCCCCGTTTTAAGAAAAACTTTACCCCGCTTGTGGGACCCTTAAATTTTAACCAATTTTGAAAAAAAATTATCCAATAACATGGTAATGAGTTATACAACTTAAGTTTAAGGGGCTCTTTTCATAAATAGTTTTTTAAGTAACTTTCAGAAGAATTATAAAACATTGAAAATCATCAAAACATAAAATGTTTTTTTTAAAAAAATAAGTATTTGTTTGAATACAATAAAAAAAAAACTTTACCAATACAAAACAAAAACCAAACATTTACAAGTGTTTCAAAAATAAAAACCAAACATTTACAAGTGTTTCAAAAAGTAGATATTAAATAATACTATTGAGTGCAGTTTTGGCATGATCCGACTTTTTTCTACCATTTCGATTTCGCTTGTACACATGAGTAAAAAGAAACTTATCTTGCCTTTTCTCTTCTGAATGTGCTTTATTAACAAGTTGTTGAACTAATTTGACTGTTCTTTCTGAACAATCATTCACAACATCAAGATTCATGATGGCTGATAGAAATCATTTAAAATCCAATACTCTGCAGGAAGCTTCATCCATTGAACCTCAGCTTTTCCATGACCAAGCATGTCAAATATAAGCCAGGACTTCTCTGTAACTAGTGGAACTAAACTGGGAGGCTCATCCTGTGAAAAGTTTAAGTTTTTCAGAATGTCTTTATCCAACACCTGTCTTTCTAAGGAATACTCCTCTATAGAGGGTCGTTTCAGACCAAATAGTCTCTTAGCCATGTTGCTACGTTCTTTACATTTCTGATCTGCAATTGCTATAATGACTAAATATGGGTCAAGGTACCAAGTATGTCGCATAATGGATTCAGAAACAGCTTGAGCTCCAGCTTTATTCAATTCCTCAAACCTTTTCATCTGCCAGTATGCTTTCATATCCTAATAGTTAAGGGTTAGATTTTTCAATGTTTAATTTAAAAATAAATAATATACCTACTTTTTGTATTTATTCAAAATTATATCTTTATTTTAAAACAATTATTCACACCGTGTACCTGCGTTGGAGCAGTTAATCTTAGCTCCGCTCTAAGAAACCATTCAGTGTAAAAAATGGAAAGAAACTTTGTCATTTCAGTGATTTCATCCTTGCTCTCTTCATTGATTTCAGGGATTTTTTCCATAAGTAGAAACAGTTTTAGGTAAAATAAACTTTTAGCCATGAATCTGGCATGATGAACAGCTCCAGGATTGTGAAGTTTAAACCTGTCAGTGTGTGACAGTACCATCAATGTAAGTTCAGCCAATTCTTGATAATCTTTACGAAACTTTCCATCCTAAACAAATTTTTTTTCCTAAGTTATAATAACTTAAATTACTACAAATTTGTAAAACTGGAAAATTATATGCGAAGTACTACTTTACTATACTATTTTTTGGAAGCAAGAAGAGATAATTAGATTTTAAATTAATTTATAAAGCTATTATTACTCACCTTCTTAAAAACTTTAGTGCTAATTATATATCTGCAAAATTGAATAGCACTCAGCCTTTGTTCATTAATCCAGGAATCAACAGGAGTTGATAATCTTTTTAAATCTTGATTTTCAGTATCTAGATCATTCCAATGGTTCTTCAGAAGTTTAAATAATTTGTTTTCTGGTCCTGAAGTATGGCTACTTGGATAAAGCTCCCAAAAATGGGTAACATGACGCTCAACAATATGGTGTCGACATGCAGTTAATAACATAGGGCGCTGTAAGTGCACAATGATTCTGCTACAAGCTCCTTTTGCTTTACCTGTGTTGGCGCTAGTGGTATCAAAGCAAAGACACTGAACTTTATCCTCTAATCCAAAGTTAGAAATAAGTTCTTCTATAGCTTCTTTTTGGTGTTCTCCAGAACCTGAGTCGATTACTGGAATTCCAAGTAACTCGGTTTGTCCTTTAATCCTAGCAAGAACAGCTAACCTATCTTTTGAAAACTGTTTTCCTTCAGTAAGTTCTTTCACAATTTTTCCATCAAAATGAATTGTTATCAGAGAATTTGAAGATTTAGAAATGCTTTTTATATGGTCTCTGATTTCATTTGCACCCATTACCACAGCATTCTCTGCTGCTCTGTATGATGAAGATTTAGAGCATACAAACTCAGACATGCATCCTCCAGAATTGACAATAATACTGCTAAGAATTGCTGTATGTTGATGTGGAGTTAAACCCTCTCCAACTGCTGTGTGAGCAGTACGGTGCAAGATATCCTTTGGTATGTTGACAGAATTTGTAGGATCAATATATGACTCAATTTCAAATTCACTATCACTTGAATTGCTTTTATTGGTATTAAAAGAACTTAATGAATTTTCAGAATCAGTATCTGATACATTGTTTAATTTATTATAACTCCATTTAGATTTATACTTTCTTTTTAATGAATATTGAAATCTCTTATCCAATCCCCCTAACTTTCCTTTCCTTTCCTCTAATTGGTCTTTAAGAAAAGCTATGTCTTCCTCTTTGTCATTTTGGTTTCTCAACCTATCTTTTCTTATTTTTTCAATCATATTTAGTGGGTTTTCTCCAATCCAGAAAACCTTTTTCATATTTTCTTTAAAGTTCTTTCTTTTTTTAACTTCAGCAGCGTTGTTTCTTTTGCTTAGGCTTTTCAGCTTCATCCAGTCTTTCACCATTTTTGTGACCTTGATCCTATAAAATGAAATTATTATTATTAAATGCTTATAAAAACTTAAAAATATATTTTAGTGTTTTGATAAGGTTATACAGTTTGATCTATCATTACCTTAGCTTCTGAGTTGTAATTACTTCAAATCCACCACGTGTCCATGGAACTACAAGTTTAGATATTATGCAGCAATGTAACTGACTGGTAGGACAATTTGGTGAGAATGATCCACTTTTGTTTGGACATCCTACAATAAAACTCAGTTTAACTTCAGGTTTAGATTTTCTCAGAAAGTTGTAGTATTGAAGAATTTCTTGTGTAGTTGCAAATTTATTGTTAGGAATAGTACAATTTCTTTTTCCCACTAAAAAAGTATCATCAACTCTTTCAATTTTCTTTTTGGGTGGCATCATATAAATTATTAATATTTTATGTTAGTCTAAAATTAAATGTTTACATATAAGTATATTAGATGAAATAATAAAATTATATTTTAATTTTAAAAATGAAATTTTTATTTTTTATTTTATTTAAAATCTTTTTTATTCTTTATTCAAAACAAAAATTGTTCAGCAAAAAAAGTTATGTTTTCAAATATTAAATTATACAAAAAAATTGAAATGTAAGATATTTTGAAAATTCCCACTAAAAACCCGCTTTTTGCTGAAAAAATGAAATTCTTTGAATGTTTATTTTTGAAAAGAGTCCCTTAAACATAAGTTGTATAACTCATTACCATGTTATTGGATAGTTTTTTTTTTTTAATGGTTGAAGTTTAAGGGTCCCACAAGCGGGGTAAAGTTTTCATTAAAATGGGGCAAAAATTGACCCTTTTGCCCTCTGTGGGAACCTTTCCAATGATCAAAAAAATTTTTGTAAAAAATTCTAAGTACAATTTTGGGGTCAAGGCAGATCATAAGCAAGGGCTCTTTTCAAATTTTTGACATGACCTATTTTTGAACCACCCTAATACACATACATACACAACCCTCGAAATTAAGAAAAATAAGGTTGGCAATAATTTGCCAACCTTAATCTTTTAGAGCTTGGCAAAAAAAATTTGATAAAAAGGTCTTACTATAAAACATAGAAACGATGTGGGCAATTTTTTGTTGACCTCAAACACTTTTATATATATATATATATATATATATATATATATTTATTTACCCAAAGTTAATGGACTGTAGTCCAGAGGCCACTAGTATTTGCTAAAACAGGGCTAGGTATATTAAAAAAGAAGTTGTCTTTTTTTTTTAAATAAAAAAGAAATAAATTCATAAATAAACAAATTGAAAAATAAGCCTAAACCTAATTCATTTAATTTGTTTTATTAATTAACAACTCTTTTTGGTTTTTTTTGTGCACTTTTTTTTGTTTCTTAAAAAACTAATTCACTCCTGAAAAGGCTGCAAGTAACTGCTATTTAAGTTAGGAGTTACCATGAGAACAAAGAATATTGTTCAAGAGAAAGAAAATGTCAGAAGACGAAAACTGTAAGTTGTATGAGTTGGGAAAACATAAAGATTTCATATTATCATATTATTGATGATAATATGAATGATGATATTGTTTCATATATTGATGAGCAAGAAAAGAAACTAGATAAATAAAATTTTTTAAAGCATAAAGGGATAGATATAGTAAAAGGATATATATATATATATATATATATATATATATATATATATATATATATATATATATATATATATATATATATATATATATATATATATATATATAAATATATATATATATATATATATTTTACTACTTATTAAGGTGGTTCTTGTCTATGTAGCAAATTTAAAAAATTAAGATTTTTTATGGAAACCAATTAAATTTTGTTCCTTTAAGGAAAAAAATGTTCTGTGTGAAAAATCTTAAAGATTGAAAATTATTTAGATGTTGCTCATGACTATTATCTTTTTTCATATTTATCAAATACAGGGTGAATTTTTTAATTTTTATGTAAAAAAATATTGTGATACTATTATATTTCTTAAAAGATGGTGAATCCAGTGACATTAGAGACATTCTAATGTCTCTGGGTGAATCCAAATATGTCAACATTGAAATCAATATCTATTGTTTTTGCATTAATTTTTTAATTTTAAAAAACTAAGCAACCATAATATTTTTTAGAGCCTACATACTTTATAATCTTTTTTTTCTAGATTATTATAGATTATAGTTACAAAATGTCAAAGAAGACTCTGATGTATTTCCCCTTTGACATAAAGATGACATAAAAGGTGCTAAATTACCATCAAAAGGAGATGTTCTCAGCTACCTTTTACATCTTCATAAAAAGAAATATTTGACAATTAGAGAATCATCAACTGCAGTGATTGAAAAAATTGCCCAATTTTGGAATAGAGATAGTATTCCTATGGGTCATAAGAACAAGATCATTGAGAAATTTGAGAAATTTTACCAGCAATATGCTCTCCTCAAGAAAAATCGATTTAGACAATCTAAACCCCAAACTGTAAAAGAAAAAGCTTTGAAAGAAGATCTGAAAAATCTGTTTAATATTGCAAGTGCAAGTGCTCTTACTGAAATTAGAAATGAAGAAGACTATAATTTTCTCCTTGCACAAAGGGAGCATGGATGAATAGGAGTTATGGGATCAATTGATAAAATCCTTGCAGACAAAGAAACACGCCTTAAACAAAGAAAAATCTTGGAACAAAAATGCAGGCAGAAAAATGAAGTAGAGATATCCACATCTTCTGCCTTCGCCCAGTTAGAAACATCTGACAGTAGTAGTAGTGAGGAAATATGTGAGGATTCTATATCTCCAAATCCAAAGAAGCCAAGAAGGGCAACAAGAAACATAGTCACTGCTGCATTCGCAATGGTCTTAGATAGGTCTAAAGTTTCTGACAGAAATGCAGTGTTTGTGTTGACAGAAACATCTAGAGCACTTGGACAAGATGTACAGACACTTAATGTAAATAGATCCTCAATATATAAAGAGTGCATAAAACACCATGTTAAGATTGCTGATAAACTGAAAACTAAATTCAAAACAGATGTTCCATTGGTAGTTCACTGGGATGGCAAACTGATACAAAATTTGACATCAAATATTTATGTTGATAGACTGCCTATTATAGTATTTGGTTCAGGTGTTAAGCAACTGCTTACTGTTGCAAAACTAACCAATGGAACTGGACAGTCTCAAGCTAATGCTGTTGTTACTGCTTTAGAGGAATGGGACTTGACTGAGAATGTTATTGGTATATCATTTGACTCAACAGCCTCTTATACTGGAAAAAAAAATAGGGCATGCATTCTCATTGAAGCAAAATTTGAGAAGGACCTACTGTATTTTGCATGCCGTCATCACATCTTGGAGGTGGTAATTGGAGCTTCAGTTCTCATGACAGCAACTCAAGGCCGAGACATATTGCTATTCAAGAGATTCCAGACCCAATGGGAGAGCATTGACAAGTCCCAGTTTCAGAGAGATGTAGATAATAAAGAATTGTTCCAACTTATAGGAGACCAGAAAGCTGATTTCTTGGACTGAGCTCATAATGTACTTTAAAACTAAAAGCAACTTAGAGATGATTATAGTGAGCTTCTGGAGATTTCAATAATTTTCCTTGGTGATATTCTCTCAAGAGAAATCCATTTTCGAGCCCCTGGAGCTATGCACAGAGCAAGATGGATGGCTTAAGTCATTTACTCTTTAAAAATTTGGATGTTCCGCACCCAGTTTAAACTCTCAAGACAAGAAGAGCAGGGGCTTTATGCAATGTGTACCTTCACTGTTAATGCTTACTTAAAGTCTTGGATAGAAGCATTATTTCCTACATCAGCACCAAGAAATGATCTGAGACTTCTCAAGATGTTATATGATTATCCAGACAAGAAAATTGCTACTACAGCATTAAAAAAAATTTCTGGTTATCTGTGGTACCTCTCTGAGGAGTTAGTAGCCTTGGCTTTCTTCAACCAAGAAGTACCAGATGATATGAAGAGACAAATGGTAGTTTCACTCAGCAAAGTTGGAGATGAAGAGCCACCTAAACGCCAACTGAGGGAAGACTGTGAAAACAAGTGCTTGGCTGACTTTGTGACCATAAACACAAGATAGTTCTTTCAAAAACTAAAACCTGATCAGAAGTTCTTAGATGAGATCCCAGCACATGGAAGGATAATGAATGTTTTAAGGCAGCTATACGATGCATCCAAAGCATTTCAGTCACTAATGATTGTGCAAAAAAAGGTGTGGCTCTTATTCAAGAATATAACAAAATGATATTAAAAGATGAAGATCAGCTTCAATTCCTCCTGCAGTTTGTCTCTGAGCATAGATGCAACTTTCCTGATTGTAAAAAAAGCACACAAATAACTGGATAACCAAAAGTGAAGTGATACCAATACCCCTGCACTGTTATGATGTAACATTTTTATATTTCTTGTCAAATAATTTTTTGAATAAATAATAATATAAACCCTTTCCTTTTTGTATTTGAGAAAAATCTTTAACACTAAATCCTTAAAGAAGACAGATATAGTCTTGCTCTTTTGTCAATAATGACATAATATGGAGTTAAAATAGAGAAATTAAGGACTAATGAGCTACCCTTAAATGTTATTCAAAATCAAATATTTCATACTGGTTTTTTTCTATAATGGAACAATTTAAGACTGGTTCCCGTTATGTTTTCAAAACTTGTAAATTTAGAACCACCCTACTTCTTATATACATTTTGCTAGAAACAATATTTTTTTAGAAAACATTTTTTAGACACAACATTCTGCTGACATGCGATAAACATTTTACTGACATGCAATAAATATTTTTACTGACATGCAATAAAGAAAATACAACTTTATTAATAATAAAAAAACCTTTTAGGATATTTAAGTTTGGCAACAAAATCCCAGCTATTGCATGTTGGACTTGAACAAAACATTCTCAATTCCTTCAAAGACTTTTGTGTTTCTAAAACTCCTTGTGCTTCGTATTCTTCTAATGTAAGAAAACGATGTTTTGGAACCCTGTGCAGTAGGTAACAATATTTTCGAGGCAAACTAAACAAAAACAGTTGATACTATTACAGTACTATTCTTATATTTTATGTTGTTTAACACTATGGGTCTATTATATCTATTACTATGTAGATAATAATTATGTATATAAAAATTATATCTATTATGAAGATAAAATAAATGCATAGTACTTGTATAATTGTTCGAAAATGTTTAGACAGTAATATATGCATTAGATAACAAAAAAAAAAATTCTAACTATCAATAATGAAAAGTTTTAAATAATTATTTTTTTTAACATTTTGCATCAACTTTCTTTTTTTTTCAATATTTTTAACAGGACAAACATTAATAGCAGATTAATTTATTTAAACTAAAGTTTTACTATCATGTTTAAATATTTTAAAAAACAATAATAATAAGAAATTAAATAACGATAAGCTTTTAAGTCACCTGCTAAACACCAATTATATCTATAATACATCTACTTTATCTATAATACATCTATTTTATCTACAATAAATCTACTTTATCTACAATACATCTACTTTATCTACAATACATCTACTTTATCTACAATACATCTAATTTATCTACAATACATCTACTTTATCTACAATACATCTACTTTACGAACTATGATAACTATTTTCCATTATCTACAATATGAATACTGAACATAGCATTATGGTAACTCTAACTTTGTTAATTATTCAAAAACTCTAACTTTGTTAATGATGCAAAATCTCAATGTTTTCCAAAAAAAATTTAAATGATCTACAAGCAATTTTATTATTAATCACATTTAACCACTCACTGCTAGTTATTCTGTTGTTTCAGTTCACCTCACTCAACTTAGTTATTCTGTTATTGTGTTTGCTATGATATCAAAATTTATTTAATAAAAATGTTCAAAACACACATTTTGCTAAACCCTTTGCAAAGCATAGACTTTAAATTCACAAAACTTGAACCAACCAAAATTGTTACAAACGTAATGGAGACTTTTTTACAGTAACTGCTCTGGTAAACAAGATACACTGCAGTTAGCTGGAGAAACCATTGTAGCAGGTTCAGTGCACGTTCATTAGAGGGTGGACCATAGTAGTAGAGAATGGCAAGGGCTATCATTGCTAAAAAAGAAAAACTCTTAAATGCAAAATTTAATATTCGACTTTTTGTAAAACAATTTCATTGAATATTTTTATAAAGCTCCTTCTATAAATTTTTTAATTTAAACTTTTATTTTGATTTTTGATTTTATAAATATTTTTGTTTTAATATTAAATATTATTTAAAATGCTATCATTTCTTTTTAGGTTTTAAATTCTAATAAACCAAATTCATAGCTGTTCAGCAACCTTCCTAAATAAAACAAAACAAAACCACATACCAGACACAGCACTAAGTGTCAAAACATGATATGGAAACTTTGTAATTAAATAAAATGCGTTGTCCAAAATCTTTTGCGTGAAGTAAACTCCGGCACCACTAATGGTAACAATTAAACCTGTCAAGTATTTCTAAAATAAAACATTATTCAATAATTTTATGAAAATATTTTACTTTTTTTTTATAACGAATTTTAAAAACAAAAAAATAAAAAAAAAGAGAAATCTTTTAGGAAAAAAAGTAAATAAAAAAAGTGTAACATAATTTATGCATATATTTTTAGTAAATTATCTTGAATTTAGTGCATTTAGAACATTATAGTGCTTTTATATGCACACGTGCTCCACATAAAAGTGGATTCATACAAAAATGGTTTTTTTATAATAAAATATTTTAATTAAACTAAGCTATGCTAAAGCAAAAAATATAAAGAGGTTCATGATATGCTTATTTAGAAAGTAAAAAGAATCACAAGTCAGGTAAGATCAGTATCAGGATCCTAATAATCACCTTTCTACTGGTAGCATGTAATCCAGTACAAACTGCCTCCTTTCCTGTTGACTTGTAGGACTTTCTTAATTTGTTGATACTCACACTGAATGGCTTGTCTCTAGTACAACTTAGGGGTTGTCCATAAATTACGCCAACGCTTTAGAGGGAGGGGGAAGGGGTTATTGCTTTTGTGAAGTCTCATATGGAAGTTGCTACTAAAGAGTTACAATGTTGTGACAAATGTGGGAGCAGGTGAAAAACGGTCAAAAATTAGGTGACATAATTTGTGGACAACCCCTTACCTGCTGGCACAAAAACTCAAAACTTTTTTTTCCCCAATCTCTTACTCAAATAGCGACTTAATGTTTTCTAGACAACTCTAATCACTTATCTTCACACCTTGATTTGTGTTTTGTCTCTAACCCAAGTTTTGTGCTCAATTTTTTTCTTGCTCTTTTTTGGATGGTTTAGATCATGCTATGATTTTACTAATATCTTTATCTCATACTTCTTTTTAGACTCATCCTATTGTCTTTTTTCTATTACCATAAGAAACTTACTTAACTTTTTTATATTACCTTTAAGTTGACTGGGATTTTTTTTCCTTATTTTTTTATAAAGGTTCTTGGGCTGATGTTTTTGTCTCTGCTAATAACCCCCTATGTAACCACATGGATTTAACTGGCATGAAAGGTTTTATTCATACTTGATAGTATTAATTCTACCTTATGGTTTTCTCCTAATTGCCCAGCTGTTATTTCTAATATTACTTTTCATCTTTTCCACAAAAACAACCCTCTTATAAACAAATAACTTTTTATCATTGAATAAAATCAACGCAAAAGAATACTTTTTTTGTCTAATGCTGAGGCCCATTATTCACAGATTACAATATCTCATTTATCCCAGAAATTAGAATCTAGAGACTTTCGAAAATTAACAATGCCATTAGGAAAGACAAGTCTAACAATCCATCTCTTATACATGGGTCTAAACTTATTACCTCTCCCAAGGATAAGGATATTACCTCTCCCAACCAAAACTACTTGCAAAGAACTATTCCTCTACTTATCTCTTAAATCTATCGCTCACACTCATTCTGTTTTTTCAGAGAATTAGTTAATCTATTGTTAGACATTCAAATCACCCTAGTCTTTGTTGCTAAAATCATTTTTTATACAATCTTCTACGGCTTGTGGTCTGGACAACATTACTGTCATAGTTTTAAGTTCCAATTTTCAAAAATTCTAATAAAATCCTCTGTCTAACTACTCTTACCATTGTCAGATCATTCTCCTTCATTTTCAGTAACCTCTAGGATTCCAAGTTTTGTCCGGTGTCGTGTGCTGTTTCACAGCAGAAGACAACGGACAAAACTTGGAATCCTAGTGATCATCTTAATAATCATCTTAATAATTTTTTGTTTGAAGTGGCAGATGACACATTTGCTGATAACACAACTATATACTCCAATCTTGACAAAAAAGTAATACTTTTTGATTGTTTAGAACAGGCAGCTAATTTTAAATGTAATCTCTTTTCTGACGGTTTGGGGCCTGCTGTGGCTTGGTAAATTTAACCCAAACTTTATTGTTTACTAGTAATAATTATTGCAAAATTAATGATATTACTATATTAATAAGTGGCGAATAACTGAGGCGACTAACTGAGTCCACTACATTAAATTTTCTCAGATTATCTTTCACTACTGACCTTTCATGGAGACTGTATATCCAATCCATTGCAATATTCTCTATACTGTTTCATGTTTAAATGTAATATTTTATTCTCTATACTGTTTTATGCTTAAATGTAATGTTGTATTCTCTATACTGTTTCATGCTTAAATGTAATATTGTATTCTCTGTACTGTTTCATGCTTTAATGTAATATTGTATTCTCTGTACTGTTTCATGCTTAAATGCACAAAATGGAGGCATTTATTGGTAGTGCTGTATAATGACCATTTAATTTTTTTACCATTAAGTTATTTAAAACTATAATTTATAAATAAATAGTTTAAAAATACATATATGGAAAAAAATTCTTTTTAAAGAAATATTTTGTTAATTAATACCTTCATTGGCATAAATTTGTAGAGTATAAACAATACAAAACACCAAGTTAGTAGAACTCCTGCAGTAGCTCCTGATGTGTAATGAAAAATGGTACTTCTAAAAAGTAAAACCAAATTCCTATATTATGAACATTCAATAAAAACAACAAAATAATAAACAACTGTTTTTAATGAAATATGATGTTATGGCAACAATATTATATAAAAAGATACATAATGATAACAAAGCATGGCATTACAAAGGTGAAAAAAAAAAGCCCATAATAAAGAAAACATTTAAAAGATTTTCAGGAAAAATGTATTGTGAAAAACTTAACAAGACATTACCAAAAAAATACCAAACTTTGTTAAATAATGGTCAAAACATAACTTATCATATTTATTAGAATCATCTTCTTTTACATAATCATTTATTATTTTAAATCATTATCATCAGCTGCACTTGTATTGTTGAATACAAACTGTTTGTTAAATACAAATAGGAAACTTAATTTGATTTCGTATAATCAACACTGTAAAAGACTGAAGAGCATTTAATATTAATTAACATTGAATACCATGTCTACAACATTTAAAAGTTTTGCACAAAAATAACTGCATTACTAAGATAAATGTAGAAAAATCAGATAAGTGTTGAAATCTAAAATCACAAGAGTTTAACACAGTTAAACTGTACACTGCAGAGTCTACTAGATTATATTGTACACTGCAGATTACTAATAATTCATAGCTATAAAACTGTTTTTTTGTTGTGTTTTTTCCCTTCTTTCTCACTAATAAATTTAGACTCACTACCAAAAAAGCTTAGAACAACATTTCAAGTTACAAAAAGCAAGGAAGAGATTTAAAGATAGCTAAAAAAAAAGTTGACAGAAGACTTTGATAGCTAAAAAAAATAGTTTCAAGATAGCTCATTCAAATAACAAATATGACAATACTTGTAAAAAAGAGAAAAAGATACAACCTTATGAAAATAAGGCAGAGGCTTGGTAACTAGTCTAAATGTATATGTATCATTTGAAAAACATGATAACAAGACCAAGGACAGAACCTTGTGGTGCCTTGAAAGTTATTGGAAATGAAAAGGAATGTTGTCCATTGAGGGCAACTTCATCACTGTGGTTAGAAAGGAATAGCTCAATAATTTTAAAAAAATTCTTAAATTCTTTAGATTTAAAGGGATCCCAAACCTTCGAGACATGTTCATATACAAGAGAATGATAAAAAAAAAAAATTTAAAGGGATCCCAAACCTCTGAGACATGTTGTATTCATATTGAAGAGAATGATAAAAAAAAATTTAATACACGCCGAAATCTACAGACTTGATAATTTATTCAAGCGCATTTTATTCCTTAGAGTTTTAGTACATGACACCATTAAATTTTGTTTGTTTACATAATTGATCTCTTGGGCAAACAAAAAAAAATTAATGACACCATTTACTAAAACTCTTAGGAATAAAACGCGGTTGAATAAATTATCAAGTCTGTAGATTGCGGTCTACAATAAAATGGAGAAGACTTTTAGGCCTACTATAAAACAGAAAAGACAAGCTTTGACTAAAAAGTTAGTTTTTCTTGGTATTCGTTTATTCTTTTGTTTTAATCAAAAAAATTTTATCATTCTCTTTAATATGAACACAACATGTCTCGGAGGTTTGGGATCCCTTTAAAGAAAATATTTTAATATACAAAGAATATGAAAAGAGTTTACTAAAAAACAAACTTTATTAAAAGCATTTATTATGATCATCATTCTATCAACTTTATTAAAACAATAGCCCTTGCCTCACCATTTCCATCTAATACACAATAAAGCTTTTCTTTATAAGTTCCTATAAGTAAGTACAAGTCAACAATAGAAAATAAGGATCGAAATCAGTATTGATTGACTCAAGATGAGATTTTAGAAAAAAGATTCAACAAATAAAAATTTACTTTAAAGATCACTAAAATAAATAGAAACATTTTGGTGGTAATCATTTTGGCGGTAATAATCATTTTTTAGGCCTAATGAATTCTTTTTTGAAAACAAGAATAATTACAATTTTAAAATGTATCAATTATTATCAATAACCATTTTTATGTAACAATGCAACTTTTTTTTTTTCTACTTTTAAAGAATTATTGTTGTATAATGATTGATGCAAAATATTTTTGTTATCAATTTCATTAATAGATGTATTGTAATCAAAACATACCAAATCTTTTTTCTCCATAAATATATCAGCCTAAATTTTAAAAGAAACTAAACTTTATTAAAATTTCAAAACTCACAATTTTCTTTATCAAAAATATTGCAAAAAAAGCTTATTGCTACAAAATGTCATAAAAAAACAATCAATTTTTGATCAAAAATGTTGTTTTGAAATTTAAGTAATTCATTTTTATTTAATACTCTTATTTTTGAAATCTCTACGAAAATTCTGTTTGAGACCCATGTTGATTTGTTTGAGACCCATGTTGATTTATTTGATGACCCATGTTGATATACTTTTGGAGAAAATATTTTTTTCTTGACACATAAGTCTAATGAAGGGTGTCAAAAACTGTTTCTTAAAATAATGTGACAGCACCAATCACTAGCTTTTAAGCACTGCAAGATAACAACCTGAATATTGCAAAATTACATTAAACAACAGCCACTCAGTTTACAACTTAATTACTCATTATTACATTGAGTTATTTTTACCATTTCTGTAGTGGTCCCCTTGGCTTTAGAGAAGTGAGTTATTTCTACCATTAGTTAACATAACTTACATTTTGTTGGCATTGTATTGTAACAAAACACAAATTACAAAGATAAAACATATACACACATATAAAGAGTTAATTTTATATATAAATTTTAAAATTTTTTTTAAAAGTTAAAACTTATTTTTAAACAGTTAAATTGATGAGAAAATAAAAATAAATAAGTTCATTAAAGAAACACAAATGAAAAAAAAAAAAAAAACATACCTGCTTAATTTTTTTGCAAACTTAAATAGTAAACAACCAAACAAGAAGTATCCAATATTCATTGAATCCATTACTAAAAAACACAAATTTTTAGATACAAATTAGTACGAATCAAGTTTTTTTAAGAACCAGCAGATGTTTATCTTTAACAACTTTTTTACTTGTTGATATTTCTTATTTTTAAAAACAATCAATATTAGTATTTTAATTTTGCTTTTGAGGAGTACTGTGACAACTAACAATGTCTACTTTGTTGTGAACTTGTACATTTGAGCTATGCTAACTCTTTTTCTTTGTTTACATAAGCAATACTCAACAATACACAGTAGCGTTGTAGTGAAGCACTTGCTTCATAAGCGAAGAACTGAGTTGGAACCTACCTTTCTTAACAATAGTGACCCCCCTTTCCTTTTAGCTTTGAAGTGGTATTTAAAGAAAATTAAATAAAGTAATTCACTTTAACTGTTTTTTCTTTTAATGCATTCTTTATACTGTATTTTTTAAATTTATTTGTGCATTTTGTAAAACATGGGTTTCATACTTGAAATGCATATTCCAAATTTGGCCTATATATCGAGTATTATTTTTATATATAGATTTGTTATTGTTTCTATATATATTGTTTCTATATGCATACTAAAGTTATTGTATATGGATTAAAATATGTCAAAATAAGCTTTACCAAGGTAAGTTTTCTATAAATCTTAAAATCTTAGGAAAAACATTAATTTTTGCCAAGATTTATAGAAATCAATTTTTAAACTTTTGAATAGTAAGTTTTTAAATATGCATGAAAAAAAGCAAATGACCTGTAACTGTAAACTATATTCCATTCTGATATATATTGAGTACAACTTTTTTAAATGAATTAGATAAAAAACTTTGCACCTATTTAACATTTTGCACTTTATTACAAATAAATTAGATTTTACACATAAGCTAAAATGGGAACAGTCAAAGTCAAACAGCCTTTGAAAAACAAGAATGCTACTAATGCATTTCTTTTTTTAAAGAGCAAAAATCGATTTAAGCAACAATCATAATAATACTATTAGTATCACTTTGTTGACTTCTGTATGAGTGACCCATCCTTATATATAGCATTTAAAACTATAGTATAAAAATAACATATTAAACAATATTTCAACTCAGTATATACTGTAATGCAATTATTTTAATATTTAACTAAAGTTAAAAATTACCATAAAAACTTGTTTCAATTTTAGCTTCTTTATTTTGACCTCCCTCAAATTGAAACTTGAATATAAAATCATCGAAAGGTGATATCTTTTGCACAAGTTTTTTTGAGCCTTTTGATTTAAACAATGTATGAAACCATGTTTCATTCTCGGTTCTAAAGAGACAAAAAAATAATTTTATATTTAAAATATAAAACAGTAACAAAACATTAAACAAAATTGTGTTGTAAAATAAAAATAAAACCTAAAAAATAAAAATAAAATCAGATAACTTTGATATAAAAAATAAAGGAACCACAAGCACTGACCATGCAGAGCTTAAACCCCTCCTTATTTCTTTTCTACCTATAAAAATGCCATTAGGGGAAGAACTAATTATTACTAAAACTAAAACATGTTTTTTTTTTGCTTAGCTGACAAGGAAAAGTTATCTTTTACTCAATTTTTAAAACTTTTATTTGCACTTAGAAGCAATAGGCCTCATTTTTGGGTTGGAAACAAATATATAAAACTATAAATTTTAATTTATATATAACTTAAATGTATTAATCGCTCACATCAAGCGCACACCATTGGGTGACATCAAGCGCACACCTTAGTGAGAGTCTTAATAATAATAAAAGCAAAATTCAAAACAAGATGAATACTACATTACACACTGCAACATATTATTACAAGCTTTATCAGAAGAAAAAAAAACTTTTTTTTACTTGAAATTTAACAACTACTAAATTTGATCTTGTATTTAAGCTTTGATACTTCTATTATATAATTGACACTTCTATTATAGAATTGAATATTATATTATTATATTTAATATTTGATATATATAGATATATATTTT
Organism: Hydra vulgaris; assembly: GCF_038396675.1. Taxonomy (NCBI): domain Eukaryota; kingdom Metazoa; phylum Cnidaria; class Hydrozoa; order Anthoathecata; family Hydridae; genus Hydra; species Hydra vulgaris. The sequence continues at coordinate 22,336,075 of NC_088930.1, read as the reverse complement.
ATTCTGATTCACTCCCAACAAGGCTGCGAGCAACCACTATAAAGTTGGGAGTTACTAGGAAAAAAAGAGTTATAGAGCAAGGAAACAATTTAGAGAAGACTTAAAAAGTTATAGGTTGTATGAATCAGGAAGACATGAAGATGGGAGTTCCAAAAGGTTGAAATGAGGGGAAAGAAACTAGATGAATAAAGGTTTTTAGAACATACAGGGACAGATACAGTAAATGAATGAGTCTTAGTCAGACCCACTCAGATAGAGTGGGTCCAACTATGTTTACAATGCATTTTTGGAAAGAAAGAGCATCATTAGAAGAACTAGCCCATATATGACAAAAGTATTCCATACAAAGACGAATAAAAGATCTGTAGAGGGAGAGAATAGAATCTGGAGTAAGAAAATGGCAAGCACAATAAAGAAAAGCAACCTTAGCAGATGCTAATTTAGCAGTCGAATGTATATATGGTTTACATGAAAGGTCAATAGTAAATAATAATCCAAGAAGATGTAAAGAAGAGGACTCAGTGAGAGGGTTACCATTTATTAATCTAGGAATGTCAACAGTATTGAGATGAAGTAAATAATAGTTTTGTTGGAGTTAAAAGTTACAAGCCACTGTGAGCCCCAATCTGTTACAGAAGTGAGATCAGATTCAAGATTGGCTGCCTGTTCTAAGTTATCAAAAAGAGAAGACTTTTTGTCAAGACAGCAGTATAAAGTTGAGTCATCAGCAAAAAGAGCTACTTTAGATATAAGGTTGTCGGGAAGATCATTAATGTAGATAAGAAACAAAACAGGACCAAGGATAGAGCCTTGAAGTACCCCAGAAGTTATTGGAAATGAAGAATAGTGTTGGCCTTCAAGGGTGACTTTAATAAAGGGATTAGAAAGAAATGATTAGATAATCTCAAAAGCTTTCCCAGATACACCATATAAAGCAAGCTTATGGAGAAGACCAGCATGCCAAACTTTGTCAAAAAATTTTAAAGAGTGCCTTTAACCCCTCTTTAGATAAAAAATCAGAACTCAATTTTTTTATGTGATGTGGTTATCTTTTGTGATTAATTAAAGTCTAATTTAAGTTTAACTGTCCAATATTTAGTTCATACTTAGGCTCATTTTTCATTCAACAGGTTCTTAATATTGTTTTAAAAAAATTTCTTTGAAAATAGATCAACTTAGTACTCAAATGAAGGAAAAATTTATATAAATCAGAAAAAAAAAATTGTAAAAAAAGATGTCAAAAGACTTATAGAAACTCATGCTATTTTATTTTTGATATAAAAACAGTTTTTCTGCAATAGAATCAAAAAAAGGATTAACACAAAAGATAAACTCACCACATTAAAAACACTGAGTTGTGACTTTCTATCTAAAGAGGTTTTAAGGCACCATAATATCTATATACATATATATATCTATATACATATATATATATATATATATATATATATATATATATATATATATATATATATATATATATGCATTTATATATACATATATATAGATATACATATATATATATATATACATATATATATAGTTCTATAGTTTGTTGCGCTTGGAAAGCACGGAAGGAAAAAAGTGATTTTTACGCCAATATGTACATAACTTTTAATTACTTTTGACTTTCGTCCAACATTTGCGTGTTGGACGAAAGTCAAAACCATTAATTTAATTACAAATTAATCATTTTATAAAAAAACCACAAAAACGCAAATTTAATTGACCAGAATGTTTTTAAAAACATTCTGAATGTTTTTAACAATATAAATAATGTTTTTATTTTTATTTTTTTTAATAAAATGTTTTTATTTTTATTTTTTTTAATAAAATGTTTTTATTTTTATTTTTTTTACTGTAAATCATGTGCGGAATGTTGCTACATCGACTATCTTATAGCCTGACTCGCAAGGGAGTGCTGCTACATCAACTGACAAATAGCCTGACCCGCAAGGGAGTGCTGCTACATTGACTGAGGGTTTGGTTGGGGCAGGCAGTCTATCATTAATAAAAAAAAATTCCGGTCTTGCATTTTAATTTTTATTTTTTGTCAACAAAATATGGAAAAAACTTTCGGACAACCTATAAGGGTTCTATATATATATATATATATATATATATATATATATATATATATATATATATATATATATATATATATATATATATATATATATATATATATATATATATATATATATATATATATATATATATATATATATATATATATATATATATATATATATATATATATATAGAACCCTTATAGGTTGTCCGAAAGTTTTTTCCATATTTTGTTGACAAAAAGTAAAAATTAAAATGCAAGACCGGAATTTTTTTTTTTTATTAATTGATAGACTGCCTGCCCCAACCAAACCCTCAGTCGATGTAGCAACACTCCCTTGCGGGTCAGGCTAAAAGATAGTAGATGTAGCAGCACTACATCTATTATCTTTTAGCCTATGTGACGTATGTGTTGGCGTAAGAATCACTTTTTTCGTTCCGCTCTTCCCAAAGACAACAAACTATAGATCTATATATATATATATATATATATATATATATATATATATATATAGAGAGAGAGAGAGAGAGAGAGAGAGAGAGAGAGAGAGAGAGAAAGGATATCTTTAAATTATTGAGTGATTTCTTCTTGTTCTTCTTGTTGGTAATCAATTATGATTAAGCTTTTTATAAAGGGAGCAGAAATAAAATCTTACTTGCTCATTTATTTAAACCTCTGAACTAAATTAGCAAAATAGAAAAAGTTAAATGTTCTTTTTGCTATAAGATTATATCTAAAAATTTAACTTGAACAAAAAGCATGTTAAAAAATTTCGTAAGTGTCCTGATATAGTAAAATATGAAAATGTCTACATAAATAAATCATATAATTAGAAAAAAAAATGCAGATAAATTACAAATCATCAAATGAAGATAGTCTGGGAAACACAGTAAATAATAATAACTCCAAATTTATAAATTTTCCTTGAAATTAAGTTCAGTATTGGACTTTTTTTTTTATAAGAGCCAACTTGCGATATATATTTTTTTGACAAATTTAACAAACAATGTAAGTCTAAATTACTAAACAATATACAAATCCTCAAAGAAATAAATAGATAACTTATTTCTTTGAGTATTTGAAGTCTGATATTAAATTGGCATGGTATTATATACTACTTACATTATCAAAATTAAAATGATAACTTTCTTATAGGATAAGAATAGTTAAATATATAATGAGATATGTAATGAGATATAATTCTAGTTATATAATTCTAGATATATAATAGATATATAATTCTTTATATAATGAGAGTATCACAGTTGTTAGGAAGTACAACACGACAAATAAACATTTCCATACAGTGTGCCAAGATATATACTTAGGTCGTTAGGGAAGTTCGTAGAACTCCCCTATTAAAAAAAAAAAAGAAGAGTTTTTTTAAATTTTTTTTAATCAAATGTTCATAATAATGACCATGGTTATCTATACAAAGTTGCATCCTTTCAAGCCATTTGTCAAACGTTTTTTTATACTCTTTCTTGGGTATACTTTGAAGTAGCTTCGTTATGCGAGTTTTTTGACTTTCGACGTCAGTATCATCATTAAGATTAATTATCGTCATTAAGATTAAGTCGAATAGCCAATAATCGATGGAGCTAAGTCTGGTGAGTATGGTGGGTGGCGAATTATTGTAATTCCAGCTTGGTTTAGACAATTTGTGACGGTTTCAGTCATATGAGGTCAAGTGTTATAATGGAGAAATTTGGAATTTTGAGTGCCTGTTTTAGGTCTTTGCTTATTTATTTTGCATATAAGAGGTTTCAAATAATTTTTTATATAATATTTGCTAGTAATGGTGTCTCCCTTTTCAACATAACCCAAATGAACAACACCTGTTGTTTTGAAGAAGATGTAGAACATGTTTTTCGGCTGAAACCTGTCGCATCTTACTATAGTTCTTGGACTTTCACCTTCACCGACCCAACTAGCATTAGCCGACTTGTGTCCAACTTGTCTCAAATAAAACCACGACTCATCCCCTGTAATAATATCACAGTCTCCACGGGCCATTTCTGAAAAGGGCTAAATTTTCCTTACATGCCTTAACTCTATTCATGCGATTTTGATCGGTTAACTCGTGGGGTATCCAACGTGATGTTAGTTTTCTTTTTTTAAGTGCGTTGTGAATGATTTCGTTGATTGTAAAACGATTCATTGATGTCAGGGCTTCAACTATATCATGTATTGCATGCGGATTTTCTTCAATAATGGCTCGCACATGTTCAATATTCTCAGCTGTATATGTGGTTCGAGGGTGCCCTGAGCGAGGATCATCTTCGAGACTCTCTCTACCATCTTTAAATAAAGTAGCCCACTTGGCAACTGTACTATATTTTGGAGCTTGGTTACCATGAACTAAAACCAACTCATTGGATATGGCTTGTGCTGAAACTCGAAGTAGAGCACAGGTTTTAATATATGCTTGATATTCAAATTTTTCCATTTTTAAATATTTTTTTTAACGTATATTAAAAAATTTAAATAACTTTTTTAATAAACATTCAAAATATTCTAACAAGTACTTAAAATGTTCATAATTAAACACAGTTTAAAATGATATATAAATATTTAATTATTTCCTGTCTAATTGTATCTTTACAGATGAAGTTCTACGAACTTTCCTAACGACCTTAGTAACTAATTTATAGCTTATTTAATTCTTTATTAAAAATATTAGTTTATGGGTGTTTATACATGTACTTGTATCTCTTAATGATCTTAGCTTTTAATGATCATATATTAAAAATATACTAGAATAAAGGGAAACTATTCCAAAATTTATGCCAAAAAAAAACTAAAAAATTGCTTCAAAAAAGCAGAAAAACACCATAAAAATGCCAAAAAAAAAACAAAACGCATTTTTTTGCGTTTAATCTATTAATTTAAATCAGTAGATTTAAATTGGATGAATAAAAATCATGATTTAAATTTAGTTTTTTGATTTTAATTGATTTTAATGATTATTTACTGATTAATCAACTTAAAGTCATATGCTCTGGCTAAAAATAACTCCTGCATTAATTAGTTTCCTGCATTACATAAATTAGTATTAGTTATAATAGTCAGGCATTTTATAGTATATATTAGCCATATAATTCATTATATTAATTTTTAAATTTATTGTAAGATTTTTATCTACTTAAGTAAATTTTTTGTTTTATGTTTTAACCTATTGACTAATTAAATTAATTTCTATTTTTGTTGCTATTTATATAATACACTATTTATATAATATTAAATATAAATATATTTCTTTTATATAAGAGTTATATATTCAAGTTTATATTTTTCAAAAATAACATTACTCATTTATGATTGCTTGTTACTTTTTAATTGAAAATAAAAATAATATAACTAGAAATAAAAATGCCTGAAGCTGGTAGAAAAAGAAATGCAGTTTTGACATAGTTAGAAGAAACACCTGAAAAGTTTGGGAATTAACCTAATAAACCTTAATGCAAAAGCGGTGTACAGCAAAAGTGGTGTACAAATGCAAGGCTTGGTTGCTCAAATGAGAAACCACAAAAGTGTTGGTAAATGTAACTTTTTTAAAGATGCTCAAGATAATGAAAACATTATTATTTTTCAAGACACAGTAGAAAATATTAACCATGCAATTCTAACCCTCTTAATAGAATTGATGGTGGAAAACTATTAGATACTTTTCACAAGAACTTTTTAACTAGCTGTTCAGGTTTGCTTCATGATCAGGTTGAAACCATGAGTATTAATGAGTGGAGCAATGTCCATAGTGAACCAATAGTTTTTGTAACAGTACCTATCTTGCATATACAATTGATACCTCCAGCCATTTACATACTTCTGACTATTTGGTTAACTTTGCTGTTAATTCTATAAACAAATGTGAAAAATAATTTGATTGTACAGTTCATAGTCTAGTAATTGATAACACAGCAAATGTGTTGAAAATAAGACAACAATTGGAAACTCGAGATGATGTTAATGTTATTATGTATCAATGTTCAGCTCATATTGTCCATCTATTGGCCCAAGATTTGTTAATTTCAAACATCAAGGAGCAGATAGTTAAAGTTGTTAAATATTTTACAAACAACCATTCTGCTGTGGCTACATACAAATTAAAAGAAGATTACAACTTATAATTCCCATAGATATAAGATAGAACATATTGGCTGATTGTCTTGAATCCTATCTAAAACACTAGCCGATTCTAATAACAATTTGTGAAGAAAATAGAGCAATAATTGATAAGAATGTATTATTGACAATGTTTGTATATTGTAAACAAAATATGGTGTTAAGCAAAGTGCAGAAGAACTGCTACAAATGCTTAAACCAATTGCTATTGCATTAGACATGACGCAGTGTGACAGTTGTACTCTTGGTGACAGTCTAGTGTGAATTAGGAACTATTGAAAGTTTTTGATCAGCAACTTACTGCTGTTGCTTCACCTGCAAGAGTTGAATGGATACTTTCATTGTTTGGCCTTGTGCATTCAGACATTAGAAATAGACTGGGAAAGCAGGCATATTGGTTTTACTATTAAAACTGTTTAATTAAAATGTATTAGAATCAATAAATTTAATTGATTAAATTTTTAAAAATTTGTAAATAATCAACATTAAAATAGATTTTTAATGTTTCAAATTGACTTATGATTATTGATATATATGATTATTGAAATTGACTTATGATTATGATTATTGAGTTATGATTTTATAATATTTTCAAAAACTAGCATGTGACTAACATGTAACCAATATGTAATTAAAAGTTTATTTTTTGAGATGTAAATCGAAAAAATCTGATTTAGATTTAAAAAAATCTAAGTTAAAAAAATTATTTTTTTTATTTTTCTAATTGTGATTTTTATCAACCCATTCAAACCATGATTTTTATCAACCCTGTTTTTAAATAATTCTGATTCTTAGTAAAAATTGATTTTAATTATTTTTGTTTAAAATTCAAATAACTATTTTACAGAATGATATAAAACATTTAACATTCAAAAATTTAACTGTAAATCAGTAACCATGGTTAAAAGGACTGCGAACTAAAAAATGGAAAAAAAAAACCTTGTACATTTCAACAGACTCAGATCTTAAAGAAAACCTAAGATCAAAGAAAAAGAATTATTTATTTAACAATAAAATTGAAATTATATAATTATAAACTCTCATTTAAAAATTAAGAAAATGATAATAATAATAACAAAGAACTTTCCAAAAAATTTCACAATAAGTAACTTATCACATAATTAAGATATCTACTATACATCTACGTAAATATAGGGATGGATCCAGAAAGTTTTTTTGGCATTAGAGTTATGTAAGTTTTATAAAAATATTTTGTCAAAATTACACTGTTTTGATTATTAAGATTAAAAAAAAAATCCAAAAAAATATTTTAAAAAATTTTAAAAACAAAAATTTTTTTTTTTTTAATCATAAAACTAAATTTTAATTTTAACACTAAGTTTTGCTTACTCATTTTTTGTTACAATAGTAAAAATTTTTTCTTTTGACTCAATAATAATTGAAGAAGATGCAAAAATATTCACTAAACCAACATTTATTTTGGGATATTTAAACCATTCATCGCTCTTATAAAAAGTTGTTACTCCAGCCCTTTCCAGCAATCGCAAATGGGCTAAAAATAACAATAATATAATAGTAATAGAAGATAAAATTAACTTATCATATTTTTAAAATTATATATATATATATATATATATATATATATATATATATATATATATATACATATATACATATAATTTATTAACAATAATTATATTAGTTTTATATATATATATATATATATATATATATATATATATATATATGACTAATTATACTTAAAATTATAAAACAAACCTTCTGCACTTAAAAACTGATAAAAACAAAATTGATAGCACAAAAAGAAAACTTGACCAAGATTCATCTCTTTTTTGAACATTTTTCTTGTTTAAAATGAAAACATAATGGATTAAACAAATCTAAGCCATTAAAGAAGCCACTGATACCAAACTAATTTTTATATATTTGTCCTTCAATTTGGTTCAAAGAAAAACTTTATAAAACATATCAAACATAGAATGTATGAGAATTCTAGAATTTAGAGTCAAATATTTATTATTTTTGCTCTGGAGTCTTGGAGCTCAAAAAATGTTAAAAACCTTCAAAGTTGTAGCCCAGATATATTTATGCAGTTAGGGACTCCACTCTTTGAGTTAAAAAAATCTTAGTTTAAAAAAAAATCTAAAGTTCAAAAACTGTTTATATATTAGGAGATCCAAGATTCAAATCCAAATAAAAAACAAGTATTATTTGATTATAAACCTAGTAGTTCTTTTCTCTGCACATATTTCTTTTAAACACAATTTTTTTATACTCACCTGTGTAATTGTTAGAAAATAATATGGTACCAAGAAATAATATAAAACTTTAAATAAAATAATTTAATAAAAATAGTTAAATCAAACAATTCTTATATTTAATATAAAATCATTAAATACCCTAACAATTACATAACACGATGTTCATTAAAAATTTAGTATAAAAAAAAAGATATGGTTAGGTATTTATTGCTATTATTTTTTAAAATAATACATTTGTTGAAACATGTATTTAAAAAAAAATTCTACAGAGAGCTTAGGTAGCACTTGTTATCAAAGATTATATATATAGTCAATATTACGTGTATATATATATATATATATATATATATATATATATATATATATATATATATATATATATATATATATATATATATATATATATACATTATAGCAACAGTAATATTATCGAACTTTCTTCTTATGATGCCACCGATCTTTTCCAGTTTGTCCCCTAGGCCGACGATTCAGCCACCTACTTCTACCGGCTTTTCCAATAATCTCATTCTTTTTATCAATATTTGATACTCTTCCAATCACAGCCAGACATTTCATGTCTACAAGAACTTCAGTTCGAGCACCGCCATTAAATTTAAGTACAATTTGATTTTCTGGAGTTCTTTGAACAATTGTAGCATACATTCCAGCAGCACGTGCATATTTAGCACCTCCACCAGGAGTTGATTCAATATTGTGTACCATTGTACCTATAGGTAAATATTCTAATGGATATGCATCACCAGGTATCATTCTTGCTAATGATTCAGGTTTTTCACGTGAAGCAGTTAATATGTCACCAATTTTTGCTAAATGAGGACAAATTATTAATTTTGTTTTATTGCTTCCATTTCCAGCAACTTTTGCAATATTTGCTGTGCGAAAAGGATCATATCCAATTTGTAATATCCGATCCTTGATAACTTTAGGCTGTTCATCATTTAAGAGAGGCACGCGTACAAAGTCAACAATTCTCCAATTTCTCTGGTGGCCACCACCAATGTGTCTGATTTTAATGCGACCATCCTCACCTCGACCACCTTTTTTTTGGTTGCGATAAAACTTTCCATCAATCAAGTGCTTTTCAAGGTCCATATGCATATGAGTATTTTTCGGTCTAGTGTAAGACCATTGGGTTCTTCCATTTTGCACAGTATAAACTGAGAACTTTTGAGTAAATATACAATTAATATGGGAAACTCTTAAAAATTGTCCAGTCGAATTTATTGTATGCAAAAGCTTCAATTGTCTTATAACTGATAACATCATTTTATTCGGTCATTTATTTAATTTAGCTTGTCTCAGCCTATTCTAAAAAAATAAAAAAAATAAAAAATAGATAATAATTAAAGACAAATTTTAAAATACAACAAAATTTAAATCCCAAATATTTATTGGTATCGTGGTTTCTTAAATCTCAAATATTCATTTATAAAATTTCAAATTCTTCAATTTGCGCACTATTTTTATCGTGGTTAACATTATTTTAGAGATTCCCCGGATTCAGGGGTTTTGAGGTACGCGCGTCTTAAATGTTAAAATACGAAGTTCAAGTAAGTAGTACAAGTACAAGTAGTAGTAAGTACAAGTACATACCAAATTCATAGCAGCGGTGGCGAAGCGATTTTTAAAGTGGTGAGACCAACCCAATATTTGAAATAAGGCTGATCATCGCTTCTTTCATTTCCAAGAAATTCCGGAGGCAAACTACATCCAATTTAAAGGTCCAAGTTTTAGTTTCACACACAATATTCTATAAAATTGGAATATTTAAATACAAGTACGTCGCGCGCACACACATTTATAATTGGTTTTGCGCGCGCACACATAATTATAAATAAAATGACAATTATAATTACAAACAATATTATAATTATAATTAAAATAAATAAAATGAGATAAATAAAATAATATTATAATTATAAATAAAAGTAAAACGTTTTAGATAATGGGAAGGATACAATGAATTAAAACTACCCTTACTGTATTATGTATAATTCTTGTTCTTTATGTGCAAGCGTAATTTGGACTTCAAGGTAAAAAAAGAGTTAACTCTAATAAAATTATCTTTTGAAAAAAGATAATTTTATTAGAGCTTACTCTAATAAAATTTTTGTGCACAATATATGGCTTCAGCCAATATATTGTAAAATATATTAATTATTTTTTAAATTAAAAATCTGTTTAAAACAATAAAATTGTCAACTTTTGTTAACAATTGTCCATAGCAACGCGCATAGCAACCACAACAGGTTGTCAGTTTCTACTTTTTGTCATATAAAAATCTAAATATTCGATATCTGTTTTATTTAAAATATATCTTTTAAAATATTTTGTTTTTATGTTTTTTTATTGTTTTACTCATAGATTGCTTAATGAACATCTTTACCTTATTATTGATTTCTTTTGCATTTTTCTTCATTGTTTATTTTTTCGAATGTTGTAATCTTAGAACAACGGTATCTTAAAATCCGCTCATAAATAAACGTTCAAATTTTCAGGAGTTGTTTATAATACTTTAAATTAGTTCCTTAAGCAGGATCTTCAACAGAAACTTTTTTGAAAAATTTGTATTTCCCTGTCAACTTTTGATCAATTTTTGGATTATTCACTAATGTAACTGCCATTATGAAACAAAATAAAAGTATGAAATAATCCTGCTTCAGGCACTTTATCAATGTGTTTTCTCTAATTTATACAATATGTAGCTTGATAGCACAAGCATTTTTCAAGCAACAGTTGTTTTACGTAACTCACTTTTTGCGTATTTTTTTGCAGATTTTTTTATAATGTTTTTTATTTTACAGTTTTATTAAATGTTCATATTTTAATTAAAAAAAAAAACTATTAAAAATTTTAAATAATTTGGTTTTTTTACCATGGATCCACATTAACCAAGCCACAATTATTAATTAATGATGATTTTAGTTAGATGATTTTGAATGATGAATGGCCAGTACATACCTTTCATGCTTGAATTCTAATAGCCATTTAATACTCTTGGCCTAAAGATAACAGAGTCCATTTGTTTAGGATAGGTCTTTAACTTTATCGGAACCAATAGTTTGTAGGGCTATCTTTTGTTGACATTTAACTTGCATTTTTTTTCTTTATCTTTTTTTAATTTAATGTTTGCCTAAATATTGTTTATCACTTTAATCTACTCTGTTATCTTCAACATGATTCCATTCGCAAACACTTATCTGTTATCAACGCTAACAAATTATTTAGAGGTGGCTATTATCCCATTTGTGCTTAAAGAATGTACCAAGACGGTTGCTGTCCCACGCGCCATTATTTTACAGAAATTGTTAGATCGCCACTGTTCAAAAAAGGCTCCTGACTCAACCCAAAAAACTACAGACAAATCTCCATAACCTCTGTACCATGCAAAATAATGGGAAAAATGGGAAAAGATAAATTTTCTAATATCCCATCTTGAGTCAAATAACTTACTGTCAGAAAATCAGTACGTTTTTCGATCTCCTCGTTCTACAGCTGACTTGCTAGTTGCTATGACTGAAAGATTCTATCGTGCATTAAATTAAGGTGGTGAGATTAAGGCAATTGTTTATAAAATATCTAAAGCTTTTGATAAAATTTGACCTGCGGGTCTTCTCCATAGGCTTGATTTATACGGTGTATTTGGGAAAGTTTTTAAGATTATAAAATCATTTTTTAAAAGTTTTTTTATGTCATCCTCAAAAGCCAACATTTTTGCTAATTTCCAGTAACTTCTGAGGTACCTCAAGATTCTATCCTTAGTCCTGTTTTGTTTTTTGTCTACATTTACGATCTTCCTGACAACATTACATCTAAAGCGGCTCTATTTGCTGATAACGCAACTCTATCCTCCTGTCTTGACAAAAAAACTTTTTTTTATTGCTTAGAACTGGCAGCTGATCTTAAATCTGATCTCACTTCTGTAACAGATCGGGGCTAGCAGTGGCTTGTTAACTTTAACTCCAACAAATATCAGTTATTTACTCCAAACAAATATTTCAACACAGTTAACATTCCTATATCAATGAATGGCATCCCTTATTTTGAGTTCTCTTCTTACGTCTCCTTAGATTATTGTTTACAACTGACCTCATGGAAGCCATATGGACAATCGATAGCAAAGTTAGCATCTTCTAATGTTGCTTCTCTATATTGTGCTCGCCATTATCTTACTCCTGATTCCATTCTCTACCTCTACAAATCTCTTTTTCGTCTCTATATGGAATACTGTTGTCATATTTGGGCTAGTTTTTCTAATGACGCTCTTTATTTTTTAGACAAGTTCCAAAAACGCCTTATAAATGAAGGTTGACCTGCTTTATTTGCCAAGCTTAAGCCACTCTTCTATCGTCGTAAGGTTGCATCTCTTTCTCTTTTCTACAAATACTATTATGGTTGCTGCTCAAAGGAGCTATTATCTCTAATTCAATCAACCAAAACTTATTCTCGCTTGACTCGCAATTCAGTCAAAGTCGCATCCTTGCATCTGCAAAAGGTACGCAGACGACACTAAAATTCTAAGATCATCAAAACCACTGAAAAAAAAGCTCCTCAGCAAGCTGATATGGGTAGCATCGTCACCTGGACTCACACCTAGTTATGATGCTCAACGTCGAGAAATTCCGGGTAATGCGCATCATAAATACAACGTTTCACCACACGTTTACTCAATGAACAAGCACAACGCATACAGAAAAATCAGCAGAACAAAGCTTGAGTCAACAACATCCAAAAAAGATCCAGGCGATTAAGTTACCAACAATTTAAAGCACAACAATTTAAATCGCAAGAATCAAGCCAAAATTGTGATTTTGGTTTGAATATTGTGCTTTAACTTAAGTTTGGAATCTTAAAACACACATGAGTTAAAATCGGAATCTTAAAATACACATTCATCAGCCGAGGCACCAAAATATCGAAAAAGTTTTATACTACATATATACGTCCACATCTAGAGCTCACAGTTACCACCTGGTTCCTGTACTTTGAAAAAGACATAAATGCCATTAATGCATCCAACATTAGGCTACCAAAATACCCCACGAAATAAAGTGCTTCAATTACGAGAAGAAATGCATCAAACTCAGACTCACCTCTCACGAAAGTTGTTTTACCGGCAACCTTTTCTAAAAATAAAAAATCAAGAATAACTTGATTCAGTTAGCTGGCATATTGCTCCACTTAACCTCCCATAAAACTACGGTCATCGCAAGCGCTTTCATTGTGAAATGGACAAAAATTACCTTGTTCGTTTCAACTTCAACTCAAACATGTTTGGCTGTTGTAGGTATGTGACTTTTTAAAGAAAACAACGGTTACAGCTAGATAAATACCGCGATTGTGACACAGTTGGCTCTCTACAAGAATTATCTGTCTATATTTTTGAATTGCTGCAGCACCATTGCGAATAAACACAATTATGTACGTAAAGTCCCAAAGTCTGTCAATTTTTGTTTCATTAATTCTTTGGTTGTGACATCACATGAAAAATCAATTTTATTAAGACCCAATTTATAAGCAACTTTAATGTGAAGAGTTATATTTATATACCTTTTAATGGAGAAGTCAGTCCATTCATCAATTGTTATGTGACACATTTTGCTAACAAATCAGCCAAAGTTTCAAGATTAAAGAATCCGTCTACTTTCAGTTGTTTTTTCGGAACTTCTGCAACAGGTGTTTCATCTAATTTCTTATTTTTTTAGTGTTATACTATGAATGGTTCTCGTGTGGATAATCAAATCTGATGTGCTCGAACCTTTACATTTTATGAAAGAATTGGTACATTTTGTTATCCTAGCTGAATCGTATGATTTTGTGAAACACTTCCAGACAGAAGAGCTTTGTTTTGGCATGTTGTTTTTGGTACTTGTCTTTTATTGGTTATATTTATATAAAGTTAAATAAAAAAAAATTAAGTAGATAAATTTTTTATAGATATAAACATATGGATTCAAGACTGCCTAAGAAAAAAAGATATCCAAACTTCCAAGCAGGAGTGTGGATTCGTAAAAAATTCTTTGAAGGCTAAATATTTTGTACATGCACGAGCAAAACCGAGAAGTTTTACTATTATAGTCGGAGTCGCAATTTTGTTTAGCGACTCCGACTTCGCTAAAAACGACACGATACCGACTACACGACTCCGACCCCACAACTCCGACTCCACCGCCCTGTTCCCAAAGGAACATTAATGATCATGTTTATTACTTAATTAGGAAGTTATTGAAGTGAAACTTATAAACCATGTACTTCTTGAAGAGTATCATACATTTAATCAGATGCTTATAAAATTTTATTTCGTGATTTTCGAAAAATAACTGTTAATCGGTGTTTCTGTTTAACTCTTTCGCTTCTTGTTGTTTTGACAAAAAAATTTTTTGCAACAAGCATATCAATAGAAAAATAAACAAATGAATTTTTTAATTATCTAACCTTGGTGAAGCATATTTGAAAGCTCTTACCAGCGGCTTGCGGTAATCAAAGAGTTAATACAACATTTTTAAAACGAATTGAAAGTTATATATAATTGCTTTTTATACTTTAAGGAATATAAACTGAGAACTATGAAACGTTCATTAGAGAAGAAAGAAAGTTGAAGCTGCAGGTCGAAAAAGACGCTTGTTAGAAGCAAAAAAAAGTAATAAAAATAAGCAAACTTTTTAAGACGTTATTTCAAAAATCACAAATGCATTCTTTAAATGTTCTGAAAATCCTAAAATTCAAAAGAATTAGAAAATGCTGAATTAAGTTCAACCGAGAAAGATTTCTAAAACAACATCTAATGATGTAGAAAAGATATCTGAAAATATGTTGACAAGGTCTTCAGAGAATTCTAATTATAGAAATTCTGCTACTTCTAAAGAATTAGAAGATGGGGCTGACAAAAACAGATATTGATGACGTTTAAGTAAATAAAAACTTGTCCAAAGACGCAGAAAATACTAAAAATACCATATCTAGAGCAATTGAAAAACGCGACATCGTCTTCTTAAATTTAGTGAAGAATCGGAAAAGGTTATTGTATTACTGTAACTGATGCGTTAAGAATAAGATCCTTGATCCTTTTTTGCCTACAAACATTGTTTTATGAACTAAACTTTTTATTTCTTTTAATTTTTTGTTTTAAGTGACCCAAGAAGCCCTTACGGTCTTACAAAGAGCGTCGCGGAAGTTCATGCCACCTCTCTTACCATGGTTATAAAACTTGCTCAGAGGTAGCGTTTGTCTGTCGCAAGCGCACTAACCAGTGTGCTACGGCTACTTAACTTGGTTCAAAATAAGTTTAGAAAAGGGTCTGTGATGGTCTGCAAGTGATGGGTTCATTGTTAGTTTATTCACCTTCCATAAAGTCGGCCTTTTGAATTTGCTGTCTTCTTTTTTTCCCGGTTCGATAACCAATCTAGTTTATATAAACTATATAGTGTTCTTACATAGCGTTTACATCCGCTTTCTTGCTATATAGCAAGAAAACGGATTTAAACAATTAAAAGCACCTCAGAGAATTATTGTTCATGAAAGTTCTAAAAATCATCGGCAATGCTTAGTAAAGTAACTAAAAGTAAATTCAATAATTTTTTTGTAATTAACTTCGATATTACTATTTCTACTGTTATTAATATTTTTTATTAACTTTTTTTATTTTTTACAATTATTATTATTATTATTGTTTAAATGTTATTACTAATTTTTATTATTTTTATTTGTTACAATCATTTTTACAAGCTAAGAATATTGCCATTTTAACGATGATATTTTGTTTGTCTTTTAATTTTTGATTTTTCAAATTTTTTCATGTTTTGGGGCCTTGTGAAAGAGAAAAGTATGTCTAAAAAAGAATTCGGTAGCATTTTATTTTTATATTTGAGCATAAAAAGAATAATCTGATATAAATTAAGTTTTTCCAAGTTAAAGACTCATATTTGTCATCACATTAAACGGATTGTCCATTCTACTTAGATAATGAATTGCTTTACAAGCATGGTTTTGCGGGCTTTGTAGTTTAATTAATTTTGTTTTATATGCAATTTATAAACAGTATGTACAAACTGATGTATCCTCTACAACAAATTTACTAGATATAATATGTGGTGTCCCCCAAGGATCTACACTAGGACCACTTCTTTTTCTCATTTATATTGATGATCTTTATAATGCCTCAAATTTAAAAACAGTAATGTTTGCTGATGATACAAACTTTTTTCTGTCTAGCAATAATATCATAACACTATTTAATGACATGAACACGGAGCTAATTAAAATTTCAAAATGATTCAAGTCAAATAAGCTATCAATTAACATAGAAAAACTAAATGGACTCTATTTCATCCAAAATCCAAAAAATATCTTTTGCCAAATGATATGCCTTAAATATATACAGATAATATTCAAATAAAACAATCAAAAGTTATACTTTTTCTTGGTGTTCTTATTGATGAAAATCTCACATGGAAAAATCATGCAAAACCACTTCTATTCGAAATGAATATTTTTAATATATACCAACCAAATGTTTTTAACGTGCTTTGCTTTATATTTAAATGTAAGATTAACTTAACTCCTATATCTTTTCAAAAATCATATGCAACAAAGCCCAATAACAAATATGATCTAAGAAATGACAATTTTATTTATCAACATTATTCGCATACAAATTTTGGAAGGTTTCTTATATCTTATCGCGGAGCTTTTCTGTGGAACCAAATAGTTTTTTAAAAAGTTTTGATTTTTCCTAAAGTTGGAATTTTTCTACTTTCAAAAATAAACTGATAAAAAGTTATTTTCTCAATAGATAATATATTTGAGTTCTTCTGACGTCGTTTCTCTTTCATAAGTGTTATTTAAAAATAACTTAAAATACTTTATTTTATTTTTTATTGTTTTGTAGTTTTTGTTGTTTTATAATTGAGATTTATCTTATTTGTATGTAGGATTTCTTAAACGTTATTTACTTCTCATTTTATATTTTTTTGAAATAATTAGTTTATTATTATTGTATTGTTAAAGGGTTTTCGGTGACAGGATCTTACGTGTTCTCATAAATGTGTTCTCATAAATTGAACATGTCATTTCGAAAAGGACATAAGTCCAAAACTTTTAGCAGTTAGTTTATAAGTTTGAATTAAAAATTTCTGTATGATTTGTTTTTTTTATAAAAAATAAAAAATACATAAGTTATTTACGTTCTTTATTTATCTACTTCTATGTTTAATTTCTTTAGCAACCTAGACATTATTTTAATAAAAATCATATTTTTGTTGATTTTGAAAAGTTTTAGTAAATGGAGTTGTGCCCTTTTTGAAATGACAGGTTCAATTATCTGCAACGACATTTTACCAAAAAATATTGTTAAAAAAACAAAAAAATATATATATACGAGGGTGGTCTGAAAAGTTTCTGACATCGACGTGAAGATGGCAGCACTCGTAAATAAAAACAATCGAATTTTCTTTGTTCATATGTTGATAATTATTCACCAAAGTTTCAGCCATTTTGAACGCGCAGTTGTTATATAATAGTCGTTTGAGTGAGGTGATGTGAGTAATTTTGTGAAAATGGACAAAATTGAGTATCGAGCTGTCATTAAATATTTGTTTTTGAAAGGCAATACGCCTACGCAAACCAAAGATGAGATGGATTCTGTGTATGGTGACTCTGCCCCATCATTTACCACAGTGAAAATTTGGGCAGCTGAATTCAAATGTGGCCAGAGCTTAGGAGACGATGAACGTTCAGGACGTCCAAAAACTGCAACTACCGATGAAAACATCGCCAAAGTTCACCAAGTGGTGTTAGACAATCGCCGAATTAAAGTGAGAGAGATAGCAGAGGTTATGAACATATCAAAAGAACGCGTTTGTCATATATTACATGAAAATTTAGACATGAGAAAACTGTCCGCGCGTTGGGTGCCGCGTTTGCTCACGTTGGATCAAAAACGTGTTCGAATGAACATTTCCAACGCTCTATTGGCGCAGTTTAGCCGCAATAAATAGACACCAAAACCGAGTTTTGGTGACAATTAATTACTGTAGATGAAACCTGGATACACCATTATACGCCCGAAACAAAAATACAGTCCAAACAGTGGGTTGCAAATGGGGAGTTGGCTCTAAAAAAACAAAAACTGTTTTTACGGCTGGAAAAGTGATGGCAACTGTTTTTTGGGATAGTCGCGAAGTTATTTTAATCGATTATCTTCAAAAAGGAGAAACCATTACAGGAGCATACTACACATCATTGCTTGACAAGCTAAAGGAACAAATTGCAGAAAAACAGCCACATTTGCAGAAAAAGAAAATCCTGTTTCGCCAAGACAACGCACCGTCTCACAACTCAGCAGTTGCCATGACGAAAATCCACGAATTACGGTTTGAACTGCTTGACAATCCGCCTTACTCACCAGATCTGGCCCCTAGCGACTCCTTATTTAAAAATTGCGCTCGGTAGTCAGAGATTTTCATCAAATGAAGAGGCAATCATCTTCGTGAACAATTATTTTGAGTACTATTTGGACGGGTTACAGAGATGGGAGCATCGCTGGGAAAAGTGTGTAGCGTTTCAAGGAGATTATGTTGAAAAATAAAAAAATTCGAAAAAATGTCTTTTATCTTTGTTAGGTCGGAAACTTTTCAGACTACCCTCGTATATATTTTTTAGATATTTTAGCATATGCGAGATGGCTATGAATTAGACTAAAGTAAAGTTATTTTCTTGAACAGAAATCAAGAAATGGGCGAGATTTATATAAAATAACTATTCCAGATGATATTTCTGATTCAATGTGCCAATAAGCTTTGCATATTTTCACCGTTTTATTATTATGTTGTTAATGAGTAGGAATGCAAATTTTGACGAAAATAAAAATTCGGAATTCGAAATTAAATTGTTTCTTAATTCGTTCGAATTTCGAAAATATTTTAATTTTTTTTATGTCTATAAAAATAATAAAATTAACTTATTTGAGATAGTTCATTGTTGTTTATTGCATAAAAAATACTTTCTTTAAAAATTATAATGGACTAAATTCAATTAGTACAGAAACATTCTAATATGGTATATCGTTTAATAATAAAAAATATAAAATTATTATTTTATTTGCCTAAAATATGTCTTGAGGAAGCCGAGATCTCTTAATGCTGAGTCTCCGAGTCTCGTTCGAACTTTTGTACAAAAGTTACCAACAATTGAGAAGGCTCGCTCAGACTCCACGCTCGATGGCGGAATCAAAATCAAATACAAGTAAACGGACTCTAATATTTTGCCACGAACGCCGTTCTCTTCAAAGAATTTCACTTCAGATTTAATTTTTGAAATTAAGCTCCTATTTATTATTTATTATTTGTTGAGTTGAGTTGGACGTTATGCTGAATGATAAGTTTAATTGAATTTTGTTCTCCAACTTTTGCATTAATGTTAAGGGCTTAGTTTGTTCTTCCAACATCACTTCTATCACATCGTTAACTTCTGACTGCTCGCTGAAGGAAGTTTCCATGTTAGTGTTAAATATTAATCTTTGCGCAATGTATTCAATAACTTTGGCTATTGTTTTTTTTAATGGTCTAGTGAAAGATGCGTGAATCTCACTTTTTATTGCCATTGTGTAAATACTGAAGAGTTCCAGACACATTAGTTCGTCTTTGGCTATCGTTCGTCTATTCAGTCTTCTAATTTCTTCTTTAATTTTAATGAAAGTTCATCAGATCCAAAATTCTCAAGCATTAAAGAAAATGCCGCATCAGCAGAAAGTAGATATCATCTTCTTGACAAAGGGCTTCAGCAGTAAGTTTCACTAAGTAAAGTGCATAAATAATGTTTTTAATCAACAAAATTTCAGCATCTAGAATAACGGTATCAGATGCAATGTAAATCAATGCTTTTCTAACACAGCTTTTTAGTTTATTAAACCTTTCAAGCATTTCGACTTAGCCATTCCATCTAATTCTAGTATTCATAATAAGTTTCAATTGTTTTCCTAATTCTTGTTTCACGGATACTTGAAGAATATCATTTGATGTTCTCAAAAAACGAAATTTCTTTACAATCGAACGAAACTAAATCCAAGTTCTTCAGTCTCAACAAGCTCAACTTCATTATAAGCAGTGGCGGATTACCCACTAGGCACACTAGCCACGTGTCTAGGGGCCCCGGTGTAGAAGGGGCCCCAAAATTAAAAAATATTTAAAAAAAATTTTTGTAAATATTAAAATTTTATTTAAAAAATATCTTCTGATTTTGTATTTATTCACTCAAGAAATGAGTATTTATTTAATATTTTATTTTGTAACAAAGTGTGTAAAGTTTAATTTTAAAAACAAATACTACTAAAAATTTAAATTGTTAGAACACATTAATATAAAACTTGTATTTTCAAATCGGTATGGGAAAAGGGTGGAATTTCTCACTCTTTAAGCAGCGCCAGCGCCAATGCATTGTTTCTAAAAAAAAGAAAACCAAACTTTTCAAACAGCCAATAGTAGTTGAGAAAAATCGTCGTAACTAACGAAAGCGTGCGTAACTATGCATCTATTCCTATTCCTATTGAAATCTATTCCTATTCCTATTAAATCTAATTGTAATTTTCTTTCAAAATCAATGTTTAAACGTAAAATGATAAATGACGAAGAAGTAGATCGTACTTGGTTAATTTTTTCTTCAAAGACCAAAATGTTGTATTGTGGCGTTTGCAAATTATTTTCTCCTACATCAAATGAAATGTTAATATCGGGATTTAATGATTGGAAAAATGCGATTGTTATCATATGAAAATAGTCATTTACATTCTCGTTCCTTTCAGAGTTAGTAGTCAATCAAAAAAGCAAAGTTTGTGACTATTGGAAAAAAGTTTTGCAAAGAATTATAGATGTTATTTTATTTTTGTGCAAACGAGGTCAAGCTCTGAGAGGACAAAATGAAATTATCGGTTCTGTTATTAATGGCAATTATTTAGGTACGTTGGAGTTGTTGACAAAGTATGATGCTTTCTTTGCAAGTCATATAGAAAAATTTGGAAATTGTGGTCGCGGAAATGTATCGTACTTGTCATCAACAGTTTGTGATGAATTTATTCAATTGGTTGGCAAATATATTACCGAAATGATTTTAAAAGAGGTTAAAAAATCCAAATATTTCGGTATAATGGTAGATTCTACTCCCGACGTACAACATGTAGATCAACTTACCTTTATAATACGCCATGTTAATCCAGCCACCTTTGAAATAAAGTTTTCTAAAATTTATACCAATTAAAAGTCACAAAGGTAGTAGCCTTGCTGAAACTGTGTTAGATTATTTATCTGAATGCAAACTTGACATAAATGACTGTCGTTCTCAAATTACGATAACGCTGCAAACATGTCTGGCAAGTATAACGGACTTCAAATGAAAATTAAACAAATTAACAGTCTTACCAAATATATTCCGTGCAGTGCACATTCCTTAAATCTTGTAGGACACACCGCAGCAAGCATGTGTTTTGAAGCCGTGTTGTTTTTTGGAATAGTAGAAAAATTGTACAGTTTTTTTGCTAATTCTACCTATCGATGGATAATGAACAAAGAAATAACTAACTCCAAAAATGATCATGAACTTGTTAGCTCCCATCCGTTGGTTCTTAAATCGCTTTCTGAAACACGCTGGTCAGCTAGGCATGACGCAATAAAAGCCTTAAAACAACACTATATGCAAATTCTGAAAAGCTTACAGAATATTGCAGAATACAGTGAACAAAACACTGACACTATTATTGAGTCAAAAAGTATTACGTGCAAATTACTGGAACTTGAAACATGCATTCTGTGCTTATTATGGAATGATATATTGGAACGAAAAATAGGGTGAATGTAATATTTCAAAAAGAAAGAATCACATTGAATCTAGTTGTTGATCATATGAAAAGTTTGGCAGAATACATGAAAACAATTCGAGAAAATTTTACGTACTATGAAGGTGAAGCTTGCCAAATGCTAGCAAAAATTAAAGAACAATTAAATCTTGATGAATTTGAAATCAATTTCAAAAGAGATCAACGGCAACTTTTTAAGCGAAGGCTACTTACGGGGGAAAGAAATACAGGATGTTCACTAACTCCACTGCAAAAATATAACACTCAGGTGTATTTAGTAATTGTTGACAGTTTAATTGTTGAAATGGAAAAACGTTCATCATGTTATCAAAATGTTCAACTAAACAAAAATAAATCAAACAAAACTTTCAGTTTTGTTAGATTTTAACAATAAAAGTTTACTGGATAAAAGAAATTGAACAAGACATCTTCAACAAAAATATTCCAATGATCTAGAAATTGAGTTCGAAAATGAACTAATTCACTTCCATGACCACGTAAACATTCAGATTGGTCAGAACAAACCAAATCTAGAAGTAAAGATTTTTGAAATTTTTTTAAGATTTCTATCTTCGCAGACACCACACGCTATTGTTAAATATATCTTTTAGGATATATTTAACAATAGCGTGTGGTGTCTGCGAAGGTGAAAGATTACTTTCGAAGTTAGCGCTCAAAAAAAACGTTCTGTTATTTGCCAAGATCGATTAAATGCATTAAGCATTATATGCATTGAACATGATTTTGTAAAAGAATTAAATTATGCAGAATTGATTTCTAAATTTGCCGCGGCAAAAGCAAGAAAAGTAGATATATAAAAAAACCAAATACTTATATATAGTTTATGAATAATTTGTTTTTCTGTGTGTAATTGTAAACCTACTCCTCTACTACTACTGTACCTCTGTTTAAAAATAAAGTACAATATTTACCAATTTTTTTTATTTTTAAAATTTTTAAATGAGTAGTGATAGTGGATAGAACAAAAATAATTACAGGTATTGTATATAAGGGGGGCCCTCAAACATAAAGTGCCTAGAGGCCCCAGACGCCATTAATCCGGCACTGATTATAAGTTTGTTCATTAATCCGGCACTGATTATAATGTTTCCTCATTCGATTCACAAGTGACTTACTTGACCTTCTACACTAACATTTTCTGTAAATGTGTGAGCCACCAATTCAGTTGTATTCAAATTATTATACAGAACATCAATTACAGCTAAATGTATCACATGTGTGAAGCACAACTGCTGATTACATGGTAAAAACCGTTCAACGTTTTGCATCACGGCTGCCCTATCAGTTGTTATAGACTTAATATCTTTATTGATATATAGATTGTTGTATTGCAATATGGTTTTCAGAGCCGTAATGCATTCTGCAGGGAGAACGTCCTTCAACAGGTATTAAACCTTAATTCCCAAACTGTTTCTTGTCATGGACATTCACGTTTAAATAACATCGGTTTCTTGAAGATGTCCATTAATGTAGAGTTAAGCAAAATCTTGTTCCATCTTCTTTTAAATTTATAAAATCTTGCATCATTTTAGCCCGCATAATTTGTGCATGCGTATTCTAAAACCATTTTGCGAATCGAGTTTGGTGATTTTGGTAATACATAATCTCGAGCGCCTCTATCCAAAAACAAATTTCTCAAATCAATAGACGTACAGAAAACCTTGAATGGCATATTATCTAAGGCACACATTTGTGACACGATTGAAAGCAGAAAAGTGATTCATCTTTTTGTTGAATAAATAGTTTGTAATCATCATTTTTGATGCGTTGCTTTCTGGACTTTCATCTTGCACGACATCCCGTTTTAATACATTAATATTGTGTATTGTTCTTAAACGCGTGTGCTGCGGTGTTGTCGTTGAACCAGCGGCTTTTACTATTTCATAACATATTTTACATTTTGCAGTTAGTTTTTATGATCTTCTTAAAAAATGAATCTAAATCAGAGTTTTTATATTGCTTTGTGTATTCCGAATAACTTTTCTTTGAAGACATTTTATACATACTGATAGAATCTGTTGGTTTTCAGTTGTTACCTCGTCTGCTTAAATTGAATGGTAATTTGCAGCTTTGGGACCAAGGTAGCTGACATCTTTGCGTAATAGTGTTTGTATATATGTATTAAGTTCAGCGTTATAGCGAGCTATTTCTTGCACAATTGCAAGAAAGTTTCCAGGATTACCTTTTTGGTCTGAGTTTTCCGTACACTTTTCATAAGTTCAAAAATACGAAATGCAAGTCCTTTTTTCCCCATGAAATGCACTATTCTACATAATGTCTCAACAATTTTTTAAAGTGCTATCGCTATGTAATGAAATGGTTTGTCTTAGATCTTCAAAACGACAACAAATGCCATTAGCTTGTTAAATATCTTTATGGTATCTATTGCCTATATGTAGTTTTCGTTTCTCTAAAACATTGTACCATTTCTTAAATCCTCAGTTAACAAAAGCTCCCAAAGATTTTTTTTATCCTGCTTTAGAAATAAAGTGCAGTATATGCAGTTGACTGATATCTTCTGTTTGAAGCTGTCCGTAAACGTTTTGTATATTTCATGTGGTGATAATTCTTAATTTCCGCACAAGAGTTCGTCAATTTAAAATCACATTCTTTTAAATTTATTTGGTCTACTTCGTATGACAAGCTTTTGTTATTTACATTATTATCATCTTTACTGGCTTCCTCTTTTTCTTCTACTTCAGGTAATGTTTTATCGGTTACATTTTGAGAACTGTCAATAATAAAAAAACACTTGAAACGTAAGTAATTAATAATAAACTTTCAGATCTTAAACTATAGCAAAATTAAAAAAACTCGCGTAAACATTACAATAAAAAACAAGTAATAACAAAAGTACTATCATAAAAAAATTTAACGTATAGATAATATCTATATTTATATCTAATTAATATCTACGTCTAGTTAATATCAAATAATCAAACTAATTATTGTAAAAAGAAGATCAAAATAACTTTTTTACTTAAAATATATAGCTAACGATTTGCATTTCTTTGCAGCATTTTGAAGCTCTTTTCTATCAGCTGCTCGTTTCCTAATTTGGTTAGGCATGTTAACTCTATAGTTTGCTTTTAAAAGTGAATTAGTATTAGTAGAGAATTATAATTACAGTATAAACTAGTAACCAGACTAGTCTATGGATAGACTTACAACACAGACATAGACAATTCTGTATGTTGTAATGGACACAACAAATGTTTAATTTTTTGTCCTTGTTGTGTCTATCAAATTTTTGGTGGTGTCCTAAGATTGCTCAGTTAAAAAATAATTTTCACTTCATAAGTCTACAAAGCATAATTTTTTGTCTATTTGGTGTCTATGATTTTGTCTAAATTTACTTGATTTCATAAAACCAGAAATATTGATTTTTGCCAATAAAATCTAAATTACCCAAAAAATCCCTTAGAAACAAAAAAACTCCTTGATCACATATTTTTAAAATAATTTTATTGAAGGTGATAAAGATTTTAGTGACTAAGGAAAATTTTTTAAATGATAAACTTACCTTCAACTTTTTTGAAGTAATCCCAAACTGGAGAGGGCATTTTAAAAATAAATTTTCACGCACATTCACTGAGAATTGAAAAACAACTGAACTGAGTAATTAATGAACTTCAATTGAGTACAAAATAGTCCATTTTGAGGTTTTTAAATAGACATTAACTTTTTAATCAACAGCACACGCTGGACAAAAAATTAAAAAATGAACTTCTGTTAGAAAAATTGTATTTTTAATTTTGTGCTCGTTTTCAGTTTTTGAAACGATGCTGCAGTGAAAATTTAATTACTCGTTATAAGTCCAAATTATATATTAAATAGATCTTCTATACCTCATTAAAAAATCGAGATTGTTCATTTAGTGTCCGTTTTTAAAATGATTGTCTAGAAAGACAAACATTTTTTATAGACAATTCATTTTTGATAGTTGTAATTAAAATTGTTGCAATTAGTGCTTTGTCGAAGTCTATTTTTGTCCTTTTATAATAAGTCCATTAGAGATTGTCTGGTTGCTAGTATAAACAGGATAAACTCTGGAGAGACTATTTTTCATTTTTCGTTTACAAAAGATTTCACAAATCAATGACTTGTAATGACGCCTAACATTTGTAAAGCAATAAAGTAAAAATTGTTTCATGAGAATGATTCATAAAAATCAAATAATTATCATAAAAATTTTGATCAAAAATTTTGACATCGAAAAGAGCCTAGAAATAATTTTTGGCGTCAAATTAAAAAAGGCACTTTGCATAAAAAAAAACAGGGGAGGGGTCAATCGCACCCAACAACCCCCCCCCCGGTACGGGCCTGATATATATATATATATACATATATATATATATATATATATATATATATATATATATATATATATTACATACAGTAACAAGAACATCAGCAATAGCATGTTATTTAAGAAAAGAGGCAAAACAACTTGAATTTTACAGGTACAAAGGATAAGGTCAAAACGGCATAAAAAACAATTATTGAGATAAATAACACAGCAGAAGCTTCACTTATTATTTTTATCTTGGATAAATTCCTTGACTTTGTTGATGAAGAAAACTCTAACTCCTTTTTTTTTACGTTGTTTTCAAATTGAAAAGTTATTGCATTTGATGTTGGTGGTCAAGATAAATTTGATAATGAAAAGTAGGAGTCAAGTATCAATAGATTCGAAAACAGTTCAAAAAAAGAAGAATATACGTATATATATATATATATATATATATATATATATGTATGTATATATATATATATATATATATATATATATATATATATATATATATATATATATATATATATATATATATATATATATATATATATATATACAGTATCGGACAAAACGAGTGCAACCAAATAACGCTAATTTAGTTTCTTTATATAAAAGTGCTGCATTTTTTCAATTTAGAGAAATAACTATGTAACTGTTTACAGAAAAAGTTTTTCAAGTTTTATTCATCACAAAGTTCATTATTTGTACACGAAAATTAATAAATTAATCAAAAGTATTAAAAAAAGTTGATTTCCTTCTGGACAAAACAAGTGCAACTCCACAAAATGTTGACCAAGCTGTATTTCGCCATCAATATTTTGTGGCGAATCCTTTGTTGTTGATCACAGCCTTGCATCTTCGAGGCATAGATTCGATCAGGTGATCAATGAAACTTTGTGGAATCGCTGCCCAGGCCTTTTGGATTTGTTCAAATAGTTGATCTTTATTACGAACACCTTCACGATTAATTCTGCGGTTGACGATCTCCCACAGGTTCTCGATAGGGTTGAGATCCGGAGATTGAGGCGGCCAATCCATCACCGATAGGTGGTTGTCTTGAAACCACTGCTTGACTACTTTTGCAGTGTGCTTCGGATCGTTGTCTTGCTGAAAAACCCATTTCATTGGCATATTCCATTCAGCATGAGGTAACATAACATTTTTCAGGATATTTTTATACACAAAACGGTCCATTATTCCATCATTTCGATGTATTGGACCAAGAGCGTTAGCAGAAAAACACCCCCAGACCATTACATTGCCTCCACCATGCTTCACGGTCTTATGGCAGTAACGTAAGTCGAGGCGTTTTCCGGCCGGTCGACGTTCACGACAAATTCCATCGCTCCCAATGATGTTGAACTTCGATTCATCACTGAACAGGGCAGTTCTCTATTTCAGCACATTCCAGTCAATATGAGATGTAGCAAACAGGAGTCTTTTCTTCTGGTTTTTTAGTGAAATCAGCGGTTTCTTTGCAGGGCGTCGAGAAAACAATTCGGCTTCAACAGCACGTTGTCTGATTGTTCGGTCCGATACAGGCAACTCTAATTGCTTTTGTATCTCAACTGATGATATCCAGGGATGCTTCTTGACGGATTTGACGATCATAGAATCCTCTCTAGAAGTGGTGGAACGCGGTCTTCCACCTTTGTTATCTGCTGCCTACATAATACTGACTGATTGACTTCCATATACTGACTGAATTACATGTCGATTTACATGTCTCTTATATAGTAAAATGAACCTGTGTGAAGCTGTTCTGGAAGATTCTAGATGCTTCTTTTCGATGCTTCTGAATGTTTCTGGATGCTTCTTCTGGAAACTTCTGCATGCTTTTGGAAACTTCTGGAAATTTCTGGATACTTCCTTTAATTATTAAAAAACTTCCGTGACTTGACACGGACCAGACTTAAGAAAATGAAACAAACCAAAAAAGTTGCACTTGTTTTGTCCGCTGCAAAATGGCACTTGCCAACGAAGTTCTGCCTGTGTGCTGTCACCTGTCAGCTGATTGCTCATATCATGGCATGCTATGACTCCAGACTCCTGAACTGTTTGCTGTGATAGTATAGTTCGTTTCGTTTTTAAGACATGTAAAATTAGGAGCACTTTTTAGCATTGTTCGATGTTGGTTGCAAATATTTTGTCCAATACTGTATATATATATCTTCATAATAAATTATTTACAATAATTTTTTTTTTGAGTTAAGATGTGACGGGAGCAGGCAGAAGACAAAAGTCTTATCATCCAACCCCGTTGTATCATTTACATATTAAACAAAAAATAATCCATAATATAAAAAAATATATATAACAATCTCAGTAAAGTAATATTAAATACTTTTAAATAATAAGCGCTACATTTTTTTTGTTTCCCCTCGAATACAATACAACTTAGGATAAAAAAAAAAAATTTAAAGATAAGTAGTGATGAATAAAGATAATGATTTTTTTTAATTGTCGGTTACAAGCATATTCCCGAGACGACTTGAAATTGCTCTGATGTTTGCGTCTCGATGAACTTCCATCTGTTTTATACTTCCATGATTGGACGAACCTGTTGTTGAGCAAAACGTGTTTTCAAGTTTGATATATAAAGCACGCGCACATGCGTGTGACTCTTTTCATTAATACAAAACTTTAATTCACTTACACAAAACTATTTCGCTAAATTGACATAATTTTTAATGTGATTTTAATTTTATTAAAAAAAAAATTACACAATAAACAAACCTATTTTATCCTGATTAAGTGTTAACGCTAAAACTATAATTAGCATAAATTATACTTTTAATATAATTTTTAAACTATCACATATGTATATGTATATGTATATATATATATATGTATGTATATATATATATATATATATATATATATATATATATATATATATATATATATATATATATATAAAATAAATTAGTAAAAACACTTCTCTAAATTTCTTCTACAGTCCGTTTCGGACAGTCCGTTTCATCAGAAAGTAGGCAAGCATAGTAGATAGCTTCTTGAACCTACTAAAGGCAAAACAGACTGAAGAAGAAATTTAGATAAGTGTTTTTACTAATTTATTATAGCTCTGTTTTTAAGAACATTGAGCACTCTATTAGTGTAAGATTTTATAAGAAGATATCATACATCTTCTTATAAAAGATATATTATTATATATCTTCTTATAGAAGCTTATTATGAATATTAACAATGCAAACCTTTAACATTATATTTAAAACCTTTATCTTTCAGATTTAACGTCAAACTTTGATGTTTATATTGAAACGTTATAAATACAACTTTTTTCTTCCAAAATTTTGACTAAAATGTTTATTGGAAATATTCGTTGCTCCAAATGTTTATTAAATATTGTCCAAATGTTTATTAAATATTGTCAATTTTAATACAAGTGTTTCTTAGCTTACGTTTGATCATAATTTCCTGCTTTAAAAAAATGCTGAATTAAAACAAACAAATATGGCATCAATACCATTATATATACATATATTAAGTCACTAAATCTTGCTCTCGTTATCGGTATCACATTCATGAGAACTATCCTTCCTCTCAATAAGATCACCTATTGTTGTGACGCTTTCTCCCCTTCTGTCACGGTCGGTGATAACCATTTTAGACGTGGTCCAATCGATCTGAGTCGTGCTTACGGTCCGGCTTTCGCTATGCTTGCGTACTTCTGTCTCAATTTCGTGCATCATACTATTCATCCAATCTTTAGCCGTAGAAAATGCATTTTTTGCTGATATAAGTGCTCCACCTGGATTTCAAAGATAATTTTAATTAAATTTAACTTTTGACTTGTATTTAAGAGTTTGGTTTTATCTTATTAGAAGTTATTAACTTCTAATAAAATAAAAACCAAACTCTTAAGTACAAGTCAAAAGTTTTGATTTAAAACACATCCAATGATGCTATCTTAATAATATAAAACACTCCTTGGCTATATCGTCGCACATGACAACACTATTCCATGTTACTCATTAGCTCAAATTTAATTGCATTTAATGTTAATATGAAATATAAAT
Source organism: Hydra vulgaris (assembly GCF_038396675.1). Classification (NCBI taxonomy): domain Eukaryota; kingdom Metazoa; phylum Cnidaria; class Hydrozoa; order Anthoathecata; family Hydridae; genus Hydra; species Hydra vulgaris. Next base: position 22,305,414 of record NC_088930.1, on the reverse strand, counting down.
AAATAAAATACTATATTATAATAATAAATAAAAGATTTAAAATTCATTTTTGTATAACTTTGTAATAATAAATGATTTATAAAAATAAACGTGCAATATTGCTTCTGTTTCTATAACGTTCTAGATTAACAAACAGTTGCGGTGCAATCTTTTTTATGTCATAACTCATAAAATGGAGGAAATAATTTCAGTGCTGAAGTGCTCAAGAAATGCTACTTTTTGTGTAAAAAACTTTTTAATGAGTCTGGAGATGTAAGACGATTTAACACTCCGGTACTAACAAAAAGAACAAAAAATATTTATCAATTAGTCAAAGAAAAAGTCAAGGGAGAGCCGATTTAATCTATCTGCACCCAAGCCAAAACTAGGTGTCGATTTCTGCAATCCAAAGGGTAATGAAAAACCGTAATCTGAAGTTGAGGACTGCGATGACAAAACAATTAATAACCAAAAATCAAAAAGAACTCAGAAAAGAACGATGCAAAAAGCGAAAATCACAATGAGGATTTGTCACACTTTTTTCTGATAAAAATTATTCACAGTTGACAAAGCAACAGGCGAAATACAAAGTATCTGATAAAGTTGAAGATATATTCCAGACCACATCAAATTTGCCTTTAAAACAAAACACCCAGCCTCTGTGATGATCCTGGATGTCATTGGAGGTGATGGAAAGAGGTGACCTTTTAGTGTTTGTTCCGAAAGGCCAAAAAATTGACTATGAAGAATACTTGAGGCTTTTACAGACAAAAGTTGTTTCCTGGATAATGAAAACATACGCAGAAGGTAATTATGTATTTTAGCAGGATCGTGCACCGGCACATTAATCTAAAAAATATCAACAGTACATCTCTTATGCAATAGCGCAATTATGGATAATTCAATGTAACCCCTTTTATGTCCAGATTTGAACCATTTGAACTATTTTATGTAAACGGGTGTTGAGAAGCATGTATGTAAGATGCACCATAACAATATCAAGGCTTTACACCAATCTATCTCCAGAGCATGCAAGAGTATTCCAGCTATTAGCATCATCGATGCCTACTGGTCATTCCAAGGTCAACTTCAACAAGGTTATGAAGCTTATGGAGGTCACATTGAATAAAACAGCTCTAGTGATAGTTGCAGTAATTTTTTTTGTTTAAAAATAATTTTTTTTACGAAATTTTAAATTTTGTCTTTAAAATGTTACGCAGTTACTGGGTCACCCAGTACATCGATTTAAATACTCACCTACAGCATTTTGAGTTTTGAGTATAGCTTGAGCAATTTTCTTACGAGTTTCTTCACTTGCAAAAGTTTCTGCAAAACTAGTAACAAACAACAATTATTACACAAACAATTGACTATAATTCAAACATTAAAAAAGATTGTTGTATTCATTGATAATAAAAAAATGATTACTGGTTAAATCTTCTTTGTAAATCAGATACAGTAATATCTCCTTGAAAAGGATGACTAAAATATATAAAAAGGTTTTATAACAGTACTACCATGCTCAGAAAAAAGGTAAATACTTGTATTTTAATCAGGTACCAACTAATAAATAAATCATAAACAATAATAAATAATAGTAAAAATAAATCAACAATTATAAATATGCATAATAAAAGTAAAAGTAATAATAATAATGCCTAATAATAAAATAATAATGATAATAATAATGACAAAATAAACATTTTTTTTAGTATACAGAATCAAGCTTACTCTTGTAAAAAACATTAAAAAAAAAACTTTTTTAATATAGTTCATTTTTGATGGAGTTTTTAAAAATAATAAACATACCCTTTGTGGAAATGTTCCATTCCAGGATGTTCAGAATTATGCCACTTTTTGAAATTGTTAGTACATAACCATGCTTCACAGAAAGCTCCATTGAAACTGTGCAGTTCACTCACTGTAAATTTCAAACAAAAAGTCTGTTTTACTTTTGGTTTAAATGTTAAAAGAAAAAATCAAAAAATGGAAAGAGAATACCTCCTGCATCACCTATACTACTCTCAACAGTTGACATTAGACACAGTAAATATGCTTTGAACTGTAACCTGATCCAGTCATCACTACCTTCCCAACCTAAAGAACAAATCAAAAAAATAAAGAACTAATAGGAAAAAAAATCCTAACAAAAAAAAAAATTATAACAAAGAAAATATTTATAACAAGAGATAATATAACAAAGAAAAATTATTTATAACAAATAAAAAAATTTAAAAACTGCATTTAAATCTTTAAAATTAAGTACCCATTGTCTGTATTGAACTCTCTACAACGTTTATTATATATTCACAAAACCTCAAGTCTTCCGTAGATAGATTAAGTGAATTCTCTAGGTTTTCATCACCAATATGTAGGGTAAATGTCTCAAGCTTAAATTTTATAATATTCAAAACTATTACAATACAAACTAATAAAATATTTGTCGCACTGAAAAATATTTCTTTAAAAAAAAAAAGTAATAAAACACATACATCAACCAAAACATCCCAAGGACAGTGCATCTGTTGCTTAAATAACACATTACTACAACCAATGACAAAGCTATGTACTTTTGGTTTTCTGAGTAGTGTCATATTATGCAGTGATATGTATGGATGAAATAAAACACCCTAAAAATTGGGAAAGAATAATTCAAGAAACTAGAACTAATTATTTGTCATAACTTTAAATGGTTTTCCATAATGCCATTTCTTTAAGTATGACATAATGTAAAGGTAGAAAACTTTTTTATAACTGGATGCCCTTCCTGGCCCTACCTGATTTTTTATAACTGGATGTCCTTCTTGGCATTAAGCTGTTTTGCAGATGAGAACTGAGTATTTTTATTGTGATAGGAAAATTAAAAAAAAAATACTAGAAGAATTATCATTCAAGATCTACAAGCCTAACTGACAATTAATTAGGGGTTTTATATAGAGTATTCAATCCCTTTGATAAATTACATACACCATGGATTGGGAACCTCACCTGCCCCAATATAGAATCAGTTTAATGTCATGACTAGGACAAACATGTCACTAAATATACAGTGCTAAAAAAAATATTAATAATAGATACAAAGAAAAATACTTAAATACCTCTTCGAACAAACCTAATGGTAACCCATATATATCATGAGGTGTTTGTGTTCCCTAAAATTAAACCTTCATTGTACTAAATTCTAAATCTTTAAAATATCCAACAAACATTTCTTCATTTAAAAAAACAAAATAACTTATTTGAATATAAATGAAAATAAAACTCACTTTTTTAATATATATATTTTCAGCACAACAGGCATGTGTTAATCCTTTTTGAAGTAAACCTAGTAGAAATGTTTATACCAGATTATAAGTTTGTTACTAAATTATAAGTTTGCTACTAGTGATTTGAAACTCCGTAATTTTTTATGTAACTTGGAAAAAATTACTGAGCTAAAAAGAAGTGAAACATTAAATTAATAACTGCAAAATAGATGTTATAGTTTTTTTATTTTAAAGTCATTAGTAAGAAAATCAACGTTTTTTAAAGCAAAATTTATTGGAGTTTAGAAATCCCATTCAGAGAAAACAACCTGATCTGAAAAATGTTATGAGTATTGTGTTTTTTTTCAACTTGAATTTTTAATAACTACAAAATGTAGATATTGTTGTCAATTCAATCAGCTGTAGTGACGTAGTTTATGTCAATTCAATTAGTTATTCATGGCTGTGATGTGGTATTTTCAACACAGAGACAAGAGATGATAGCTTGTTGGATCTGCAACCATGATTGTATTTGTAGAAAAGAGAAAGAGATGCTGTGGGACAGTGGGACATCGTGGTAAGGCAGTATCTCTTTCTCTTTGGCAACAAGTTTGAGGCTCAAGCCTGGTAAATAGAGCAGGTCCAACTACATTTACAATATATTTTTGAGCCTTGTCTAGAAGAGAATGGGTATCAAAGAAACCAGCCCAAATATGACAACAGTATTCCATATAGAGATGAATAAGAGATTTATAGTTAAAGAATGAGTAAAGAAATGGCAAGCACAATTAAAAGAGGCAACCTTAGCAGATGCTAACTTTGCGATGGATTTTCTATATGGTTTCAGTTGTGGAAGATAACCTGAGATAAACAAAAATTGAAAAAAAAACATCAATAGAAAATCATCTATTAATTTGTTTTCAAATTCAAATTTTTTTAATTTGAGATAAAATCACTCATCCTTTAATTAAAAAAGCAGAAAAATTAGGATTAATGCTTTAGACTTGATTTGAACATAAAAATTTTGTATTAAAAAAACAAAAAAGTTTAAATGTTAACTAATATATTTAGAAATGTTTTAAGTATAATAGCATATATATATATATACATATATATATATATATATATATATATATATATATATATATATATATATATATATATATGTATATATATAAACATATATATATATATATATATATAATTGATAAATTTAATGAGGAAATAAAGTATAATAAAAAGTTAATTATTTTAAAGACTTAAAAAAGAAATTGATTATAGATGATATATTAACAACCAGCATTCATAAATTTGAAAGCTTGTATTAGTTCCCTAGTAGGTTTTGAGAAATAAAAAATTTTTCTAAATGTAGTGGTCCGATATAATAAACAATTTTAAAATTTTTATTAAAATAAGCTAAAAATATTTAAATAAAAAACTCTTAAAACAATTATTTGAAAAATTTGAAAAAATAATTAACAATAATTTTAGAAAAAATTTGTACCTGGAAACAAAGTAACAATTGACAAAACAAATTTGCATACACTTTTCACAGGTGTCCCCCAAAAAACAATCTAATAAAAAAGAAAAAACCATTATAAAAAAAAAAAAATTACTTTAGGCATAGTAAAATGTAAAAAAAAAATGTAAACACTTTATAATAAACAAACTTAATAAATTAAACCTTTTTCTCAAGTAAAAGAAGTTTTAGCAAGATCAACAACTAAAAAAAAACTTTATACACATAAATATCAAAAGTAAACTTGTTTCCCACCATTTTTTTTCTTTTTTTAAGAAAGGTTTAAAACAATGATAGTTAAAGAAATTGCAATAAGAAAGCCCAAAGAAAAAAAAACAACAAAAAACAAAACAAAACAAAAAAAACAACCTTTTGTCTAAAGTTCATCACAACATCTTGCAAAGTGAGCCCTTAAAATGGGGGAAAATAACAATAAGTCTTCACACCTCCATATACCCATGATAAAGGTATAAAAAATAGAAATCTAAAAAAAGTTATGAACTAGGCTAACATTCTATACCATTGGTTATTTATTAAAAGTTTAATTTCATTTTTCATTAATTAATGCCACTTTATTTCAAAATAACTTTAATTTATTTCAAAATAACTTAATTTATTTCAACTTAAAAACACATCAAAACATGTGTTCCTAATTATATTTCATTATATTAAAAATGTGCCTGGTACATACACAAGGTAAAAATCTAAAAAAAATCTCAAAAAGTAATAAGGAATACAATTCAAGTGTGCATATTTTTTAATTTCCTTTTTCTATATATATATATTTCATATTTTTGAGATAAATACCAAAATAACCAAAAACAAAAGTTTGATAAAATTTTACAAAAAGGAAACATAAGTTTTGAAAACAATCAATACAAGAAATTCAAAAACAATATTATCAAAATTTTAACAAATGTTAAAAACAAAAAATTAATTATTGTATTTTTATCAAAAAATAATCAGAGTTAAAATAGTCTTGATTTCGTTTAAGAAAGTATGTGACATTAAACTACTGATCTAAGGCATTTTTAGAAAAAAAACTTGATATGATATTATTTTGTCAAAAAAATAAAAAAAGTGCCATTTACACTTTTTTTGTGTGGATATTATATAAGATGTTAATAATGTAATACCAGTCTTTCATGTTAAAAAGTTCAATGTTAAAATTATTTCTGATTTAGTAATTTTTGTAATTTGATTTTTACCATTCAAATTTCAAGAAGCATGTTATCTTAATATTAGGATTCAGGTTTTTTTAATGTTATAAACCTATGACCCTTAATTTCCCTGACCTAAACCTATGACCCTTAATTTCCCTTACACTTATTTTAAATAAAATTTTCATTATTTTATTAGCCAAACAGTACCGCCACTTTAACTTTTCATCTTAAAGTCACAGTAGTAAAGTCTTATTGGTTTATTTAAAGTCACAACAGCAAATATGATTGGTTGATTTTAAAAGTTTTAGTTATTTAAATTTTGAAACTACTTAAATTTCCTCATTGGATGTTTAACCTTGTGGTAATGCTCCATTATATGACAGCTGTAAACAGGATGGATCCCTCTGTTTGGAAATTTATGTTTAGTACTTGGAATTATGCTTTTTAACTATTATAGTTGTTTATTAAATGTAAAATTGCTATTTATTATTTACATATATCAACTAATATAGAGATAATAACAGTGAGTGTACATGCATCGACTGATATAGGGATAGAGACTATGGAGCGCAAATACATTGATTAAGGGTTTTGGTTTGGGCAGGCATTCCTTAAAGCAAAGAAAAAAATTTGAAATCATGACTTTTAGAGAAAAATTAAAGCAATAGTTGCATGAGCAACAGCGATCTTTTATGTTTGTCATTAGCTAAAACCACACATAATGGATTCTCCATTAGCTAAAACCACACACAATGGATCCTCCATTAGCTAAAACCACACATAATGGAGCCTTTCTATTGAACTTTAAATGAAAAATAAACTCCTAATCTCTAACATCATCATAACTTTTTTATTCTATGAATAGTGATTGAAAAAAAGATTTCTTGCTGAAATAGCTGTTAACAGAAGGCTTCAGTACATACATCAACTGAAGGTTTGAGCAGGTAAAATATAGGTATAAAAGACTTTTTTTTAAATGTCCTCTTTAATCTAGACAGTTTTTCAAACTTTATTTGAAAAACTGTCTAGATTAAAGAGGACATTTAAAAAAATCATTTTAATTTTCATCTAGATTAAAGAGGAGATTTTATAAAAACACTTTTTTTTAAAGTTTTATAAATGTTCATATTTTCCCACTTGTGTAGTTAGGACATGTAGCCATTATGCCATTTTTTATTTAACTATGACATAGAACAGCAATTTTTTATGATCTGATTCCCTTCCCAGTTTTATATACTTTATATCTTGATCAAAATTTTTATTGTAATACTACCACTAATATACCTTTATAAGCTCAGTCTACTAGGGTAGGATCCCTCCAAGGTTTATAAGCTCTACCAACCTTCACTCACACTTAAATTGGGAATAACAGAGTTTTCTCTTTTCTAGGTAAGTTGCTTTCACTATAGGTAAAGAGTATCAATTCAGAATCATTTTTAAGGTCATGATCAACACATATAATTACTTCAATATTAATAAGTAATTCAAAATTTTTTTTTAAAAAAAGTATTGTTAAAAGTTCTTTTTTTTAAAAAAAATTTTCAAGAAAAGCCGAATTTAAAAACTTCAATTGTATGGATAACTTACAACAAAAATTTTACAAATAAAATACAATTCAAAATTAAAATTGAAAAACTTAATCAAATGAGCCAAAATATAAGTTCTTGGAAACATATTTTTGTAAATATCCAATAGAGTACAAGTAAATTCCCTATATTATCCAATAGAGTACAAGTATGTTTTCTATATTGTCCAATAAAGAAATTCCCTATGTAGAAATAAGAATCATAAAATTGTTTTAGAATTTTTCCACTTCTTTAAACCCTGAAGGCTATTTGAAGACTTAAAAACATTTTTTATTTTTTGTATGAAAAGGTATACAAAAAATATTGACTAAATAAAATGCATGTGTTTTTTTCAACAGACTTCATTTTATGTCAGGAAGATATTTACAAGTGCCTGTGCTCAAAAAAAGATTTAAATAATTAAAAACAAGATAAATATATTATATTTTAATACATTTTAAAACTGTGTATATGCTCTATTTAATTAAGAAGTAGATCTTGAGAATAAACATACCCATCATGTAAATGGAGTCATCAAGCTTTACAGATGGTATTTGTTTACATAAGTTATCAAAGCAATCCTAAAAAAAACAACATAAGATTTGCAAACTTTAAAACTATATCTGAAACAAAAATTTAAATTATAAAAAAAGCTTAAAATATGGAATAAAGCACAGTAGCTATAGATAGTTTTTAACTATAACAAAAATGCACCAAAAAATTGCCCAACAAAAAAAAATCACAAAGGAAATCAATATTTAAAAGCTCAACATCAAAACATGACAAATTTGGGACTAAAAACACGTTCAAAGCATGTTTGAGACTATTCAATAAACATATTAAATTGCGATAATGCAATCAAAGGGTGGTAACGGAGGTAAATAGAGAAGTGCACAAAAAGTAAATAAATAAAGGTGTTAAAAAAAGCTAATAAAAATGTACTCAAAATTAAACTAAAACAAAATCGAACAAGAATTAGTTATGTAATGTTTTTTATACAAAAACAATTATAGCATATGATAAGTTAGTATAATAATGCAGTAGCATTAGTATTACTACAAGTAGCAATTTATTTTAAGTAGTTTATTAAAGTGTAGAAGATTATGTAGCAATGAGGCAAGAGATGTAAGAGAGCCACCTTTTTCTATCCATATTTTTTAGATGGCAGTGTTGTCAATAGTGATGAGGTGAGATATTGAAGTGTTGTCGATAGTGATGAGGTGAGAGATGGTGAACTTGTCTTCTCAGATTTTATTGAAAATTGAAAGATCGTAGTCATTCTTTTATTTGAAATTTACTAATAAAATTTTTTAGATAAAATTTTTATTATGTTACTTATTATAATAAATATAATAATAATATAAATATAACTTATTATACTAAATATAATAATAATAATAAAAATAACTAAACAATATTAGGACGCGGCATGTTATTAAAATACTTAATATCAAATATAAAAACTTCTAAGCTTTTTTTTTGAAGTATATTGGCAGTACTAAGTACAGTATTTATGTATAACATTTATTCCATTTGCATAACATAAAACTTTTGAAAAACTCTGGTTAAAGAATTTATTTTTATGAATAACTCTGGTTGAAAAAAAAATTGTACAAAATTATACAAAACAATTATATAAAAAATAAAATAAATCATTTTTCGTATTAATTGATTTATTTAATGAAAACTTCATCACTCTGCACCATTTGTTAATTGGACACACAAAAAAGAAACTTGTTGTTTACAAATGATGGGCTAATTGTGATGGCTGGTGGTGGATAGTGATGACGGATTGTGAATAGTGATTCATTTTTAAAATGATATTATTTTATTTTATTTTATTGATATATTAAATATCTAAAATAAATATTTCTTTCTATAAAAATTTGAAAAAAAAAGTTGACAAACTACATCAATTTTTGATTAAAAAAGCAAATGAAGATAAAAAAAGGCCTCATAAAAAACTGTAATTTAATTTGTACAATAAATTTCTTCAAATTAAAAATTTTTTAAACAATTTATAAAAACTGAAAAAAATGACTCCTTACATTTTATTATTTTTAAATACCACTTTTTTACTAAAACACAAGACAAAGAAGAAAAGAAAATCTTCTTGTCTCCCACTAGAGATTGTGAATTGATAAATCATAAAAAAATCCCTTACCAACTACTGTGAATTGGTAAAAAATGTTGACTAATGAATTTAAAAATAATTAGAAATTTAAAATTAGAACTATCAGCTCATATAAATATGTTGAATAAATGCAACAACTAGAAAAAAAAAAAAAGCAACAACTTAAATAAATTAGTATTGTGTTGCAAATAAAACAAAAACTAAAAAAAAAACAACTTATTATGTATTTTAAATCTAAGCAATTGTCAAATTTTTATAAATATAAATATGCAAGAATCTAGAAAAGATCATAAAGTTAAAAAAAAAATTAAAAAACACTACCTCAAAATACTTACCTTTAATATTTGTGTTTGAGAAAAGTCAAGTTCATTAAAGTAAGCATGTGTTACTAGCTCCAGTTTGGATAAAATAAAGGTGTACAATGGCTTTGTAAAAAAGAATGTAAAGTTAAGTAACATATATATATATATATATATATATATATATATATATATATATATATATATATATATATATATATACATATATATATATATATATATATATATATATATATATATATATATATATATATATATATATACATATATATATATATATATATATATATATATATATATATATATATATATATATATATATATATATATATACATATATATATATTAGGGCCCTGCGAATCTTTTTAAATTCGAATCAGATTCGCGAATCTATATAGGATTCGAGATTCGATTTCGAATCTTTTTTAATTCGAATCCTTTCAAATCGGATCCTTACAACAATTTGAATGAATGAATTGTATGAAGATGCCTTAATTAAACAAGAAAGAATAATTACCACAGAGAAAATTGGAAAACATAAGATCACCTTTGATCACTGGAAAGCCTTAAATCAGTTTAATTTTCTTGTGATTACACTTCAACACTACAACATGTCTTGAATACTCACAGGAATCTCAACCTGGTCTGACATTAGTGATAAAGGCTACCAAAAAAATCTGCCGTTTTTTTATAGTTCAAGTGTTGGTGTGGCCGCATTAAACAAAGTTCAAAAATCATAAGGATTAAAAATAAAAACCCCTCCAGATGACTGTAAGACGAGGTTTAGCAGTATAGTGAAACTACTTGGTTAGACAAATAAGAATGGTGTTGCTGTTTCTATGGCTTTAGCTAAATGTGCTGCAAGAAGAAGATGTGCTTTTCCTTTACCTCCACTTTTAAATGAAAAAGATATTGTTATCTTAAAAGAATGTTTACCAATTCTAGAATTGATAGCTAAAGCAACAACTACTTTTTCTGTCGATATGACAGTGGGAAGCTTAGTTTTACCTTGCATAAAAGACTTAAATGAGCTAAATGCGTACAAGGCCGTTCACTATAAAAAGTTGAAAGATGCTTTACTTACTGAGTTGACTGAACAGTTTGATCTGACAAATGCAATTTATGTTACAACCGCATACCTGGACTCACATTTCTCATTGGATCAAACTGAAATTGACATTGCACAGACCGCAATTCGAGGTCACTTAGAAGCTGCATGTGCACAGACAAAAGCAGTGAAAAAAACAGAACAAATTTCTGTTCAAGTTCAAGCTAATCAACCTCTTGCTGGGAAGTCTTCCTTGAAAAAAGTTCTTCCTTGAAAAAAGTTCAAAGAGTTCTGTCAAATGGTAAAATTCTGAAAGAAAAAAACCATGTTATTGAAGAAGAAAATGCTGATAAATTAACCAAAGAACTTGGGCAGTTTGCAGTGTTTTCACTTGGTTCAACAGTCTCACCACTGGACTTTTGGAAAGCGCATGAAGAAATGATGCCTTTGCTAGGAAAGACTGCTAGAGATTATTTGTCAATTCAATCATCCAATTGTGCTAGCGAACAAGTTAACTCAGTCGGTTTTTAAGTTCTTTGCAATAAAAGACTGTCACTCACATCTGCCAATAGTGAAAAACTAATCTGGGCAAGAGCAAACAAGGAGTTTTTTCTTAGTTGTTTTCTTAGTAGTTTTCTTAGACTGGCCTACCAATTGATTATGATGTAATTTAAATAAATACATGTGAAAAGCACATCTTCTTCTGGAGGGGTTTTTATTTGTTTTTAAATCGAGATTCAGATTCGAGATTCGATTCGAAATTTGCCATTTCATTAGATTCGATTCGAGATTCGATTCGAAATTAAAATTTCGGATTCGCAGGGCCCTAATGTATATGTATATATATACATATACATACATACATATATATATATATATATATATATATATATATATATATATATATATATATATATATATATATATATATATATATATATATATATATACACACATATATATACATATATATATATACATATATATATACATACATATATATATATATATATATATATATATATATATATATATATATATATATATATATATATATATATATATATATATATATATATATATATATATGTTACTTAACTTTACATTTATTTTTTGAATACACATACATATATTGAATATATGTATGTATATTCTATATAAAAAAGACTTTACTATAAAAACAAAGCATGTTACCATTTTCATAAGAATACAAACACTTTTTTGAACAGATGTTCTTGTTATATTTTCATCTTTATTTTTCAGCTTCTAAAATAAAACTTAACACTATTATCAAATTTGAATAATTGTGCAGGGTGGTTTGTTAGTGTTAAAAAAAAAAAAATTTTATCCAATAATTTAATACCATTTGTTTATTCAAGTATGTAATTTTGAATGTTTGATACAAGTTTTGTGTTAAGTTTTGTATTATCTAAGACTATTTGGTGTTTTGCATAAACAGAGAGGGCTCATCAAAGAACCCAAATACAACAAGTTCCTCGAGCAAATTTCAAAAAGTACTTCATTGCAAAATTGCCACTGAAAATTGCTAAATACTCTACAAATTTTTTAACTGTATATCTTTTTTTATCAAAAGTAATGGAACATAAGCACTGTTTTTTAAACCTATTTATGATTTTTAAATATTAACGATTTTTTTAAACTTATATGCTTTCAATCTTTCTAACATTTTAAAATAATATTATAGCCGTGTGGTAATAACTGCTAAAAGTTTGTAAAGATTCCTCAAATTTTTTCATGATTTGAACTGATGTTAAACATAAGTAAAATTTCATTTTATGAAATAGACTTTAAATAAGGACCACCCTAAGAGGAGTTTTTTCCTGTTTACATTACTTTGATTTCAAGCAGATTGATCATTATAAAATTATCGAAAATAAAGTAATAAAATATTTTAACTAAAATGTGAAAACTTAAAATCAATTTGTATTTGGATATTATAAACCAACTTAATTTTTGAAAAATAAAATAAAGAACTGATAATGACAAAAACTATGTAATTTGAACATTTAAAAAGATATGCCTCTGACAAATTGATTTGAAAGTGACAAAAAACAAACAGTATCCCTAACAAAGTCATTTGGTGTTGAATAACTAATACTGTAAATTTCTACAGTTACATTTAATACTGCATTAATATTTAATATGTTTAATACTGCATTACTCAAAAGTTACATTTAATACTGCATTACTCAAAAGTTACATTTAATACTACATTACATTTAATTACTACATACTATTACTTTTACTATATTAACAATGTAACAAAGTATTTGAAATGTACATTTTTTTACAGTTACAAGAATTATCATTTAAACATCAACAGCTACTTTTTAATATTAATAAATAAAAACCTTGCTATCAATTTGTCTGAAACAAGAGACTCCAAAGACTGTTTCTGTTGATAGTTTTGAGCCTTTTGTTAATGCTGGTAGATTGAAAAAAGAACAGTCTAAAATCAAAAAAAATTACACCATCACAAACAATATATACATATATATATATATATATATATATATATATATTATATATATATATATATATATATATATATATATATAATAATTTAATTTTTATATTATAAACTTATATAAATTAATTCCTGAGAATTTTTATAAAAAAAAATTCCTTCACTTCATAAAAATATATTTACATTTTATAAATAGTAATAAGAAATTAGTGCATCAATTGACAGATAAAATTAATTGAAACAAAATAAATTGACAATTTTTGGTTGTAGCAGAATACTACATGCAATTTTTGGTTGTGGCAGGATAAACAAAATCAGAAAACTGTCATACTTATATTAATTTTTTTACTAGCAAAATCAAAATAACCAAGAAAAAAAAACTTTGAAAATAATTTTTTTTTTTGTGGAGAATATTTAAACTATAAAATTATGAATGTTTTACTAAATTAGATTTTATTTCAAGTTATTTCAAACCACATAACAACTTTCACATTTTGTACTAGCCCATCTAATAAAAAAACTAAATGTTCAACTCAACATTTACTTATTATATTAATTTTTGATGTAAAATGTTATCAAATACTTTATTATTTCCAAACTAAGTCATAATTGTATATTTTATAAATACTTGCATGTCAATGTTTTATCAAGCTTTTAATAAACATTTAAGTTACACATTTTTGAACGCATTTGTATTTTTTTTTTTTTGTAACAACAATTTGTTAATAAAAAATGATAACTTTATTAACAATGCATATTCAGTCAGAAACATGCATATATTAACAATGCATATTTAGTCAGAAAAATGCATATATTAACAATGTATATTTAGTCAGAAAATAAAAACAGAGTTAAAGTTGTTACAATTAAAACTTTAGCCACTGTAAGAGTCTTACCATCTTCAAAATTATGTGCTCCATCTGGCATTGCAAGGTAAGGCAGCGCTTGCCATGCTTTAGGGAGATTTATTTCAGAACCATCTTTGTTATCCAATAGTGGGTCATTTATCATTGGGTAGCAAAATTCGATCTAATATAACAAAGTGAAGAAAAAGTTTAGAAAACAACTAACTTTAAAAAACAACATTGAAAATAAAATAAAAAATTGAACTAAACCTGTGTTCCTTTTTGATGATGAAATCCAACCACAAGAATATGAGCGATGACAGCATCATTATCTCCTTGTGACATTTAAAAAACTTATACTAATAAAATAATATTTAAATAATATTAGTAAATAGTGTCATCATAAATTAAATATCATCAAGCAACATTTCAAATAAATATCCTCAAGCAGCCTTTCAAATATAGTTAAAATAAAGATTTAAATAAAACCTCAAATATAGTCATTGAAAAGTTCTAAAACCTAGTTAAAATAGAAAAGTTCTAAAACCTCGTTAAAATAGAAAATAATATACATTTTATAGTTGTTAAAACATTTTAAAAAAATAAAGATGTTGAGAGTAATAAAATATTTATACTTAATAAAAACAAAAATTAATGAGAATGTGTAAAAACTGATACAAAAATCTCATCTATAACACTCCCATATTTATATGTATAACCATAAGTGTAACCTTAAAATCTTAATATCAATTCAAACTCTTTATTAAATATATTAAACTCAAAAAAGAAAAAGAAATATTTCCGAAAATTTATTAAGAACAATTCTGAAAATATTTATGATTTTATAAACATTATACATGAAAATAAAAAATTATTTACAGGACAACTTTAAAATAAGATATGGTACCCAATTATACATACAGCATTTATATGCATATTCTTATCAGAAATTTCATAAAAGTATATATTTATTTTATGCAAAACATGTAATCCATAAAATTGATAAACAAATAAAAAAATAAATCTATATACAGTATAGCCTAATGGTTTAGTGTATAAACATAGGTGTCATTCCAACAAAAACAGCTATACCATATATATATATATATATATATATATATATATATATATATATATATATATATATATATATATATATATATATATATATATATATATATATATACACACACACACACATAATAAAACCTCAAAAAAGAATATAAACTAAATCAAAGTATTAAAAGGAATCAAGGAAAAAAGTTTTACTCAAAAAAAGATGATAAATTCAAAATAAATGATAAACAAAAATTATGATAAATTTTATAAAAATCAGTTTATGTCAGACATTTTTAATGCATAATTTTAATGATTCAAATTAGTTTTAAAAACGTTTAAACTTGAGAAAAAAACATGCTTTATTTTACAGGTGCAAATGTTTCTCTTAAAACACATACAAAGTGTATTTTTTAATTTACCAAAAGGTAGATCCACCTCCAGGTGGACCACTCACCCAATCAGCTGATTGCTGATGCATTGTAACATTCTGCCCTTGAGCAGCTGCCATCTGAGCAGCATTTGGTGCAACGCCAGGTGGAGGTGGCTAATAAAAACGAAATAAAATTAAACTAAATAAAAATTAACTTTAAAAAAATTGTAAAATTTAGTTTAGATACATATTTTACATGAAACTGGATATATATATACACATTAGGGTAATCCACTTTAAACCTTTTTTTGAAATTTTAAGCTGGGTTTTTACCAGTGATAAGATTTGATCTAAAAACTATCAATACCAAAAATCTTTTTAGGATGATTTTCAGATTCCCCACAAACATAGATTATCCTAGTCATATTAAAAATACCTGGAAAAAATTTTTCTAATGTTATCCGGAAAAATATTTTGAAAACATTTCCGGAAAAATACGGGAATAAAAATGCTTTTGGTGTATATAAGAATATCCTATCCTTGGTGTATATAAGAATATGTCCTTAAAAAGTAAATTTTTGGCAGGTATTCTTCTATAAAAAAGAAAAGCATTTTAATGCTTACTTAAATAGAGTTTATAAATTAAATTAAACTAAATTTTTAGGTGAAATAGTCAAAATAATTAAAGTGATCTCTAAGTGCTTAGTGTTTACATACTTTTTTTTTACGATTTAAATAATCCTTAAAAAATAAGCTTTATATTAATTAAACATTCCAAAAAAAAATATTTATCAACACATTAGCAAAAAACTTTTTAATAAATAATTTTTAATGCCATTTCTTTTCCTTGAAGGTAAGTTTTTTCAAGGGGAAAACCCAAATCAAATAGTGAAATTGTTTGGAAATCGTTTAAAAAACTCTGCAGTAAGTACATTTATTATTCAAACCAGATATTTTACAACAAAAAATATTAAGTTTATATTAACCTCTCAACTGGAAGTATAATGGCAAAACAATAAATGCTTTTTTATTAATACCTCAATAAATAAATTGATTTACATACATTTTTTAATAGTCTGGTGAATAAAAATAAGCATTGCTTTTACTCAGCGTTTTTTCGAGTAACTGCTCAGCTTTATGTAAATAAAATTTTTAGGGAATTTGCTAAAATTTTTATTCACGTAAAGCTGAGCAATTACTCCAATTTGTCTCGGCAGTTGGGAATCCCAGTAATAATAAATAAACGCGTACAAATAAGAAAAAATTATTTGTACAAATAATGCCTTACCTAAGTAAAATATAGCATAAAGTAATTGATGAACGATACTTTTACTGTTTTAATTATTTGATGACAAAAAAAAATAATTTTAACTTCTATTTCCAGAAATCTATTTGGATATCCAGAAAAAATAAAAATGTATAGAAATATCCGGAATTCCGGAAATATCCGGAAAAAGATAATCCCTGCACAAAACATTGGAAGTTAGAACAATGTGCAAATGTTGTTCAACATTTTTATTCACTACTTGTTATTGTTTCTTGTGGGGTTCACACAATTTAATTATTAATCATTAAGAAACACAAAATTTGGTCAATTATAGTTAGTGGGAAAAAAATGTTACACAACACTTGTAGAATCTGTTACTTGAACTTCCAATGTTTTGTGAGGGATCTAATAATCATTCTAAATTCAAGACTTTTGGTATATAGCGTTTTTAGATCAAATGTTTTATTGGTAAAAGACCTTATTATTATTGGTAAAGACCTTGGTTAAATTTAAATATATATATATATATATATATATATATATATATATATATATATATATATATATATATATATATATATATATATATATATATATACACACACATATATATATATATATATATATATATATATATATATATATATATATATATATATAAATTTTAAACTTGGTACAAATTTTTAAAATTCATCACCTTCTCATTTCTATAAATTGCAATCTGAAAATCACAAATTATTTTGATGCAACCCTAAATCTTTCTGACAATTCATTCCAACCTTACAGTAAATTGGATAATACCCTTAATTACATTCCAAACATCCAACATTATAAAAAGTCTGCCGTGATCCATTGAGTTAAGACTGCCACACCTGCCACACCAACAAGTGAATATATTTTTAAGAAATGTTCTTGCTTACAATAATGAATTTAAAAAATCTGGACACAATTGTACACTCATGTACCAACTAAAAGTAAGCGATCGGGGTTGAAATTTGACCGGGGCCGGGTTTGATAAAATATAGCTGTGGCCGGGTTTATGACCGGTGCTGCATAAACATTTATACAACCTTAAGTATGTTTTTTTTGTTAAAAACTTGTGTAATATTTTGTAAATATATGCATATATAAACATCATTATGATCAACATGATCATCATTTCTATCATGATCATCATTTCTATCATTATCATCATTTTTATCATCATCATCATCATCATCATCATCATCATCATCATCATCATCATCATCATCATCGTCATCATCATCATCATCGTCATCATCATTATTTCTATCATCATTATTTCTATCATCATCATTTCTATCATCATCATCATTATCATCATAATCATCATTATTATCATCATCATCAGGCTTTAGTCTTTCTTATTTATGCTGTTTCTCTAATATAAACAATGCAGAGCATTTTCTTTCTTTAACTAAAGCTCATTCATACAATATGTAAGGCACTCTCTTCAAGTTTTCTTACTTCTATCTTTACTATTTAATCCTAAAGCTGCTACCTCTCTACATGTTGATACCTAAATCGCTTTATTCTTTTCTAACAAACGTTGTTCAATACATCCTTTTTTTCTAATCTGCCATTATAACTCTTACCCATCTTCATTTTATACAATGATAATAATATAGTAAAAAAAAAAATTGTAATTGCATTAATAAATTTGCCTGCCCATTGAGCAACAAATGTCTATGTAGTAACATGATATACTAAGCAACAGTATGCTCTAATAAACCTAAGTACAAATACAAAGTATATATTGGCTTAAGTACAACCTCTTTTAAAGTTAATTGCACAATCCATTTAAAATCTTTTAGCATCAAAAATATAAACATGACACAGAGCTTTCCGAAAAAATATGAAAGTTAAAAAAAAGTCATTTTGTATTATCTATGAAATGGAAAGTAATTATGTCGAGCAAGCCATACAACCTAGTTTTAAAAATTTGTCTTTTTTTTTTTAATGAAAAATTTGTTATCTTACTTCATAAAGACACTAACATACTTAACAAACAGGGCAAAATGGTCTCTATGTGCAGACACAAAAACAAATTTCTGTTGCCTACCTATGACAATCGTGATCAATATTAAACCACTTAATGTTATATATATATATATATATATATATATATATATATATATATATATATATATATATATATATATATATATATATATGTATGTATTTATTAGGGTGGCTCTTAAAACAACATTTTTAAAAAAAACCTGTTCCTACCCCTTTACTTTGTTCTATATAATACTAAAACACTAGGTTTAAAATTTTTTTGAACAAAAAATTATTTTAGGGGTAGCTCAAGACCCTTTAAAAATTTGACTGGTCCCAAAAATTTTGAAAATAAAAGTTCTTCTAAAGTATGTCAACCTGGTACTCAAAAGAAGCGAAATTATATAAAAACTTTTAAAATAATAATCAATTCACAAAAAAATAACTTTTTTCTTAAATAAATGCATAAAAACTATTGTTTTTAAGCTGAAAAAAAAAAAAGTCATTATTTTCAAGTTTTAAAAAAATAGTTTTTTTAAACATGCTTTTTTTGTAAAGTGATTACTGTTTTTGAAGTTTTTATATAATTTCGCTTCTTTTGAGTACCAGGTTGACATACTTTAGAAGAACTTTTATTTTCAAAATTTTAGACCAGTCAAATTTTTAAGGGTCTTGAGCTACCCCTAAAATAATTTTTTGTTCAAAAAAATTTTAAACCTAGTGTTTTAGTATTATATAGAACAAAGTAAAGGGGTAGGAACAGGTTTTTTTCAAAAATGTTGTTTTAAGAGCCACCCTAGTATTTATTATTTATTTTTTTTTATTCTTCTTTCTATTTTTAGCACATTGACTCTACAATTCAAAAGATTTAAGTTTGGCAAAAAGGTGGTATAAAGATTTTCTTGCAATGAGTCATTTCAAATTGACATTGATCTTTACAATAAAATAATACCATTTCTGCAAAGATTTTAGTGCGAATATTATTAAATATTGGTACTAATATCTTTTATCTAATCAAATTATATCTTTTTTAAAAAACCAATAGGCTGTAATGTTTAAAAAAATAAAAATAAAAATAAAACATTCTGAATGCTTTTAATTTTTTATTTTTTACTGTTTACATACTTCGACTGACAAATAGGTAGAACATGCAAGGAGTGCTACTACATCGACTGAGGGTTTTGGTTAGGGAAGGCAATGTATCAATTTTAAAAAAAATTTAAGTTTTTAAACTTTAAAAAAGGAATTAAATATGACCAAGCAAAAGTGTATATTTATATATATATATATATATATATATATATATATATATATATATATATATATATATATATATATATATATATATATATATATATATATATATATACATACATATATGCTAGAAAGCCACATTCTGTGAGTGTATATACATTAGTTTATATATTATGGTTAGTTTGAATTAATTTTTTTTTTTTTAAAGTAAAATATTTATTTATAAACAAAAAAGAAATATACAGAGATGAAGAAAGAGATCTTAGGTCAAAAAAAAAAAAAATTAAAAAAAAATCTTTTCTTTTAAGAGCACCAAAATTAGCTTTGTCAGGTAATTTTTATTTTGTAAAAATTGTAATAAAATATTGTTGCTGTCAGGTAATACCTTCTATGTGTCAAATACATGTATTTATTAATTTTCTTTTTTTGCTCATAGATGCGATTCAGGGATAATATCATATGTGCTGACACACTGTAAAATGGTTTTTCGTAAAACTGCTGACACACTATAAGTATTAGTAGTGCGTTTCAATTAAGAGATGCAAAAATCCAGTAAATAAGTTAAAATTTAAAAACTTTCAATAATTAACAAATTTATAACATTTTTTTGAAACAAAACTCATCTTTTGTTGGTTGATTGATTTTTTGCATTATACAATTAATTTAGGATAAAGTTTCAACCTCTTAAAAAAATTTGTTTTATACGCAGCAGATCTGTAAGAAAACTATCCATAGATTTCCTCCTGATTCAATTAGTAGGGGAGAGTGGGGCGAGGTGGGACAAAATATTTCTAAAAAACTTTTAATATCTTAATTAAGTAATGTATGTACTGAACCATACATTTTGATAATAAATATCATAGGGGATGAAATCAGATGGAATGACACAAAAGCATCATCTTGGGTACTGATTCCATCCCCTAAAAAAATATAATATATAAAAAAATATATACTTTATTATAACCTGATTGACAGCAGGTTATAATAAAGTATATATTTTTTTGATTTTAGAGGAACGGTACCATTGGGATAAAGTGAGACAGGTGTGGGGTAAAGTAAGACAAGCGAGTAATTAACAACATAATAACAAAAGTTACTATTTAAATAGTAAACAAAACATAATCTTCATTTTTAGAAAACATTCGTGACTTTTCCAAATATTCGCTGATTTTCTAAATTTTCAAACTTTGCCCTGGTTTTCAACGTTTTCCCTGAGTACCATGAGCCCTGTTATTTTATCTTTTGAGGTAGAACAACTTATTTTAAAAGATCTCAAAAAAATCTCATCAAGATCTCAATACTTTCATTTAATACCTTTATAAGATTTCAATGAGACCTACATTCAACATATTAAAAGAAACTTACAGGAATATTATAGCTTGATCCTTTGCCAAATCGAGCTGCAGGATCATAAGCGCCACTTTGTTGTTGTGGATAGTACATAGGCTATAAGGTAATAAAAAATACATATTAAAATTATGAGAAGAAAAATAATAAGAATTAAAGAAAAATAATTTTCTTTTAATTGTTTTATGAATTTATGTAAAAACTAATTTTAATTATAAAATTACGTACTGAGTAACTTTTAAGCAACTAAGTGATGTCAACTTTATTTCAAAAAAAACTTTATTTTGTTCTTTGTATCAAAATACCATTATATAATATAATTTAAATAATAAGTTATATATTTTTGTTATCACATCGTAATGAAAGTCTTCATATTAACTGTTGCGATTTCTAGTGTTTTTATTTTTAATTTTTAATTATTTGTTATGCATATACTTCATTGTTAAATAAATTCTTTCTAAAAAAGGTCTTCATTTTTATGAGTTTATTTAAAAGGTTTTTATGAATTTATTCAACATTAAAACATTATCAACACTATAAAAAAAAATTAATGGAAAATGTCAAGGATCTAAAAACTGACAAGGTTTGATTTTGATCATAATGCACCAACTGCTTCAAAAAAATGGAAGCATTGGAAGCAAACATTTAAAAATTTCATAATTGGTTGTGGAAAAGACGCTACAAATAAATTTTTCTTCATCATTAATTTTGTATCATCCAATATTTATGATTACATTTAAGAGTGTGATTCCTATAAAAGTATTATTAAAACTTTGGAAAACTTTTTTATAAAAACCCATGATGAGATTTTTCTCATCATGGGTTCAAGTTAGACCATCCAATTTTGAGTATTCGAATACTTGATATTCGAATATATTTGCGTGTTTTTTTACTATTTGATATTCAAATATTTTCTTCAATATTTGAGTAATTTCAAAAATGTAAAGGCAGAGTAAGCTTTTAAAAAAGTACTGGTAATTTCTCTTTTTGCAAACGAAAAATATATTTCTCTTTTTGCAAACAGAAAAAATTCTTAGCATTTTTATATAACCTTGAAGTGGAAAACTTAAATTGCATTTTTGTATGGTTTTTATTTTGTGTGACATTATTTTTGTTTGCTTTTAGAAAACAGTCGTTTATTTAGATTGCTTAAAAATATAAATACATATTTGTTCCATAAAAAAAAATCTTAATAATAATCTTAATAATAATAATTTTTAATATTTTGTGAATAAATAAATATAATATACAATTAAATAAATATAATATACTATTTGTGGTTGCATAATTTGAAGTGGTAAGTTAAAATTTTTTAGATTTTCTTAGATAATTCATCTCTGGTTTTTTAAGCCATGTCAAAAAAATCCAAGGTATGGGAGTTTTTTAAGAAAGACGAAAAAAATTTTGGTGAAGCCAAATGTGGTAGGTGCAACACGAACATAGAATGGAGAAGTTCAACTACTGCTATGATTAATCATTTGAAGCTACGACACAACATATTGATATCTAAATTGGTATCAAATGACAATGATGGAGAAAATAATATTCCTAAGAAAAAACAAAATACTGAAATAAGTAAAAAAAGAATCTTTAAATGAAATATTGTCAAAAGTCGCAGCTTTTGATGGAATGGCTATCACAGCAATGAGTAAATCCCAAGCTATAGCTGGTTACGTGCAACAAAAAGGTTATAAAATGCCGAAAAGTCCGACAACTATTTCGAAATGCATCAATAGCTTTTATAAAGAAAAATGTGTTGAACTGCGGGAAAAATTTGAAAAATTAAAAACAGCAAATTGTAAATTTGCTATTACTGTGGATGAATGGACAGATTGTACTATTTTACGTTATGTAAACATAACAGCTCATGTGATTGGAATAGACTCAAATACAATTGAATGCTATGTTCTGGGTTTAACGGAAATAATTAAGCAGGCAAATGCAGAAACAATTAAACATTTGGTTGAAGCTAAGTTAGCAGACTTTGGGATTTTCTTAAAAAAATGATGTTATTGCATCCAATAACGATGCAGCAGCCGTAATGAAAAAATATGGCTTTATATTAGGTGTTTTAAATCAACTTTGTCATAATCACGCGCTTCATTTAGCCGTGATGGATTGTTTTTATATACCAAAAAATTCTATTCGCAATGAAGTGTTTGACGATACCGAAGATTTTGTTGATGAAGATGTAGAAGAAGATTCCACAGAAGATCAGTGCTCTGATTACAAATTGGTGTTTATTGAGGAAGATGAATATGATATGACATTAGATTTTGATCAAATTATTAACAGGTTAAGAGGTGTTATAAGAATGTTTAAAAAATCGGCTACAAAGCATTCTATTTTGCAACAAAATATAGCTCAAAAAATGGGGAAAAAACTCAAGTTAAAATTAGACATAAAAACACGATGGAATTCTTTGAGTGTAATGATTCAACGATTTTTAATTCTATCAGAATGTGTTAACAAATCCTTAGTCGAATTGAATATTGATCCAATTCCAGAAAATGATAATTTTGCGCTACAAAACCTTGTTGATGTTCTGGCACCAGCTGAAACTGCTGTTACTGAATTAAGTAAAAATGATGCAAATCTCATAACTGCTGAAGGAGTTTACAAATTTTTGTTTGAAAAGTTGCAACCAATGCAAACTAATATAGCAAAAAAACTGATACATGCGATCAAAATAAGGATGGATGAAAGAAGAGATCCAGTTTTAATGACATTGATCATTTATCTGCAGAGTGGAAATATACCAAGTTCTAATGCTCATTTTAAATATTCATCAAAAAATGCAGCAATATTATTCGCTGTTAAAGTTATGGAACAAATATATCCACAAATGTTTGAAGAAGAGCAAATTAATAATGATTCTACCTCATCTGATGCAGATGATTTAATAGAATTAACATCACCAGTTGCAGTTGGATTGCAAAAAGAACTCCAAAATACAATAAGTTCTATTACAGAACCAAAAAACTGTCATGTTAGCAATCGCAGCGAAATTGATAAATATATTGAATTGAAGAAAGAATTTCGTCAATTGGATTTTTTTTAAAAACGGTCGACAACGCTGGACGTTTTGTATAACGCTTTAATAACAATACACCCTACCTCAACAGCTTCTGAAAGAGTATTCTCAACAGCAGGTGCAATTAAAACAAAAAGAAGAACAAGTCTAAATTTCAAAACATTCAATTCTCTTTTATTTTTAAAATACATGTTTTTAGAAAAAAAATAATACATATATAAAATAATAAAATCGTTCAAAATAAAATATAAAACACTTTTTTAATTAGATTATTATTATTTTTTATTTTTTTAATGTCTTTTAACTTTTTGATAAATTATTCGAGTATTCGATTACTCGAATATTTTCAGATTTTTCTATTTGATATTCGAATAGTTGAAAAGCTCGAATAGTTGGATGGTCTAGTTCAAGTCATCAATTACTAATAAGACATCAAACATCTAGCAAATCTTTACAAGTCTTCAGGAACTATGTAAACTAAGCAAGAATTGTAATTATAAAGATGTTTTAGGTGAACAATATCAAAAAGAACAAATAAGAGACACTTTTATTTCTGGAATAACTTCTAATTATATTTGCCAACACCTTGAAATCTTTTGAGATTGCTCAAAGGAACTCTGAGTTTTATATACAGAAATCCCCCTAATCCACCTAATGTTGTTGCTGCTATGAAATTACTAAAAAATTCTTCAGTAGCACCCAATACTGTTTGTCCACAAACAAATTGTATTTATTGCGGTAATAAATCTCACGATCAACTTAGTTGAACTTCTGCTTGGAAAAATTTTCCACTTCAAAACATTACATGTTTTAAATGTGGAAAAATAAGACATTGTTGCAAATTTTGTCTTGGCAAGCCAATGAGTATAACCCACAGTGTTTCAGCTGCAATGCATAAACCAAGTTTGTGTACTATTTTAAGTGGTTGCCCTTTGAGTCTTTGATGAATAATTAACTGCACTAATTGATTCTTGTAGTTCAATTAATTTTATTAGCAAAAAAAAAATTGAGACTTTGAAAATAAAATGGTTACTCTGTAACAGAGAAATCTTTATGACCTTAACAACAATGGAATCTGGTTTAATGGGTTGTTGTTGTGTTAACCTTAAAGTAAATGATTTAATGTAAAATAATCTTCAGTTTAGTGTCTTGGAAAACATTTATAGTGGTATTATACTTAGCTATAACTTCCAAAAGTAATACAAAAATTAGATTTTTCCATTTGGTGGAGAAAAAGAAGACTTAATAGTCACAAGGGATAACAATCTATGTACACTGCCAATGGTCAAAATGAAAATACTGTTCTTGTTTACAAGTATTTTTGACAAATCTCAATAGCTACCAAATCAAGAAGATTTAAAAAAGATTTAAAAACTTTATTGAAAGTGAAATATTACAGTTATTGGTAAAATTAGTATAATTGAACAAATGGTATAATTGAACCATGCTTCTCACCATGGAGAGCCCAAGCAGTGGCTGTAAAGATCTGACTAAATCTAATAAAAAAACTCTGCATTGATTACTCTTGAACAGTTAACCTTTACACTGAATAAGATGCATATCTTCTTCTCAGAATAGATAATATGATAAATGAACTCGTAAAATGGCATGTATTCTCTTTGACTTAAAAAGTGCTTACCAACAGATTCCTAGAAAAAAGATTCAGACAAAAATTATACAGCATTTAAGGCTAATGGTAAATTGTTCCAATTTTGCAGGATTCCATTTGGAGTAACTAATGGAGTGTCTATGCTCCAAACATTTATGGACAAACTTGTTGAGAAAAAAAAGTTACATGACACCAGGGGTGTGGAGTCATAAAAAAAAAAAATACCAACTCCGACTGCAATTGTTGAAATTTTTAGAGTACGACTCCGACTCCAACTCTGAAGTAAAATTTTTGAAAAATTCTTTGAATTCTTTTAAAAATATTTCCCAATAATTAAACTTTTTTTTTTTGCCCAATATATGAAAAATTCATTGAAGGTTAAATATTTTGTACATGCATGTGCATACCAAGAAGTTTTACTATTGGAGTCAGAGTCCAATTTTGTTTAGCGACTCTGACTATGCTAAAAATGTCGCAACTCTGACTCCACGACTCTGACTCCACAGCCCTGCATGACACTTTTACATACCTTAACAACATAACCATTGGTGGTTATGATCAGGTATATCATGATAAAAATTGCTAATGGTTTCATAACATTAAATGAATCAAAATCTGTTACTTTAGTTTCCTCAATAAATATTATTGATTATTGCATTGGTCATTACAACATAAAACCAGATGCTGAATGATAATGTCCTTTAGATTTACTACCAACTATTTTTGATGTTTTATTGCTTTGCTAAACTATGGGTATGTTTTATTATTACTCAAAGCGAATTCTTACTTTTGCTAATAAAGTTTGACCTTTAATTAATGTTAAATTGTTTCAAATCAATAATGAAGCATTTAAAACATTTCAACTACTTAAAAGATAACTTTACACTACCACTGTGAGTTGTTCAGATAAAATATTTTCTTTTTGTGGTTTTCCATACATTTTCTTACATTCATCCTGACAGAGGCTCATCATTCATATCTAATGAATCTTACCTTACTCAGAAATGAACTGAAGGATCTATTTTGAAAAGTGCCTAAGTCACAAAATAAATGTTTTGAGAAAACATACTTTGATCATCTCAAGCGCTTATTTTAAAAAGTTATATGTTCAAAGCAGATTTTATCAAAGCATGTATTTTATAACTTAAGTACTATTTAACATATAACTAAACCAACTCTATAAATGTAGAGCTTTTAAAAAATAAGTTAGAGAATAAGTATCAAAATTTTCCTAAAACTTTTTTTTGTGACTTGTGCATTTTTTGAAATTGACCCTTCAATTGCAACAAGAAATTCTACTCCATATCATCCTATCAGTAATGGACAAGTTGAGAGAGCCCTCATCATGTGAAACTTCATGGTTAACTCCTGGTTAACGTCTGGTTTTCTCATTTTTCTTGGACTTTTTTGTATTAGTCATATTAGTGGATGTAAATCCAACATATCCAACTGGATGGACAAGAATCAACTGTTTCACTTCAAGATCTTGCACCATTTTCTGTCCTACCAGAAAAGTCTTATATTATTGATAAGATTAATATTAATGAATTTAACAATGACCTGTTGTTAAATTCATTAATATTAATCTTATCAATAATATAAGACTTGTTATGAGATTTTATTATGTAAGGAAAACGCATAACACAAATAAATGTAACTTTGATATTTATAATGTAACTTTGATATTTATTTTTGATATTTATATTATGTAACTTTGATATTTATATTATTAAAAGTTAAATTGCTTCAATAGCGTACTTTAAAGTACAGTGTTGTATTTAAATTTAATTTTAAAATGCATTAAAAATCATTTAAACTTATCTAACAAAAATTACTGATGAAATCTAAATTTGGTATTAGAAAAAGATTAAATTTACTTATAATTTATTTCTTAAAACAATCTTATCATAACATCTTAACATAATCTTTTGTTTGTTTATCAGATCTTTTTTTTTTTTTTTTTAAATGTATTTAATGTAATATTTTAAATAAAGATTGTAAACAATTTATAGATAGATTTTATTAGCTATCAATAAGATATTATTCATAAACGTGTTATGCTCATAAATAAATTACGTCAAAAGAACTTTATGCAATATTGAATTAATAAGAAACAAAAAATTTTAAATACATTTGTGAAAAGAATTCTTTTAAATAAAAAAAAATCTCCCTTTTTATAAGAAAAAAAAAGTTATTATATAAAAATATAATTTCGCTTATTATAATCTATGATGGAGAGACTTATGTTTTACATAATAAATTAGTAAGCAGCTGATAAAAAAATCTTTAATAAATATTGAGAAACTCTTTTACATTACTTTGAAACTAAATTTGACATTCTGCATTTTACTACTTTACATCCCTATAAAACTAAATTTAAATTTTTAATTAAAATTTTTTTTTTTAATAAAATATTTAGTTGCAGTTAAATGCTTATTTTATGACAATACTTTCTGAATAAACATCACATAATCAATATTAACAGATAATTTAATTATTCCAAAATAAAAAAGTTTAACGTAAAATTGCTGAACGCATACGCAAAATAATAGCAAAGAATTATTTCATACGTAAAATGCGAACTGCGTAAATCTTTTTAACAAGGCTTGTAACAAAAATGTAACTGCCAAAGTAAATGGTGTAAATAACAGTCAATCACCTAAAGTTACAAATGTAAATAACAGTCCATCACTTGAAATTACATCCGAAATAAGTTTTAAAGTAAACAAGGGAATAAATGAGCCATCTGCTGGCATTTGTGATGCTCTACAAGAACTTGTAAAGTTCCTATTAAATATGATGACTTAATATTAAAATGATGGAAATAGTTACCAACTTTTCTTTATTAATAGGAAGATTGTTGTGATTTCTATTGTATGTATTGTTATTTTTGAACTATTTGTGCTATGTATATATTTCAACTTTGTAATGTTGTACTAATCTAAAAATACAAAGTTGAAATATTTGTAATATTTCAACTTTTTATTTTTAGATAAGTGTATTATAATTGAAGAAAGCCTTTATCAAAAGGTCTCTATTTTTAGGAGTTCATCACAACAAACACTCACATTTTGTTTATTATCATTATTGTTGTTATGTTTTTTTTTGTTATCACTATGTTGTTGTCATGTTGTTTATTATCAATATGTTGATTTCATGTTGTTTATTAATTGTTATAAATATGTTATTTATGTTATTATATAAAAATGTTATTACCGTAAACCGGGGTAACTTTGGCCATTTTTAAAACTTTTAACTAAACATCTGTAACTTTTTAACAGTTAAGTAACGTTTTACTATTTTTGTTTTATTTGTAAATGCAATCTTTCTTGCTTAAATTTTGATATGAAGTTTGTTGCAAATGCTCTTTACTATAAGTGAAAAAGAATGAAAACTACATCTTGGTAAAACACAATCAAAAACTGTAAAACAGAATGTTGTCTGGGCAAAGATAAGAATGATAGCAAACAACTCAGTTTTACTTCTGTTTTAAAGACAAAGGTTCAGATAAAATTAAGTGAAAAGTTTTTGGCTCAAGTAACAACATTCTGGTTTTTTTACAGGGTGGTCAAAGTTACCCCGTAGGTTTATACTCTTTTGGGGTAACTTTGGCCATGTAAATAATATTCATTTTAATGTAGTTTGATCATTATTTATTCTAACTATAATATTTTTTTGAAGCATGTTATCCGAATTGTTTATTTTGAAAAACAGTTTTTAGCATGAATGTTTTTTTTAAATTTAATTGCAATCTAATAAAATTATATTATAGTTTAATAAATTACTACATTGCAGTTTGCTTGTGTTGTTTATATTCACTTTTGTTTAAAGCATAATGCCTCGTAAATATAACAAGCATAGTGTTGGAAAACGTGCATACAACACTTGTTCTAATACCATTCTTTTGAAAGAGTGTATGGGTGCAATTAATGTCTATTCGTCAAGCCTCAAAAAGGTTTAGTATACCAAGAAGCACTATACATAATAAAATGAAGTCAAAGCATAAAAAATGCTTTGGTGCACCAACCATATTTACTTATGATGAGGAGCAGTTATTTTCATCTAGAATCAAGGTCATGTGTGATTGGGGATTTCCATTAAATAAACTTGATGTTAAAATGTTAGTAGCTGGTTATTTAAAATCGCAAAATCGTACTGTAAAAATATTTAAAAACAATATTCCTGGTGATGATTGGGTCTCAAGTTTTATGAAACGTTCACAGTTAACCCATAGAATAGCATCAAATATTAAAAGAAAACGTGCAGCTATAAACAAAGAGGAATAAAAAATTTATTTTGACAATATTAGACTTGAACTTGAAGAAGTTCCACCTTGTAACATTTGGAATTATGATGAAACAAATTTGCGCGATGACCCTGAAAATAAAAAAGTTGTTATGAAACGTGGAACTAAGTACCCTGAGAGAATAATGAATAGCAGTAAGACTTGTTTCTCTGTTTTGTGGAAATGTTGAAGAAATTCTTTTACCATACTTTGTTTTTAAAACACAATTTATGGATAAAACATGGTCCAAAAAATTCTCGCTTTAATAGAACCCAATCTGGCTGTTTTGATGAAGCTAATTTTGAGGATTGGTTTTTTCGAACATTATTGCCATGCATTAAGAAACAAACTGGAAAAAAAGCATTAATAGGTGACAATCTCTTCTCCCATTTAAGTCATAAAGTTATTCATTCTTGTGAAAAACATAACATTAGATTCATATGCCTTCTGCCCAATTCAACCCATTTACTTCAACCTCTTGATGTTGCATTCTTTGCACCATTAAAAAAAGCCTGGAGAAGTATACTTCTGGGTTGGAAACTTACTTCTTGTGGTAAAAAATTTGCAACATTACCAAAAGAAGATTTCTCTAAGTTGCTGAATGATTTAATGACATCCATTAATGAATGTTCTAGAAAAAATTTAATCAGTGGATTTAGAGCTTGTGGTTTGGTTCCATTTAATCCTAATGTTGTGTATATCAAATTACCAAGTGAAAACGCCTTAAGTCCTCGTAAAGCTTTAGACCAGAGCCTTAAGAAAGATGTTACACAAAGTAAAAATAAGAATAAAAAAAATATATCCAAAAAAAGACTTAAAATTGAACCAGGAAAATCTATTTCTGTAGAATACAATAGTGAAACAGAAACAGCATCTGAAGGTGAATCAGTCTCTATTGAATTTATGATAGATTACTGAAGAGATGCCTAAATTTTTCTTTAAAAAACAGGTTACAAATTGTTTGTTTATGTTACAAATTGTTTGTTACAAATTGTCGCAATTTGTGTTACAAGTTGTGTTATACAAGTTTTGTTATAAATTGAAATAAGTTGTGTTACAAAGAGTTTATGTTACAAATTGTTTGTACTCTCTTATTTTTTGCTTTTTCTGACATTTAATAAAAAAATAATTAAAAAAAAAATAAATTATTTTAGCTAATATATTTCTTTAATACTGTTTATATTTATTTTTATTGTCCCTTTTTTAATTTCTTGACATATTTTAGGTATCCCTTTTTGAAATAAAAGCTACTGTAAGTTTAAATTACATTAAATGTGGTTAATAAAACTTAATTTACATCCGGTGCTAAAAAAACAATTTACTATGACAAAGTTACCCCATTGCCGGGTAACATTGACCACCTCATTATTTCCATAAAATCTTGGATTTGGTGAATATAATGAATATGCCATTTTACTAATTAAATGATATTAGTAATGCACAACTTTTAGCATCAAAATAGTTTTGGGAAAATATTCCTTTTTTTCAAAAAGTTATCTTCTTTATCAAAATTGGTACAAAGTTACCCCGGTTTACGGTATCTAAATATGTTATTTATGTTATTATATAAATATGTTATTTATGTTATTATATAAATATGTTATTTATGTTATTATATAAATATGTTATTTATGTTATTATATAAATATGTTATTTGTGTTATTATATAAATATGTTATTTATGTTGTTATATAAATATATATTTATATAATAAATATTTATGTTATTATATAAATATATTATAATTAATAAATATTAATTAATTTATAAAAATTAATTTATAAAAAACAAATATTAATATATAATAAATATTATGATTTTTTGTGAAAGTTTGTTGTGTGTTTATTTCAACCTAGGGTATAATAAAAAGTAAAAGTATTGAAGTTTTGGGGCTTAATGATAAGACTAAATTTGTCTTCTTCTAGCCCCGGTCATGTAATTATTTTCTTATAAGTTACGACTGTAAATTTTTTTTTATCGACAAAAGTGTAAATAAAAAAAATAAATAGAAAAAAAAGAAGTATTTTGAACTACATTTCTCATAAAAAAATACAAGTATATATGTAAAAGATGCTTTTGTATTATTTTAAATCAACTAATTTAACTCAAGCTAGAACTGGTTTAAATTGCAACAAACATTCACAAAGTTTTTTTATAAAAAACAGGAAGACAACAGCATAGACAAAGCATAGACATAGACAGCTTGCAAAGGTTGATATTGATTCAAATAAAAAAAGTAAAAAAGTCAAAATACTAATTCTGCTCTAAATTCAATGACAATATAAACTTTGTTTTAATTTTCCAAAATCTTGGTAGTTATATTAACAAACTATTAAAAAAAACCATACTTTAAAACCTAGCAACTTTCTTAATGCATACAAAATAATGCATTTTTTTTTTTAATGTTATTAACCTCCTCAAGGCCAAGAGAGCCACTTCAGTTGAGGAGGCTACATTTTTTTTTTGGTGATTACAACCCTCTCTCAACTCTTTAACCCCTTAAGGACCGATGTTTTTCCAAATAAATGCACCAAAAAAATCAATTTTTTTTTTAATGCTTAGAACTTAGATATTGACATATTAAGAATAAAAAAGAAGTCTGTTATAAATCTAAATATTGTTAATTTGATTCTTAGTTGATTTAATATAATAATATTGTTATAAGATTATTTTCACAAATTATTTCGGGCTAATACATAATGAAAAGTAAAATATGTGACCACCCGAGTTATCTCGAGTTCGGTCTTTTTGGAACATATAGCATGACCCGAGATATCTCTGCCTGGTTCTTAAGGGGTTAACTTCAAAACACAAATCTTGATGAACAATGCCATTATGCAGAGAAACAAGTTAAGCGTGGTACTACCAGGGATGTGGTGGGGATCCAACTTGGAATTTCTCATTTAAGATGTGATTGCTCCACTACTACACCACCAACACACAAATAAACTGTTTTTGAAGGGTCAAAAAAATAGAGAAAAACCACTTTAAAAAAAGCTTTTAGCAAAACAACAATTCTTATTTTCTAGGTTTGTTCCAGCAGTAAAATTAGTTATGCTTTTTAGAGTATATATAGGCAAAACATATATTCAACCCTTGGAATTAGAAAAAATGAGGTCAGCAATAATTTGCCGACCTCAATCTTTTAAAGGTGGCATCAGGTTAGCAAAAAAAAATTGGTACATAGGTCCTACCATAAAACATAGAAACGAGGTCGGCAATTTTTTGCTAACCTCAAACACTTTAAGGTCGGCAATTAGGTCAGCATTGCTGAATGCCGACCCTAATTCTGAGGGTTGTATATTTCAGATTGTCAGTGTGTAATATTTGTTGAGTATACTTCAAGTAATCTGCAAAATTTATTACAACGGACAGTTCTTGAAAACAAAGTTGTATACATATTACTCTTCAATTCAAAACAAAAAGGTCTGGAGTTGAAGTTGGGAACTCATATTACTCTTCAATTCAAAACAAAAAGGTCTGGATTTAGTTGAAGTTGGGAACTCATATTCGAATATGAAATATTTAAAATCTAGAACAGTTCAAGGTGTTGTGAAAGTTTGAAAAGTTTAAACAATTTACTAATTAAATGTTTTATCAAAATATGTTTAGTGGCAGTGTAAAAACAGTTTTACAAGAAAGAAACCAATGTGTTTATTTGCAGTCTCAAAAAAAACCTCAACTAAGAAAAAAAAATCAACAATAAACTGCCAATCTTACAACCACAACACAAATTTTTTCAAAAAGAAAAAAAAAAAAGAAAAAAGAAAAGACTGTCTATGTATTTTTCATAAAAAAGCATCTTTGTCAGACAACAACAATCATTTTTCATAAGAGAATACATGAACAAAGTGTCTTCAATAATTTGTTTTTAATAGATGAAGTGCGGAATTCCAGCATTAATGCCATTTTTTTTTGACTAAATAAATAGATAAATAAATATCTGATTGGCAAACTTGTTTTCTTTTTCCATCAATGAGGTTCTTCATTATATGTATATTTAATTTATTTTAACACTAATGGGCAAAATTTACCATAGATTAGTTGTTTTCTAAAAGGTCTGCGGCAGATTTGAAAAACATAGGCAGAACTCATGCTGTTTAGAATAAACATTGAACAGGCATCTTATTATTATACAATAGAGACATAAACCATAGAGGAGCTTGATTGTAATGGTTTTCCAAACAATATATATCACCCTACTCATTCATATTGATAATTGTAGCATTACAACAAATAGATTTTAAATTGAACAACTGCAACTGCTTTAAAGTGTACCATGACAAATAATAACTTTTAAACTATTAATGTCTATTTTATTTCTTGATAATAACAATTCAACTGTGGACAATGTTATGTTCTTTATAAGTCTAAAACTGATGTGGTATAACCATAATATAAAGATTCTATTTCAGAAAGTAAAACCAAGTGCTTTCCATTTTTATATTATTTTGTATAATATTTTGAAAAAATGAAGATGGGAGAGATTTCTAAAGGATTGAAGGGCAATAAAAAAACTAGATTACTAAAAGTTTTTAAAGTATCTGCATGATTTAAAAACTGGACAGATACAGTAAAAGGATGCGACTTTGCTGAATGATGAGTCAAGCAAGAATGAGTTTTGATAAAGTAAAAGCATGCAGCTTTGCTGAATGTTGCAAGGCAACTTTGCTGAGTCAAATAAGAATGAGTTTTGGTTGATAGAACTAGAGATGATAGCTTTGAGTAGTGACCATGATTTGTAGAAAAAAAATAGAGATACAACCTTATAACAACTTGTAGTTGTTATAAATAATTTACTATAATTGTTACTCTAATTTTTTTTCGCTATTTTTCAAAAAAAAAAAAAAAAAAAGAAGAACGAAACATAAAAAAAAACAAAAACTTCCATTAAGCCTAACAAAAAGGCATATTGAAAACATATCTCAACTGTTTTTTAAAAAGATTTAATAAGTTATACTTGCAAACCTAAGAAAATCTTTGCTATTCCTGGGGTTTTTATTATTGCTATATTTAAATTTAATAGTTTATTTCTGACTAACTTTTTAGCAATAAAAAATTACATGGTATTTTCATAACCCCAACCCTTTCAAACAAATTCAAATATCTGCATAATTTTATTTATTTAGTTTTTATAGACAAAAAGGTATTGTATTAAATGTCAAAAAAATAAATAAATTTTTTTATACTATAAAAAAAAAAGCAAAATAAACTTTCTATAACATTTGTAAACAATAACACTATACCATTGTTTTAAAATTTTCAATTAAACAAGTTTTGCAGTAATTTAGTAAATTTTAAAAGTTTAAGTTCCCAATCATTTTTTAAATGTATTATTAAATTAGAACTTGTTAATTTTCAATTTTTCTTTACATTAAAAAAAAACAGTTTAACAAAAATACCTGAGCTGGAGGCATATTTGGGTATGCAGGAGGGGGACCTACTCCATAAGATGGATTGGCCCCTTGTGGAAAATAAGCATTTTGTGGTGAAGGATAACTAACTCCTGGTGCTGGATAACCACTACCTTGGGGATAAGCAGGTATATTTTGAGGAATGTTGTATTGCTGAGGTGGCACATATACTTGATTAACACCAACTGGCTGATTGGGAATACAATACGAAGTGTTAGTATGCACAGGGTATGTCATGTGATGATCCCCATGGTGACCTCCATGATGCCCTCCATGATGCCCTCCATGATGTTTATTGTGATGACCACCAAAAAGACCTTCATGTAAAATTAACTGTATTAAAGTTATAGCAAACATTTACGTACCACTTTTAATTAATTGAGTACACTTAATATATATATTTTACTTGACTAAATTTACACTTACCAATTTATATATATATATATATATATATATATATATATATATATATATATATATATATATATATATATATATATATATATATATACATACATATGTATATCAGGGCCTATTCTATGAAAAAAAAGGTGCCCACCTCGTCCTGGGAAATCGGCATTTTTTCTCAAAAAAAAAACAGTATTTGCCGTAAAAAGCATAAAACAAAAAAAAAAAAGGTTCTCAAATTTTAAAGTGGGCGGCATCCAAATCGACACCCAAATACGGTCAACATTTCAAAAATGGTCGATAATATCCCCTTAATATATATATATATATATATATATATATATATATATATATATATATATATATATATATATATCAAGCCTTCCCGGGAAGCGCCTGTGGTTGCACACCTTGTTCGTCCACATTTAAAGTAATTTAGACAAACTGACCACGGCAGTTTGCATCTTTTAACTTATAAAGCGTTTCAATAATTTGCAGCAAAAAGCTAAACTTATGTACTAAGAAAAAAAAAAAAACCTAAAAAAAGGAAACGAAATATCAAGTTTAATCAAATAAACTAGAAAAATTAATTATTTAAAAAAGTAAATAAAAACATAATTTTTTTTTTTTAACTTTTAAACAACTTTTCTTTTTTTTAGAGGCGTTGTTGAAAAAAACATTTTTTATAACAATTTAACAACAATCGAAAGTTGTGATATGCAATTTATTCACAATTTTTATCAGTTTTGATAATTTTTTTTCTTATATTTATTTGTTTTGAACATCTTTTGGCTTTTAAAAATGTTTTTGCTTTATTTGACTTTTTTTCTCAATACTTATAATAGGAAAATAAGGAAATAAACTGTTATTTATTTGTAAAATATATTATTTTTTAAAACAAATATATAATTTTTGTAATGATGGAATAAGTTAAATAAAAGAATACTAATATAAAAGAAGAAGAATGTAATAAGAGTAATAAGTTTCTTTAATAATTATAATAATTTTTAATAATTTATCGCATTTGATGCATGCCTGAAATTGTTTCTTTTGTAAAGCCCAATGTTAATACGAACTACTTGAGATAATGAACATAATGATTGCTCTGTTTAAAAAAATGTATTTAAAAACTTAAAAAAAAGTTTTAAATAGGCTCCTAAACATTTTGTTAAAAAAGTTCAGTAAAGTAACAATGCACTAGCCCACAAGCTTTTGGAGCATCGTCAATAACAATAGTTCATCAGGAAATAATCTGGTTTAAATGCACAATTTGAATAATCCTACAAAAGCGCAGACTATTTTAATGGGAGTATTGAAAATTAACAAATATTTTATATTTAAATATTAGTATTAATGACTTTTTATATTTTTACATGAAAAATTTGTTTAAAAAAAAAATTTCTACAAATAAATAGCAATTAGTTTTCTTGCTTTCCTTTACATTGATAAAAACAGTTCACCAAAAACATTTGAATAAAAATTTTTTAAATTGTCCATGTTTCTAGCGCAAATTATAAAGTATTTCCTTAATATACTGACTGAAAAAAGTCATGAAAAAATTGTATATCAAAAAATATTTTGTTTCTTGTTATGTTCTTATCTACTTTTTTACTCAACTTGTATCAATTTTGGTAGTGAAAAATAACAAATGTCCTAAAAATAAGAAAACATAAACAATAAAATATTTAGGTATATTAGGGTTATTCCATATGAAATTACCTAGTTTTACAAAAGTGCCCCAGGGTACCACCTCAAATTTGCTTCAAATTTTGACCACCCACAGTATTTATGAAAAAAACACAATGCTGAAAATTTCAGCTTGACTGACCAAACTGTTCAAAAGTTATAATTTAATATTGACCAAAATCGAAAAAATTTGATTATCTGGAGCTTACAGTAGATTTTTTTGATTTTTAACAGATCATAACTTTTTAAATAAAATAGATGATCACCTGAAATTTTTTTGGTAATAGTTTTTTACCCAAACTATCTATTTTTGCAGGTGTTTTTGACTGATTTTAAACAATTTTTGAGTTCTTGTATGTGAGTTTGTTTTCACTTTGTTGACATAGAAAGTAGCATAGACAGTTAAAATATATTATGAAACTTTTTACTAGCAAGGTTCTACATATAGACAATCACCAAAAAAAATTTAAAGACCTATACTCTATCTTATGACATGATTGTAGCCCTATGACTTAGGTGTATATTTTTAATTTTTCCCTGAATAAATATAATCAGACTTCCCCAAAATAACATTATCAGAGTCTTAACTTAATTTATTTGATATGATTTTATATGTATTAACTAATTTGTTTAATTTTATGCATATAATATAATCATAATGATATAATTTTCACATGGTTATAAATTGAGTGTAAAATACTTTAATTGCTTCAAGAGTTTGTATTAAAATCTAAACCTGCACAGTTCTGGATTTTATTCTTTTAGCTTTTAATATTGCAATAACCAAAAACTAAAAAGTGTTGTGTAAGCAGAAATAGTTATATGTAGAATTAGTTTATTGGTTGCATTTTAGACAGTTTTAATTGCATTTGTACTTGAGATTTCATTTTTACTGATTTTTTTACTGGAAAAATATAAAAAAGCTTTTTTTTAGATTATAATGTTACATGTTTAACCCTTGATTTTAATATTTTCAGATTAGTAAAAAACGTCAGAGAAAAGTTGTGTGGGAAGAGGTTTAAATGAACATTGTGATAAAATGTCATATTGTAGAATGGTAGGAAGAATAAGACTAAAAGATACTGATATTGAAGTTTTAATTCAAAGGATAGGATACACTAACACATCAAATGAGGAGATATGTTTTCACCATGAAAAAGCCTACATTTCTAGATATGAAGCACTTCAAAAATAATGTTGTGATCCATTCAAAGTTAAAGAATATCTATTTAAAGAAAAAAATTATCAAGAGATTTTGTAAAGTCAACATATCAATAGCAAATCAACTTAAGATCAAACCAATTTTTTTGGTCAAAAATTTATACTAACTGTATGAATGAATTCAAACTTGAAAAAATTACAGAAGTTAGTCAAGATGAAGCTGCTAAAGAAGATTTTAGTTGTTCAGACCTTGATAAGACAGTTCTTAATAAGAGTGTATCTTTAATGGAAATAACTTCACTCAAAAATGTAAGCAGGCGCGACAAATTAGGATATGGAAAGCAAAAAGCTAAAAAAATCGCAACAAGTATGACAAACCTAGTAGAGTCAGCATTGGATATAGACCCAAAAGGTATAGTATTGGAAAAGAGCAAAAATGTATAAACTGTAATGATTTAGACAAACTGTTAGATGCAGTAAAAAATAAAATATAAATAAGTTTAAATAAAAAAAAAAGTTCAACTACTAACACTAACTCTAATAGTTGGTCAATTGAAAAAACTTGCAAAACATTTTTAGTTTCAGAACATCTTGTTAAGAAAGCTCGAAAGTTGAAAAATGAAAAAGGAATACTTGCTAAACTTGAGGCTAAAATAGGACAGCCTTTAGAAGATGTTGTTAAACAAAAAGTTATTGAAATTTATGAATCCAAAGAGTTCACAAGACAATATCCAGGAAAAAAAGACTTTGTTTCTGTGCGTATAAATAATGTAAAAGTTCATAAACAAAAATGGTTAATATAAGTTCGATTAAAGGAACTTGATCTTGAGTTTAAGAAGTTATACCCTAAACACAAAGTTGGATTCAGCAAGTTCTGTGAACTAAGGCCGAAGTGGTGCATCACAGTTGACAGTAGTGGAAGTCACTCAGTTTGCGTATATTAAAAAAATTTAATGAAAGTATGTGTTTGTAATATAGATAGTCGAAGCTGCATGCTTTATCTATGTTCCAACTGCCCCGGTACAGTAAATTTGAGGACTTACTTGGAAAATGTGTTTAAAAATAATGATCTGCGCAAGAATTACAAAATGACATCGATGCTCTTGTTACATTGTCTCAAAAATGGGGAATGAAATTTAACATTGATAAATGTTCTGTAATGCACTTAGGAAACAACAACAAATCCCATACTTATAATATGCATGATCCAGAAAAAAATATAAGAGTAAACATTAAAACCACAAATTGCGAACGAGATTTAGGTGTTCACATAGATTCGAACTTATTATTTTCCAAACACACAACTATTCAAGTCAACAAAGCCACACAAATAATAGGAATAATAAAAAGAACATTTACATCATATCCAGACTTATTATCCTTCAAAAAACTATTTTCAGCACTAGTCCGCCCTCACCTAGAATACTGTGGATCAATCTGTAACCCTGGACTTCTCAAAGACAAACGGCAACTAGAAAATGTGTTAAGAAGAGCTTCGAAACGAATCAATGGATTACAGGATCTACCGTATGAACAAAGCTTGTTGGCATTAAATATGACAACTGTAAAATACAGACTACTTCGTGCAGACCTAATCAACGTCTACAAATGGTGCAAAAACAACAATAGTGACAGAAGTCTTTTTGAAATAGACAGTAAATTTATTACTAGTGGTTATATATATAAACTAAAAAAACAATCTTCGCGATTAAATTTACATATGAATTTTTTTTCTCTAAGAATAATAAATAAATAAACTCTCTTCCTAATCACATTGTATCAGCGTTATCTCTAAAAATGTTTAAACTGCTTCTAGATAATCATCTAAAAAATGAATGGCTTCTCTACGACTAATCTACATTTTATTTTCTATTAGTTATACAAACTCTGTAATTGTCAAGTATTATATTATTAGGTTGACAGGCAGTTTATGCCTACACAATTTATTGTAAAACCTTAATTAATTAATAAAAAAAAAAAAAAAAACTGACCGAACTGCACTTGAAAATAATGATTTTAATTTTGACGATCAGATCACATACAAAAAATGGGTGTCAACTGACTGAACTGCACTTGTCACAAACAAGCATTATTGAGTTTATTGAAACTCTAAGTGAAACTTTGTATGACCTTTGTCACCACCACTTTATCAAAGAAGCGCAATCCTCCTACTTATCAAAGGCAAAAAGAAAATGAGGTCAACACACTTATATTATTCTTATGGATTTTCCAGAGGACTATGGTTTTCCTCTGCAAGATGCTGTACAAGGGTTTTACTGGCAAGCCGATCAATCTAACTTACATCCATTTGCTGTTTATTACAAAGATGAAAAAAATCAACTCAAATGTTAATGCTACAGAACAATTTCTGACCATCTTCGCCATGACCAAACAACAGTTCATTGTTTTCTCACAAAGTTACTCCCTACGATCAAAACCAAACAACCCACAATCAGTAAAGTAAAATACTTCAGTGATGGTTCTGTGTCACAGTACAAATATTACAAATGTTTGTTAAACTTAATGTACCATTTTGAAGATCACAATTAAATGCTGAGCATCACTTCTTTGGTACATCTGATGGTAAAAGCTCAAGTGATGGAATAGGAATAACTGTAAATAGAGAAGCAGCAAAAGCAAGTCTACAAGCAGCAAATGCAAACCAGATTCTCACACCAAATGAACTGATTACATGGAATGAAAAAAATATTAATGGTATTAACATATTTTACATTTGAAGTGATGATATCAATAATCATGAAACTTATTTTAACCTAAAGGAACGATATCAAGAGATGAGCACAGTCCCAGACATAAGAAGCTATCACAGTTTTGTACCAGGTGGAGAGAAATTATTTTTACAGAGAATCTCTAGCGATACTGTCTATAATTTGCTGAATAATATTAACTTGGCAAAAAAAGACCCTTCAAACTTTCAACCTGGTAAATACATTGCATGTTTTTACAATGATGAATGATACATAGGGCTTGTGCTTGAGATTTGTAATGAAAACCAAGATGTTAATGTAAAATTCATGCATAGAAACAAATTAAATTTTAAATGGACTAAAGATGCACGATCAAGTCAGTGTTGGGTTCC
This sequence comes from Hydra vulgaris, assembly GCF_038396675.1. NCBI lineage: Eukaryota > Metazoa > Cnidaria > Hydrozoa > Anthoathecata > Hydridae > Hydra > Hydra vulgaris. The sequence goes on along the minus strand of NC_088930.1, from coordinate 22,263,092 downwards.
ATTTGACAAAGTAATATATCAAATAAGTGCTCCATTAAGGGTAGAAGTGCTTGTGACTACAAACTTGCTAATAATCATTATTACAGTATTATGAGTTATGTAAATCAGAGATAAAGAAAAAAGCATTGCACTCAAAATGTTAAAACTATGTCATAAGATAGAGTATAGGTCTTAAAATTTTTATCAGTGATTGTCTATATATTGAACCTTGTCAGTAAAAAGTTTAATAATTTATTTTAACTGTCTATGCTACTTTATATGCTAACAAAGTGAATGTAATTTATCATATTTTTTTAAAAAAGTGATATTTTAACAGGCTGCTGCAAGTGCTAAAATAACTTTTAACACATAATTTTAATTTTTTCCACAAGTGGTTACTCTAAGTACACAAAAGAAACAAAATATTGGCACAGCTTGTCTGTTGGTATTGAACTGTGGCACATTAAAGTTTGAAAAATCTTTTCTAATACTGCGCTATTTAGCAACTTTGGGGTACAAGAACTCAAAAATTGTTTAAAATTAGTCAAAAACACCTGCAAAAATAGATAATTTGGGTAAAAAACTATTACTCAAAAAAATTTCAGGAGATCATTTATTTTATTTAAAAAGTTATGATCTGTTAAAAATCAAAAAAATGTACTGTAAGCTCCAGATAATCAAATTTTTTTGATTTTGGTCAATATTAATTAAATTATAACTTTTGAACAGTTTAGTCAATCAAGCTGAAATTTTGAGGTTTGTATTTTTTCATAAATACTATGGGTGGTCAAAATTTGAAGCAAATTTGAGGTGGTACCCTGAAGACCATTAGGTGATTTGATATGGAATGACCCATTATACTTTTGACAACAATTTTCTTTTTTTAATATTCCATTTTTTTTAGCTTATTTTATTTAGATTTTCTATTTCATATAGTGTTCGGTTTTTCTATTTCATATAGTGTTCGGTTTTTCTATTTCATATAGTGTTCGGTTTTTCTATTTCATATAGTGTTCGGTTTTTCTATTTCATATAGTGTTCGGTTTTTCTATTTCATATAGTGTTCGGTTTTTCTATTTCATATAGTGTTCGGTTTTTCTATTTCATATAGTGTTCAGTTTTTCTATTTCATATAGTGTTCGGTTTTTTCTTTGAGTATTGCTGTTTTATTCTCTTTAGTTTTTTAACTTTATTTCGCCGCAAATTCTTAAAACGCTTATTATATAAAAATGAGGTCAAGTTGTCTAAAAAATAACCCTAGATAAAAGATGAGATAGGATTTTAGATTTTGAAGAAAAAGTTTATTTAACGCTACCTGTGCAAACTCTAAAAATCTTAAAAACTCTTTAGAAATTTATTAACAATTAAAAACCAGTAGAGCAAAAACTAGTTTTTCAGCCATATTTATTATCCACCACGTTTATTTACCACGTAAATAAGAAATTAATTTTTTCAGCCATAGGATTATTTACCACGTAAATAAGAAATTAATTTTTTCAGCCATAGGATTATTTACCACGTAAATAAGAAATTAATTTTGGCAACAATACCTTAACACCTTTGATTTTAATGTGTTACTTCTGCAAAAACAAAATTTAGTTTAGAGATAAAAGTTATATAACTTTTATAATTTATTTTGTTAAAAACTTAGTCTTATTTATCTACATTAACTAACCTCACAGCCATATTTTAGTTGCTACAAAATTGAGAAAAAGTTATAAATAAAACCTGTAATACACAGGAAGTACCCAGTTAATTTAAAACATATATACATTACATAATATATAAATGCATATATATATATATATATATATATATATTTATATATATATATATATATATATATATATATATATATATATATATATATATATATACACATATATATATATATATACATATATATATATATATATATATATATATATATATATATATATATATATATATATATATATATATATATATATATATATATATATATATACTTACAATTGCAATATATATTACATTATATATGTGTGTGTATATATATACACACACATATATAATGTAATATATATTGCAATTGTAAGAGGTACAAAGATAAGAGGATTCTGATGATGAAGAAAAATGAGATAATAGTTTTAGAGATATCAAACCATGATCAGAAGTACCTAAGGATGAAGGTAGAGAAACTGAGCACTGACTAGGATCAGAAAGAAGACACAAGTCAAGCAGAGAATGTAAATGATTCAGATTATTTGAAAAGTGAGTTGGAAAATTGACTATTTGAGTTGGAGATTGCAAAAAGCCAAAAGTTGTGGGCCTTAGAACCTCCAGAGTCACTGAGACTAGAGCCAAGCCATTCGGTGTGATGAGCATTATAGTCACTAACAACAACAATATTGAATGAAGGATAAAGAGAAAGGGCTTGGTCAATTTGATCAGAAATAACATTGAAAAGAGTGCAGTATTGAGATGAAGGAGAGCAATATAAAACAAAGAGACAAAAGAGTGAAAAGGTGAAAGCACATAAAAGAATAGTCTGTGGATTCAAACCTAGTTTCCCAATAAATGGGTGAATTCTTATGAATGTAAATGCCCAGGCCAAGCATGTAACTATTGGAGTCTTTACAAATTAAAGAAAGATAACCATCAACACTAAGCTCACAAGATGAGATAACTGAACTTAAATTAGTCTCACAAAGAGCAAGTAGGTCTGAAGAACTTTGCAAGAGATAAGACTCAACAGAAGAAAAGTTCCTTTTAAGACAAATATAAGTAAATGATAGATTTAGAGAACTTGGTGATGACAATTTTTGAGTATCTATCTATCTATCTATCTATCTATCTATCTATCTATCTATATATATATATATATATATATATATATATATATATATATATATATATATATATATATATATATATATATATATATATATATATATATATATATCACACATATATATGCATTTATACGCTTTTTTTTAAAAATTTGAATCCTACCTAATCTTAAACCTATATACAAACAGTAGTAATAGTAGATATTTAAAAAAAAAAGATGTGTAAGAAAATTTATTATAAATAAAAGATAAAACTGTAAGATTTATTATACACTTTAAACACAGTTAAAAAATATATATATACAAATTTATTTGCTGTAAGTTATTTGCAGAATTTTTTTGTAATACGAAAATTTAACATTTTGTCTACGTTTACAATTGCACTTTAGTTTATTTATTACAAGTTTGATATAAAAATGGACTTATTCATATAAACATACTTCTTATTTATATAAACATACTTCTTATTTAGTTTTTATACCAATCATCTATTAAAACTATAATTTATTGATCAGAGAAAATATGAACTTTTGCATTAAAAAAAAAATCCCTATGAAAATAAAATCCAATTTTACCATCTTTTTTTGCTAAACTTGACATAATTAAATCAGAAATCTGAGCATTTGTAAAGATAACAACATGCAATTTCAATTGCAATATTTTCACTGTAACTAATAAACACTTAACACTAACTGAACGTATCCTGAATAATAGAGTGCTTAGAGTTATTCCATTTGTTTAAGTAACTTTTAAGTATATAAAAAAAAAAACATTTTGTATTCATTTGGCGGTAAAATATTTAAAACTCTTTTACACTATATTCACTTTTAAAAATGTTGAAGTTACAAAGTAAAACAAAAAATTAACAATTAATAAATAGGTTTAATGGAGATTTGACCAACATCAAGTTAAATAATATTGACATCATTAAATTTTAATAAACTCACATATCTTTATTAACCAAAAGAAACTTTAATTATGAAAATTGATTCAAACAGATATATGACTTTGTGTCAAATTTTTAAGCTTTTCTATATCATTTGAAAAATGAACATTTTTCTGCTAAAACTGCTGACAGATTATTTTGAGCTTTCAAGATCTTTAGAAAACCATATACAGGTATACTACTTACTTTAGTTTGACTTGAATTAGGATTTGTTTATGCTCCAATCATGAAATATTGTCACATTTATTTGTAGCATTGCCTTTCATTTCAGAAATTTCAGAACAATAACTTCCTGTTCAAATGTCACTTGTTCAGTTCCTGTATTTAAACCATAGGTTAATTCATTTAATTTGGCCGAACTTTTTTTAAAAATAGCAAAATAATATTATACAGACAGTATCTAGTGTATTTTAAAAATAAGAACTTTAACAAAAAATATGTTACTATAATCTGACTTCATATTGCTAAACAAGCTTATAATATGATTAAAATCAGGTTATTATTAAACAAAACACGATTAGAATTGTAATACACAAAGTTTGAAAAAAAAATTAACACAAAGTTTGAAAAATACAAAAAAAAAAAAAAAAGGAAATATGAAAAAAAGAGTAAAAAAGATGTTGCTTGCAGGAATAAAAGAAAAATGTACTCGTTATAATAAATAAATGAATAAATGTTCAATTTTTATAATTCATTATAAGATTTTTATCCAATTGAGAAAATTTTTGGACTCTTATTTCAAGTTATTGATTAATTACATTAACTTCATTAAATCTATTTTTGCTATTAATAATTAGGGAAATTAAAAACATACTCTAAAAAATATGTTTTAAGCGTTTAAATTCTGTTGTAAAAAATCCAATTTTATGCTTATTAAAATATTTGTTTCTTAATTAATCTTTATCAGACATTTTTTACATTATTTTAATTATTAAAAAGTTTTTTCTATATCTACAGATGTTATTAGGGCATATTTGATAGATAGAACTTTAAAATAGCATAAATTTGCTTTGGATTAATAGATAACTTTCATAGCCCGGTGGGAAATTGCCTACGAATAGTTTGAGGATTGCTAGCTTTTTTAAGTTAGCAAAAAGCTATTGATATTTGTAAAAATAATGACAGCAAATTGGCTATAAGGACAGCTAGCTTAATGAGCTAAAGACCCACTGGCTATTGTAGCTAGCGTCATATCATAATAAAATTGTTGTCTAAAAAATTCTAATATGTAGCTATCAACCAGCTATATTTTATAGCTAGCTACAAAGCAACGATATGTAGCTAGTGACACATTGCTACAAAACAGCTATGTTTAAAGTTCAACTATTCTCATAATTATAATAGACTCAACACTAAAAATCAAATTTTTAAAGATGTTAAAGACATTAGGAAAAATAAAATAAGAAAAATAAATTGCTTGAAAAACACTATATCAATAAGAATCGACTAACTGTTTATATTGTCATAAACAGCTAGCTAGTCGCTAGCTTATTTCCCACCGGGAGATTTTCTAACAGCTTGTTTTTATAATTTTTTATATTATAAATGAATATGTTTTCCCTTTATTTAAAATAGCATCAGTAATAGTTTTAATTTGCATATATTGTGGTTCCTCATAAGATTTTAATTCTCCAATTGCTAATTCAAGAAACCAATTTTTGATAATATAAACAGTTAGTCGATTCTTATTGACAATAAATCATTTCTTCTTTATATAGTGAATGCAACACTTGTGTTTTCATTTTTTCAACTTGCAGTCATCAAATATTAGGCAGACAATTTTTTTCTAAATCATTTGCTCAATGATTGATAAATGACTATGAGTCAAGTTTCCCTTGATTGGCTGTGATAACAAAACAAAGCTAGACTACAAGACTAGGCTGTAAAAATTATAAAATTTTCACTTTTACCAAGCTTTTAAAAATAATAATTTATTTGATACAAATCGATCAACATTTGGATATATGCTTTACATTAGCCCTCCAAACTCTGTGTAATCCATGATTAAGGAAAGTTAAATGTGTTATCTTGGAGTAAAAAGTTTTTATTGCTCTAACTGTTTTTACCATATATGGTGCAACATCAGAAAATAACAGTAAAAAATAGTGTTTTGGTCTAAATTTTTACAGGGGTTCAGTCTCACCCTAGAAATACCAGATTTATATAGTTCTTTAACATGAGTTGTGTAAAAAGTGTTTTCAGACATTTCTTACACAACTCATTTTTACAAAACTTTTTGTTCTGTATAATTTTACAAGAAAGAGAAATTATAGATAAAATATTTTTCTTACAAACTTTATATAGTAGCATAACAACTACTTTTCATCAACCCTGTTGAGCAGTATCTAAATTTAATGAAATCAACATCAAACAACCAGGTTCAGGAAAACCTACTTTGAGATTAATACCTGTGTACAAAACTTGAACTTTTTGTTTATCCATTACACAGTTTTATATTATACAAACCCCACAGCTCATCTTTAATTAGAGGTAGTCAAAAATTTAATTAAAACGACAAAATTCTATCATAAATTGTGAAAAAATTTGTTTAATGAAACTTTCTGAAAATAGAAAACTTTGGATTTTATGTTAAATAAAAGTGAAATGAACACATGAAAATTAAATCATAAGTTTCTTTTTTACAAAATAAACCCAAAATTTACATTTTACAACTAATCACAACAACACATGTCATTTATTAAGGCGTTCACAATTGAAATCTCTTTCACATTTTTATATATTTTTAAAATTTAGAAAAATTTTCATACTTATGGAATCCTAATGTAGAAGAACTTGCCTGTACTGTCAAAAAATATATATATTTATTTTATTATTAATTATTCCTGAAGCGATCTAATAAGTATATATTTTGAATCTTAAAAAAAATTAATTTCATGGGTTGCTGAAAAAAATGTTTTCTTTTATAATTAAAAATAATGTGAAAAAAATTTAGATAAAAACTTTTCACCTGCTTAGCTCTCTTAGCATCATTAACAGAGTAAACGGAATATACTAAGTTGGCATATTACATTTTTAATGTTTAACTTTACAATAATTTGATCTTACCATGCATCTTTAAGATAAATCAGTACAAAGTTTTTATTTTGAAAAGGTCAGATAATATCTTCTCAGAAAAACAATTTTTTCCGGCCTTGTTTGTGCGATGATATTGTTTATAAATAAAGGTTTTAATTTTAGTATTAAATTTTAAAAAACCGAGTTAAAAATAGCATGACGAGAGAGAAGCATAGGAATGGAAACCGTGACGTTTTAGCTTCGGTATTATTTATTACGTTATAAAGGCTAATCTTATTAACACCACTGCAGAGTAAAATATTCCAGTATTTTATACCATGAATAGCAATATAGCTCTGGATTGCTTTATCTAAAATAAACAAGCTGGTAATGCGAAGCTGGTTTAGCGACCTAAAATAGTTGTATTAAGTAGAGACTTTAAAAATATCATATTATTATGCGCTCTCGCACGTAGAGACTTAAAAATATCTTATTGATATTTAAAGAAATTATTATAATTATTATAATTATTGTTGTAAATATTTTTTTTTTTTAATAGCAATTATATATCTATATATATATATATATATATATATATATATATATATATATATATATATATATATATATATATATATATATATATATATATATATATATATATATATATATATATATATATATATATATATATATATATATATATATATATATATATATATATATATATATATATATATATATATGTATATATATATATATATATATGTATATATATATATATATATATATATATATATATATATATATATATATATATATATATATATATATATATATATATATATATATATGTATATATATATATAGATATATATATATATATTGCTAAAACAATTAATTTAGATGCCAGAATTGCAGTCGCACCAGCGCACAGTGATTTAGAAACACTTAAAATTTGGCCAAAATACAGTTTTTTGAGTGGCGCAATTTAAATAATGTTATTAGCTAACTATTTTCTACAGTTTCTTATGATTTTAACGGTATAAAAAAATAAGTAGTGAAATAAAAGATTCAAACGTTAATTTATGTTTGAAAGTGACCGAAAACAGCTTTTTTTTAACAATAAAATTTTATCATTTTTAAATCTTGATTTTCTCCCTAAATACAAAACCTTTCAATTTAATTTTCTATATATACAATGATAATAGATAACTTTATCTTAAATTATGAAAATATTTGAAATATGTATTTATACAGGTTGTAAGAAATGCATTTTAAAAATGCAGTTGTAACGAGTTTAAACTGATTTTAATAGTGCTAGGACTTTTTACCTTGGACTTCCTTCGCGAAGCTGTTTCTTTTTTTAAAGAGAGTTTGTATCATTCTATAAGAAACTAAAAAAGTTAGCTGCCCCAACTTGCCCCATTTCGAAATAATGTGGTTTTAAAAGCTCATTTTATAAAAAAATTAGCGACGTAAAAACTAATACGACGTAAATTACCTTTAACTTTTATGTTTTAAGAGTTTTTCCTGAAATTTCTGAACAAAACTTTTTAATGTGAAAATATATATATATATATATATATATATATATATATATATATATATATATATATATATATATATATATATATATATATATATATATATATATATATATATATATATGTATATATATATATATATATTACGTCGTACTAGCTTTTACGTCGCTAATTTTTTTATAAAATGAGCTTTTCAAAACCACATTATTTCGAAATGGGGCAAGTTGGGGCAGCTAACTTTTTTAGTTTCTTATAGAATGATACAAACTCTCTTTAAAAAAAGAAACAGCTTCGCGAAGGAAGCCCAAGGTAAAAAGTCCTAGCACTATAAAAATCAGTTTAAACTCGTTACAACTGCATTTTTAAAATGCATTTCTTACAACCTGTATAAATACATATTTCAAATATTTTCATAATTTAAGATAAAGTTATCTATTATCATTGTATATATAGAAAATTAAATTGAAAGGTTTTGCATTTAGGGAGAAAATCAAGATTTAAAAATGATAAAATTTTATTGTTAAAAAAAAGCTGTTTTCGGTCACTTTCAAACATAAATTAACGTTTGAATCTTTTATTTCACTACTTATTTTTTTATACCGTTAAAATCATAAGAAACTGTAGAAAATAGTTAGCTAATAACATTATTTAAATTGCGCCACTCAAAAAACTGTATTTTGGCCAAATTTTAAGTGTTTCTAAATCACTGTGCAGCGCAAGCGTTTATAACACTAAAAGATCATAAACCAAATTTTGAAAATAAACTCCCTTGTAGGCTACTAGTACCTTCAAAAAGTGAACTAAGGCACATTAGTAAAATTAAATTAGATAAAATAAATAATATTATTCGGAAAAAACTAAATTTGCAACAGTGGAAAAATACCACTGATGTTATAAATTGGTTTTCTATTTAGTAAATTAGTAATAAAAATGAATGCACGTTTATACAATTTGATATTAATGATTTTTACCCCTCAATTACAGCAGAAATTTTAAATAAAACAATAGAATTTGGAAAAACCCACACTGAAATTACGGACGACACTATTCGTCTAATTAAACATTGCAGAAAAACTTTACTCTATTTTAATAATTAGACGTGGAAGAAAAAAACCACGCACGAATGCTTTGATGTAACAATTGGAAGTTACGACGGAGCAGAAATTTGCGAATTTGTAGGCTTATATATTTTAAATTCCCTAGCTAAAATAGTTCATTTTAATCAATTAGGCTTGTACCGCGATGATGGCTTAATAATTATGCAAAAAAAATCAGGGCCTCAACTTGACAAAGTCAGAAAAAATATTATAGAAATTTTCAAAAACATTGGCTTCCAAATTGAGATAAACATTAATTTAATAATTGTGAATTTTCTTTATGTCACATTTAACCTCTCAGAAAATTCTTATAGGCCTTATAAAAAACCTAATGATGAATTATCGTATATTAATACAAATTCGAATCATCCCCCTCAAATCTTAAAACAAGTTCCCGTTTCAATTAACAATAGACTTAATCAAAACTCCTCTAATGAATAATTTTTAACTCTTCCAAACGCGTGTATGAAGATGCTCTTAAAAAAAGCGGATTTAAAAATTTTGAGCTTAAATTTGAAACAAAAATTGCAAAAAAGCGAAATAGAATTAGAAATATAATTTGGTTCAACCCTCCGTACAGCAAAAATGTTTCAACAAACATTGGAAAAGCGTTTTTAAAATTAGTTGACAAACATTTCCCTCCCTCTAATAAATTGCACAAAATTTTTAACAGAAACACTATTAAAGTAAGCTATAGCTGTACAAAAAATATTGAAAGAATTATAAAAGGCCATAATTTTGCATTGATTAATAAAAATGAATTTCTCAAATTAAAAAATACTGAAAATTGTAACTACAAGCAAAAACTTGACTGCCCTATGAATGGCAAATGCTTATCAAAAAATATTATTTACAAATGCATTGTTTCCTCGCAAAATAACCCTTATAAACATTATATTGGCTTAACCGAGGGCAAATGGAAAAAACGTTATGCCAATCACAAACAATCTTTTAAACATAAAAAATACTCAAAAGAGACTATGCTGTTTAAATATATTTGGCAACTAAAAGAAAAAAATATTAATTTTAAATTAAACTGGTCTATCCTAAAAACTGCGCCTGCCTATGACAACATTTCCAAAAAATGTATACTGTGTTTACAAGAAAAATTTGAAACTATTACTCATTTAGATCAAGAAAATTTACTGAATAAAAAATCAGAATTAATTTCTAAATGCAGACATGAAAATAAGTTCCTTTTAAAAAATTATAAAAACAAATGACCAGTCCAAATTTATCCTAATTCTAAAGAATTCTTTTTATGATTTTTTAATTATCTAATGTAGTTGATGCAACTTCCTGGTTGCAAAATACTTCAGTTATTACACAATTAATTATAACAATTCCCAACTTCCTGTGAAATAATTTCTCTATAATTTGAAAATTTTTTTATGTTTAGACATTCTTCCTGATGAACCTACTGATGGTGAAACACAGTGTTGAAGTAATCAAAAATTAGATAAGTGTTTTTACTAATTTATTATTGCTCTGTTCTTTTAGAACATTGAGCACTCTATTTGTAGAATACACTAACATAATTTATATATATATGTATATATATATATATATATATATATATATATATATATATATATATATATATATATACTATATATATATATATATATATATATATATATATATATATATATATATATATATATATATAATGATAGTTGATATATATATATATAAACTATCATTATATATAATTACTACTATGATTTATATTTTTTTTTTGTTGATATATGCGTTTTTACACTCTTTTCCGTTTTTCACATTTGCATTCCTAAAAAGAAAAAGGTCCTCCATTTCTAAAATATTTAGGACTTTCAGATTCATACCCCATACTCCCAGGATCCGCCACTGGTTAAATAACGATAAACTATTGAAGCTTCTTAGCACGATAATTTTTCAAATATACTCTACCATCTATAATTATTCGAATGGTAGAAACATTTTTGCATTATTAAATAATTTAATAAATATAAAAGTACTTTGATTAAAAAGCTTTGATAAAAATCATTAAAGTAATAAAAAAGACTAAAGTGGGCAAGAGTACAAAAAAAAAAAGAAAAGACCTTCAACGACCGGAAACGTGGACCGACAAGTGGAACTTTTAAACCTTAATGTTAATGATCTCTATCGGGCATCAAAAAGAATTTCGACTATAATGTTTGCTGATGATAGCAACTCTTTTATCTCCGGAAAAATTATAAACGAACTGTGCGTAGAAATCAAGAATTAGAAAAAATATCTGGATGGTTTAGGGCAAATAAACTTTCTATTAACTCAAGTAAAACGAAGTTTTCTTTATTTCATCCTTCTTATAAAAAAAGAATCTTCTCTTCCAAAATTGTTATTTGAAAATAGAGAAATAAGTAGGGATAATGTTACTAAATTTTTAGGTGTTTTTATTGACGAAAATCTAAATTGGAATAAACATATCGCCATAAACATATTTAGATAGTAAAATATCTAAAAGTATCGGAATAATATACCGATCACGCCATTTATTAAAAAAGCCGCTACTCAAACAAATCTACTATAGCTTTGTTCAAAGACATTTAAATTACGGTAATACAGCGTGGGGTATTACCTATAAAAGCAAACTAGAACCTCTCTATCGTAAACAGAAGCATGCTATACGAGTAATTAATTTTAAAAATAAAAAAGAACACGCAAAGCCTCTATTTGTTTATTCAATGTATATTCAATCTTAACGAATCTTTATTATGTAATCACGAAAATGTATACTATGGAACAAAAATAAATTAAAAATAAAATAAATAAACTTTCGGTATCAGGAGAAGGTTATTTGCCCGAGGAAAAGTCGTTGAGCTATAAATGTTTATTATAAATTAGTTTGTATTATGAAACTGACTAAGAAACATGGTGGATGTAGTGTTAAGGCTGTTTTGGTCGGAATGCCACGCGTGACATTGAAAAATAGCGGGAATAATGAGAAAAGTAGTTCATTTGTACATTTTTAAAAATTCATGCTATACCCTCGGAAGGTTAGTTAATGAAGCCATTTATTTTTTTAAAAAAAAGCGATCCAAAGATTTAATTCAAAGCATATTCTTCAATACATATAAGTTGTTTAACTGAGTTATAGAATGATCAAATATTGAATAGAATAATTTGGCCTTACCAATCCTAAGATCTTTTTCATATTGGATTTATATGGGTTGAATTAAAAGAGTCTCATAAACTAATGTCTTATGATGCAAGAGAGGCGGAAACAAATTGACTTAAAATTGACTTTGACAAATTGTATAAGTTGTTATATAGAATGCCAAGAATATGTAAAGCGGTTATTGTCGCAAAGGGCGATTAAACAAACAAGTAAATTATAAATTAATCTAATTAGATTTTTTATTAATTTTTGATGCAAACTTAATAAATAGAGAGATTTAGCGTATAATTTAGGTAGATTTTGTTTTCAATTTTTCTCCCAAAGTAAATAAAACTTTGATATCTTACATTAATTATGACAATTTGAATAATTATAGACAGTGGAGTACGTTTAAAACTGTAAATGAGATTGAATGTGCCTAGGGGTACAATATCTAGTAGGTACAGAGGTAGACACAGTGAGAGGCGTAACATAAGACTCAGGGAGCCCTGGAAAAAAATATAAAACAATATGAATTACGCAAAATTTTGTTTTTAAATTTTTGAGCAAAATATAACAACATAACACAGCTGTAAACGACACTGGAAATGTTAATTTTAAATTTGTGTATTTTAAACCACTATCCAATATAAAAACCATTTCTGAAAGGAACATTTCATTCAGCACATTTACTAACGCGTTATTTTTTTATTTTCAAAAACTCTCCAATACCGTTTGCTATTTAGCCTATCAAGAAAGTTAATCTTGAGAAATAGTTGATCGTAGGTAGGTTTTGCTAATCTAAAGTTCTGTAAATGAACGTCAAACAAATGACTGTAGCATCGTGTGAACACGATGCAACAGTCATTGGAAATGTTATAAAAAGAATGCATGCAGTTGATAATTCTGGCATTGAAGCAGTTAGTTTCACTGATTAGATGTTGCAAAATATCTCGAACAGTCTTCAATTTCAAATTCTTTATGAAATTTTTGATGGTATGAACGAGTTTTTTGTACGAGATTGTCATTTAAATCATTAGGGTATGATGTTACAAGTTTGGTTACAGCAAGTTCGTTTCAGTATTCGATAAACTCTTGAGATCAAGGTCGTCCAGTAAAAGAAGGGGGGGGGGGGGGCGCTGGGTATATTTTACTTAGGCATACTGACAAAGGGGGTACATGCAACTCTCAATAAAAGATTTTATTAAAATTTTTAATAATCATAAAGAGCACTACTCTATGGAGAAATTTAAAACGGAATCAAAAAAACTTTTCTTACAATTAGAATTTATTACAAAAGACTTCAAATATTTTTTATTCTAAATTTAATTCAAAATAGAAAATAAAAAAACTTGTTATTATCTAAACTAAATGTATCTTATTAAACATCAATATAGAAAATGTGTATGCATTGGTATATATGTATGTTTATATTACTTTTATTTTAAATTAGTAGAAATATTCTATAGTTTAACGTTCGATTAAAGACATTCTTAGCATTTTGCAAAATTTATATGTACTTTAAAACGGATTATGTATATATTTACTTTTATATAAAAACAGACAATAATACAGGTAAATTATCAAACGGAAAAAAAAGAGGAAGGTTGTTTAAAACGAAATTTATAACGAAATGGAAGATTTTTTTTTTTTTGTAAGATTCTTAGAATTTTATAACATGAAATGAAATTGAAATATAAGTTAACTTAAATAGAAATTTCACAATTTCTATTCTTTCTGCGTGACTGCGAACTGATTGCAACGGCTCCAATTTAAATGTAGTTAAAATTCGAGTTACATAACACTTATCCAAACAAAACGCTTGTTTTAAAACATTATCAATGTTATGTTACATAAATCAGTTAAGTTACTCTTATTCCAACACTTTTCAAATATTCTTTCTCAATACAATTCATTCCAATTAATTTGATATTGCATTTAAATATTTTTGTCTTTAATTCCTTTGAGAATTAAATTCTAAATAAAAAGTTCATTTCGATTTCGTAACAAATGAAAAAAGAAACAAATTTAAAAATAAGTAACACACATCTCTGAGTTAAAACGTCATGTCTAGTTTTCGAAAGCATGATTCAGGGTCTCAAGGCAGAAATAAATCTGTAGAAATAGTTGTAAAAGAACACAAGAACAAACCTACACTGGAAGAGTGTGACTTTGATAAAGTTCAAAAAAAAGACATTTAATAATACCAACCATCAAGGTATACGTTAACAGCTTTATTTTTTTATTCACAATCTTATATTCATAATTTCATTCTAAAACTGTAAAAATAATTCTTTTTTAGACGGACCATGCTACCAACAGCGTTGATGAGAAGTTCAAGAAAGCCATCTTCCCCTTCAAATTTTTCAATGGTCTCTGAAGAAGAAGATGATAATTTGGTGAGTTTAGGACGCATTCTTATATTATGAAAAATCTGCAGATAATAAAAACATAACATTTAATATTTTCAGGTTCTTAAAACATCATTTAATATCTGCAGGTATTAAAAACATACCACAATTCTCAAATGCTTTTTTTAATTTTGGATCAAGAGGCGATTCGACTGGGTAATGAAGCAGCTAGTCGTACTAAATGGACCACCTCAAAATCCGGCACTTTTTCCAAGAGATTCTTTTTTTTTTTTAGGTGCCACAAGAAGTCCTTACGGTCTCATTACAGAGAACCGCGGATGAGCAATTTCTAATTAAATATTGGAAGTTCACGCCTCCTTCCTAACCAATGTCAAAAAACTTGCCTAGAGAACTCTACAAACAAAGGAACAGAGAATTCTACAAAAAAAAAAATCCTGCCTCCATTTTTTACGAAACTTCTCTCAATGGAGAGAAAGTTAACAGAAACTGGCTTATCTGGAGTGGAACTCCAAAAGCTTTCGTTTGTTTTCCCTATTCTATTTTTGGACAAAAACATAATTTTGGCCCTGGATTTCAGTCTTTCCTCTTGATGTGGAATGGCGGAATAAAATATAATTGGCGAAAGCCAGAAGAAAAGATTAAAAGCCACCAGTGTAATGTTCAACAGAGAAATCACTACATTGTCTAGCAATCAGCCTTTGAAGCCTTGAAAAATCAGACCAGGATTAATTCAAAACTTAAAAAAACAATAAAAAATGAGGTATCTAAGCGGTATGAAATTTTACGCTGCGTCCTTGACGTCACTCTTCATTTAGCTTCGAGAAATCTAAGTTTTCAAGGTGTATTAGCAGTTTATGTTCATAAAATAATTTTAATGTTGCTTGGAATGTTAATCTAGCTGTAATCTTTATTTCAATATTACGTTCATATTTGTGTAGGTTCATCAAATATGCTGAACGAGTATGATAATGGTAATTTTTTAGCCACCCTTGAGCTATTGGGGAAGCACAATAAAACACTTCAGTTCCATCTAGAAGAAGTTTGGTATTGTGGTTTATCCTCCTTCGGCTAATTGCCATATAGAGGCCACATTATCAAGGACCGCAAAGATAGGTTCGGCTCCAAAAGGAGCGTCATAACCCGCTCTACGGACCAAGAGTAAAGTGATTTTTGGAAGAACGAAGATATTTTAGAGTGAAAAATAGATGTAGTCGATTTAGAAAGATAGCATAGAGATAGCGGAAAGGATTGCGCGCGATTTTAGAAGCTGCAGTAGGTGAAATACATGCTGTTAATTAGGTCAATCTAATTAAAGCATGCGGATAAACACAGGGACTAAAAAGTTTCAGTATGTGTTTTTTTCCATACAACTAGAAGAAGATTCTCGACACCTAAAACAAGGACAAGAATGCAAGCACACTATTTGAGCTGGAGAACTCAAAATGAGTTTATTATGGCATGTGGTGTTTTTGCTCCACATAGACATTTATTTTTCAGATCCTATGGCGGACAAATCGAAATTACTTTCGTTCTTCGATTTGTCCGCCTAGGATCTGATAACCAATGGATAGTAAATAAACGTTTTCTGAAAGTAGAAAATCTGGAGAAAAAAAAGGTTTCTGACATTGCAAGGCTGATTGTAGACGTTTTGGATCAAAACCAAATTAAAGAACTGTAAGGTCAGGGCTATGATAACGGGCCTAATATGTTTACAAAGGAGTTACCTATAAAGGGCTAATGTTTATACAAAGAAATGCAGGCAATCATTTTTGAAAAAAATCCTCAAGCTTTGTTCATGGCTTGCAGTGCTGTAGTCAAGAACTATTTTGGCAACATCTAATTGTTGTATAACCTTTTAGTAGTAGCCCCATGCACTGAAATTTTTTGACTAAAGCAACTGGGCAGTCCCTTTACCAAACATCCCAAACAAGATGGAATGCGCGCATAGAGGCTGTCTGGTCATTGTTCAAACGACTAAAATAAATACTGAAGTCCTTAAAGCTTTTTGAAGAACTTGATTTAGACGATCATCAATTGATTTTAGTTAAGGCACTCAAAAAGTGGATTCAATCATTTGAATTCATTGTCTTGAATTCTTTCTGGTTCAAGGCTCTCCTATGTGTAAACGATGTCTGCTTTCTTCTTCAATCAGAAAGCATTTCTTTAGATGACAAGACAAAGTGTTTAAAGACTCTATTTGATGATCTTGACCGACTACGTTCTTTTTGGCCTCAAATCCTCCAAGAAGCGAAACTGGTTGCATCTGGATTAGCTTTGTTTGGGTTTCCTGATGATTTTATTAAGAAGAGAACAAGGAAACTTCACAGCAAGTAGATACACACAGTCCACTTTCACGAAGACGAATCAAAGAGTTTTGAAGTGAACATATTTAATGTTGCTCTTGACACGCTGCTCCAGCAGATAAGATACAGAACGGATACAGCTCAAAAGACAACGGATATATTTTGGTTCATATAGTTTTCTCTATTTCCTTCTAGAGATGAAGAAAAACTCAGTCAGAAAGAAAAAGAAGAAGAGTTGATTGAAGAAACCCGTCATCTAGATATTCTGAAGCTATCAAATATTTTTTACAAATAGAATCTCTTTCTTCTCTTCAAGTTGCTCAACAGAATCTACCAGAAAGGTCTTCATTCAATATTTCCTTCGATCTGCATTTTGCTTCGCATTTTTAATACAATCCCGATTTCAGTGGCTGAAGGAGAGCGCTCTTTCAATAAGCTTGCTCTTATGCTCTCATCAAATCCAAATTGAGATCAACAATGACTGAAGAATGCCATACTAACCTTACGGTGATTTCAGTTGAAAACGACCTTGCCAACCCTTTATCGTATACAAATTTCATCTCTAGTTTCGCAAAGAAGAAAGCCTGAAAAGTAAAATTAATGTTATCTGACTAGTCATCATAATTAACATTCTATTGATGAAATGTATAATTACATTCATTTTAAATCGTATTTGTATTTTCTTTATATTATATACAACCAAGTTCAGATATAGATTGTTTAAGTGCAGCGATAGTTAATACAAAAATAGTTATTGTTTTCATTAAACTGTAATGCGATAGTAGACATACGGATGATAAACAGCAAAGTTCACGCTTAGTTCAATATACCCAGGAATCCAAAATTGGGGGCACCTAACAAAAATTGACCATGGGCACCACACAAAGTCTTTTTGTGGACCTGCTTGAGATGTAAAAATTTAAACAAATTAATAACCTTTTTGTGGCCCTGAAAGCGAGACTGCAATTGATGTATTGCAGTGTCAATAATAGGATAAAAATATTCACTTTAACGAAAGTTCGCCATCTTGAATTGATCTTGTTGTAAATCATCACAAAGTAGTCTGGTATTTCTCTTTTTTGGATGTTTGCGAACGTGTTGGTGGTGTTTCCAGTTTCCAGCTAGTGTTTTTGAAGTTAAAATTATGCTCTCCCATGTATTACAGGTAATTAATGTTTTGCATGGGCCATTGAGAGTAAAATATTTGCACGAGAAAGATCTATTTGTTTCATCTGGAGCTCAACTGAAGATTTATTAATTTCAGCAATCTTACCCAAACAATTATGAATACAATGAGTTCAAACTTTCTAATAGTATTCCGAAGACCAATGACATCATCTCCGTCTTGTTTTGACTTTCCAAGCAGATTCCTGTAACCACTTTAGGAATGTCAGTATACCTATTTTTTACAGCACTGTAAAATCTTTGTATCTACTGTATCTACTTGAGAAGACCACTTTGTTGGACGCAATTTTTTCCATTTTATTTTCATTACTTGTTGTGATTTAAAAGCCAGCTCTGACCATCTTTCCGAACCGAATCCAAAAAAATTGAAAATCTGACTTTTTGTACCGAAGTACGTTATGGCTGGTGCATTTATAACCAAGTTTAGATTATGAGAAGAGCATATGGCATAAGTGCGGCAGTTATCAAATTTACAAATCAAAGTTATCAAAACTCCATCTTTCTTTCCACTTATTACATTGACGCCATCATAACCCTGGCTTTGTATCTTCTCTAAATTTAAGCCTTGTGTAGTCAGCCAATCACTTAACTGTTCTGTTAATCCAACAACAGCTGCATCTGTGACATTGAGAAATCTAAGAAAAGATTCGTTTATGTTGTAATTTTCAGAATTTAAATCTGCCCAACGCACAGTAAATTGCTTTATATAAGCTAGGTGGACAAAAATATTTTGTTCTGCAATTTGATTCCAAAGAATGTAATTAATAATACTTTAATTATTTACGCATTTTTTGATTATATTTAAGTTTTATTTGTAAGCATTTTTTATAGTTTTAAGAATTTTTAAATTTTAGTAATGAAAAAAGTTAATTAGATAATAAAAATAAATACTTTATTTCAACACATAAATTATGTTATAAAATTTTGCCAAAAATAAAAATAAAAAAATATATTATAATTCAGCTGATAACGTAAAATAAAATAAAATAATTTCTTAACAACTATCATCGGATGAATCATTGTTATTTTTACTATCCGAAGAATTGGACCCTAAATAATCTTCATCGCCAAACAGATTTGTATTTCCAACCAGCTGTAGTGGTATTACAGGAAAAAATAAATTTAAAACTTCTAACGGTAATTTACTCGTTTTCTTACTTGTCAATTCTGTGTATGAGTTGATGACAGGATCTGATGTTACCAAAAGCATATTGAGCAAATCTATATATGTGGAAATATGTGAGTTTTTTCTTGTATGATGCGACAAAAATTTTTAATGCGGGCTTCTTGAGACTCTTCCGTTAGCTGTCTGGAAGAAGACATGTTTATATAACTTCCGTGCTAAGTACAAGTATTTTGTGAACAGTAACAGGTATATACTACCACGGGTATAGATTAAGATAAAGAGTTTTGGTTTCAGTAAAAAAAAATTCAAATTAATAATGATTAATACCATAGCCTGAGGAAAGTTTTCCTAATAAAATACTGATATTTTTAATGAGATTGACGTCTAAACCCGCTATCTCACCACTTAACTCCAGCTTCATAAAAAACCAGCCAGCTGTGTTCCCATCATTTGTATTCCCAAAGTCAGGTTTTGGTTTGTCTACAATAAGACCCATATAGTTTTCAAATTTTTGTTTGATATCTTCTGAACGTTTTTGGACACTAGATTTATCTTCATCGCTTCTAGCTTGCCACTTTTTTATATCTAAATGATAGCTAATGTGTAACATGCACTCAAAAAAGCGAATCCACGCATTCAAATTAGACCAAAACCATAATGTTCCTTTTTAACAACTAAATCTTTTAGTTCACCGTTCATCATTTTTGTAGTTGCATTACATTTATAACATTTTTGTTGGAAACTTGTGTCAGTCAAGGCATTGAGAATTTTGCCAAATAATATTTTGACCGTCACTCGGTCTCAATGGAACAAATTTATAAAAATGACTTGTACATTTAGAGTCAATGTAATAGGCTAATGCCTCGTCACGATTCAACTGCCTGCCACCACAAATAAAGCCATTTGATTTGATTTTTTCTGATGATTCTAAAATTTTTCTGATTAAAGTAGCTTGGTTTCTGTGCCCCGACATATGACATGCTACTTCAGAAGCGGTGGTCAACTCGGTTGCACTTAGCGATTTTACTAAGTCTGTAACCTTCCATTTTTTGGTTTTAAACGATGAGTCGTCAAAGTTTTTTTTGGGCTGTCTTTGAAATCTTTCAGATGATGAAAAGGGACATCGCTGATGTATACTTATTTCAAATTCTACATGCTTCCTCTAACAAACATTTATTTTTGTTTAAAAACCGGGTACCATCATATGTGCTGCAGACCATTTTGTTGGGAGTTTTGATGCAAAACATGAAATTTTTAACTGCAAAGACCTCTCTGAATCTTTAGTTACATCAGTTACATCAGTAACACAAAATCTTTGTAAAATAAAATCCAATAAACGAGAATTTCTTTCTTCTTGATTATGTTTCCGCTATATTTCAAATAACTCCATTTTTAAAAAAGAGCGCACGTGATCTGAAAATAATTATATTTCTAAAAAATGTGGATCAATGTGGTGAAAAATTTTACATCGTCATACACCTTAGGACTTTAGCTATATACATGTTAAAAATTTAGCTTAGATACATGTGGATACAAAAATTTGTATAAGTTGAAAAACTAAAAATAAAAAAATATTTTACAATTTTAACGCAGTTTTTCAAACCATATTCTATTACAAATTGATTCTCTTTTGAATAAACTAACTTATGGCTATGAAAATATGATCAATTAAGCTGATATCGCTTATAATACCAATTATGATAGCATAGAATGGACAATTTTTGATTTTTGTGATCAAATAACTTTTAACTGCTTCAGCCTTATATAATACTTTCATTTTGAATTTTGAAAAAGCTTTGTGGAGCAAAAAAGTAAACATGTGACCTCTTGTAAAATTGGGTCAAATTTAGCTTGCATAAAAACCAAACCCCAATAGTTTTCTCCTTCACAATCACCCGCTTATATTATTTTGCGGTGTTCTTGAAAAGTTTTTCAGTTTAGGGGTAATGACTCGCTCATGAATCTTTCTCCATAAATTCGATTACTCTTTCATAGCATTTTTATGATCCTTTTCTAAACAGCTTCAAAATTTCCATCTGGCATAGACAATAGAAGCAGGTATATAGACTTTTAATGCTGTATAACTTTTTTATTTAGATGACATGATACTCCAGTTACACCGTTTATTAACCTCCAATTAAGATTTAAATCAAATTGATCAGCAAACAACCAGCAAAGCTCACAATAAGGCCGACCTAGGCTTATGGAAAAGCATAGCCAATTGAGGTCAACTTTCAAGTTTCCAGAGAAGTAAAACGCTTCGCCAAATACTTTTTTTTGCTAAATACATCTTTGTCTTTCTTGAATGGTTATACTGGCTTACATGGTCCATTCTGCAGAATAATTTCTAACAAAATCGGAACTATTTGTTGTATAAGGAATGATTCCAAGATTAGTTGGAAATTAAACTGACGATACAAGTGCTAATACACGTGTTTACATGTTGCTTCAATTAATGAATTTCTATTTCTAGTACTAATGTTATTTATTATTTCCGCAGGTATGATTAAGTTAACAGTTTTCCTTACAATAGATAAGTCAAAGTCTGGAAGAGAAACATTGTGCTTAGCGACTTGGCTTTCTTTGAAAGAAAGTCGTTTGGATTTTGCAGAAGCGAGTTTTGCTTTTTGTTTTTTTTTCTTTCCATTTCGCAGCTCTTGATGGATATAATCTTTTCATATAAAATACAAATATTTTACTTTAGTATAAGTAAAAGTTACCCGTCGAAAAGTTTACTCAAATAAAAGTAAAAAGTAATTAAAATTTTACTCAGAGTAAAATTTACCATGTTACTAACATTTTAACAGCCATAGTCAGATAACAGAGTTGCTGAATAACAAAACATAAACAACGCGGTCTATTCTTTTCAGTACTTTATCAAAGTGTACGATAAAAACGTGCGCAATAAAAAAGCGTGTAGTAACTCTCAATAACTTAATAAAAGAGTTTATGTATAGTTTTAGAACTATATAAATATCTAAATAGAAATTTAAGAGTGCGTTTATCAATACTTGTAATATAATATCAAAGTATGTCATTATTTACAAGAGCGGATTCATAGGGGAGTGATCGCCCTCCTCCTTCTTAGATATTTTGAAGTTTTTTTATTTTGCAAATATATAAATATTTAACACAGCACGTTGTTTGAAAACGTAGATAAATTAAGGAGGCTGTTTAAAAGTTTTATAAAATTTTAATAAAATTGTGCTGTACAAAATTTTAAATTCTAAGCTTGCCTGCTTACAAATCATTAAACCTAAAATAGGCCCCCTAACTAGATGGTCTGGATTCACCAAATCAAAAAAATCTAAAATTGGGGTTGTTTTTGAAAAATCAAGTAGTTTTGAATAGCAAAAATATAAATTGATTTTTATACTAAAATTTGCGAGAAATAAAGATCATTTGGTAAAAAATGGGGGTCAACTTCATTTTTAAAATACGTTACACGCGCAACAACTTTATCAAATATTTGCCAAATTATACTGTTAATTAAACTTTTAGCTATTTTGTATGAAAGTTGTTAGTCTGAAGAATAATATAATAAAAAATTAAAGAATAATAATATAAAAAGTTTTGAATCTGACGAACTTATTATTACCAAAAATGATTTTACTTAAATTACGCAAAAAACAGGGTAAAAAATCCGTGTCGCATAGCTCAACCTACAAAAACCTGCACCTACAAACATGATCTACAAAATAAAACATCTACTAAAAAGTGGAAATAATTTTTAGATGTCCTACTGAGGCCTAAATTGTTTTCAACCTATTATAGCCCTTTTTTAATTCGACCGATTTTTTTCTCAACCGATTTTAGAGACTTTTATTTTAAACCGATTATAGGCGATATTCATTTCAACCTACTAGTCTGTCTTTTTACCAAGATTAGAAAACCCCTCCCCTGTAATGAAATACATGAATGTCTTAGATATATTCAAACTTAATTCGCTTCAAATGTTAATATTTATGGATAAATAAAAGAATAACTTGCTGCCAAAAGTGTTTTCTAATATCTTTACATCGGCTTTTTCACAAAAATACAATCTTCGTTCAAACTCCAACCATAACTATCACTTAAGCAAAATCACAAGTGTCAAAATTCTCAATTATTAGCCAAGGCTCGTCATTATGGAATCAATTGAAAAAAAAACAGTTTAAAAAATTTGAAAAGCACTTTCTCTTTTAAACGACAAATAAAATTACATCTCTTTATTTTCTGACATATATGTAAGTATGTTTGTATATGTGTGTGTGTGTGTGTTTATGTGTATATGTATATGTATGTATGCATATATGTACATGTGTGTGTATGTATATATGTATATAAATATGTGTGCGGGTGTGTATGTGATATATATATATATATATATATATATATATATATATATATATATATATATATATATATATATATATATATATACATAAATTATGTTAATGTGTTCTACAAACAGATTGCTCAATGTTCTTAAAGAACAGAGCAATAATAAATTAGTAAAAACACTTATCTAATTTTTTCTTTCTTCTACACAGTGTTTCTCCATCAGTAGGTTCATCAGGAAGAATACCTTCCTGATGAACCTACTGATGGAGAAACATTGTGTAGAAGAAAGAAAAAATTAGATAAGTGTTTTTACTAATTTATCTATATATATATATATATATATATATATATATATATATATATATATATATATACATATATATATATATATATATATATATATATATATATATATATATATATATATATATATATATATATATATGCGTGTATATGAGTGTGTATGTATAAATGTGTATGTATATATTTATATGTTAGTATACTCCTATATCTTGTATATACATGATAATTTAGAGCATGTTTATTTTAAATTTGTTGGAATAAAGGTTTTAATATTTATATTGCAACAGAGTTTTAACTTACATTCTTAACGTATTATTTTTCAGAAAAAATATTTTATTGCTAACTTACTAAAGGCATGCGGATTTATGTTTAAATGTTAAAGTGGCTCTATGAAAAAATTGTAGTGACACCAGTTATTCGTATCTTCTTTGAGGCCCAGTCTAATTTATGTATATTCTTCGTGTAACGTAAAAGTTTCATTGTAATTTTATCATTTATTTTTATATGAACAGCAAAATATATATATTTAATAGTAAAATAATACTTATTCTTTCAAAGTAATTAACAAAAGTAATTTTGTTGTAAAAATTGCTTTTGTTAATTACTTTGAAATTATTGACATTAATGGAAGTTATCGAATCGATAGCATTTTTCCCGAAGAGCAACTTTTAAAAGTCTATAAATTTCAGTCTTTTAAAAGTCTATAAATAAACAGTCGTTCGTTCCAAAAAGATTTTTGTTTCGCAAAGGTATTCGGTGTTTCCATTTAAATAATCCATCTCACAACGGGATCTTCATATTTTAACAGGGAAAGCGATAAACAAATTTTATAAAGTTTTGAAATGAGTTCTCGAGTTAATCCAAAAGATGACAAAAATAAAGTTGATAAAAGCAAAAAGGCAGAAGTTGCAATGTAATCATCATCACTTCTCCTCATAGAAGTGATGATGATTATATTACCAATGATGCAAAATAAATGTCTGACGTTGAACAGTTCTTAACGTTGATGCCGAAGAATGTCTGACGTTGACGTTGTTCAAGGTGATGCGAAATACATTTTCAATGTACGAGATGTAATTAACAATAATAATGATTCAGCCAGCTGGTCTATCAGAATTGCTCTGAACAATAAACGATATCACTTCAAAGAAGGTTATTACTCTCGTGTCCTCAGAAATAGAAAAAAGCCGAACTAAATTGGCTTGTTTATTCGAAGCAAATTAATGTAATATTTTATTTTTGCTACAAGCTCTTTTGGGGTGTCAACTTCTAACCTGGCGAATATTGAGTTTTCTGCATGGCAGCATTTTTCAAGAAGTCTGAAAAGCACGAAGAGATCTAAAACCACTTTGATTGCATGTAAAAATAGAAGCTTTTGCGCGCCAGTTTGAATGCTAATGTGACATTGAATACTTTTAAACAAAAGGTAATTGAGAAAGAATGAAGTTATGTTATGTTGTACACCCGATGCCTGTCGTCGTTCGAATTTTTAATGTCACTTCTGGAGAAATTAGTATTAAAGAACATTTTCTTGGTTTTTTTAATGTCAAGGGTACGACAGACAAAGGCTTTACGAAAATGGTGTTGATGTTTATAGAAAAAAATGGATTGGGTATTAAAGAACAAGCTTATGATAATGGAAGAAACATAAATGACAGAAAGAATGGTGTGCCAACAAGAACTTTAAAAGTTATTAAGCGTGCTTTATATTTGCCGTGCGGCAATCACAATTTGAATTTAGTCATCTATGATGCAGCTGCTTTACTAACTTCAGCTGCATCATTCTTCAAAGGTTTGCGTTTCTAATTCAAAGAATTTCACGACACTTTGCTCGGGATTTGTGAAAAGGCGAAAGATAGTGCAATAGTTTTTAAAGAACAGAGCTTAGCCGACGACATTTTTTCATTTCCATTCATTGTAATTGGACCCTCATTAAAAGTAATTAACTACATTTATATATTCACTGTAAATGGCAGTCTTGTATTGACATTACAATTAATTAAATAATAATTCAATTATACTTTCCCTATGCTCCTTGAAAAGAGTAACCAATGAAAGTTTATAATGAAAATCCAAAGTGTTATAATAAAAACATCTAATATAAAAAAAATATATTGTAATAAAGTAAATATTTTGAAGTTAATTTGTTTGCAAACATTCAATTGAATGGCTTGAATAATATAGTTATTGTATGATTTAGGAGTACAAAGCTAAACCTGGGTGATGAAAAACTAAATTATATGCAGCTCTTGACTATTTTTTTTTCATGAGCTATATCACCAAGGTAAATAACCAATTTCTATAAATGTATGAGCTAATGCATAAAACTTGCATGGAAACTAACCACGATAGAAAAAAAATTCTTTAAAAATACTGTTTGATCATAATTGTATAATTTTATGGTAATACAATATTACGACGATAACCTATAGTAACATAACCTATTACAGTCAGTTACGACAGTAACATAACCCACTGTAATCGGTTACTGCAGTAACATAACTTACTATAGTCAGTTTATTATTGAAATAAACAATTGCAAAATTTTGGATAACCTTAAAAATAAATATGATAAAAAATCCTTTAACATTTAGCAAAAATTACATGTCTTTCTACAATACAACTTCATAGTTTTTTCTTCGCTTACACAATACCCTGCTTGTTCCCATTGACGACAATATTCAGCTTCTCTATCATTTATATCTTCACACGAATTTGAGTCTAAAAAAAAATTGTATGATTTATGATGCTTTACTGACAAACAGTATTTACATATCTATCAATATAACACATTAAAATAACGAAAGAACGTTTAAGACAGCATTAAAAAAAAAAACATTTGTTACCATTTGAGAAATTGTCAGAAGTTTCGATATTTGTTGGACAACTTCCTGCTGTTATACTTATATCGTCAATAGCAATATCACCTTGCCATCCATTACCAATAATACCTTCAAATATAAGCTGAAAAAAGAATTAAATCCAAATAATTAATCAGTTCATATTTTTTATATTTGGCAAACATTTTTACTTGGGAGAAAAAATTAGTATTACCTGATAAGGACCTTCGGGTTTAATATCAATTAATAAGTTTTTCCAATCATTATTTGGCTCACTCTTTGATTGAGAAAAGATATTTTTTATTGTTACTGTGTCATCAATATAAATATTAAATTCACCAACCATTGAAACATTTCTAGAAAACATGTTATAAAAAACAGAGAAACATTGTGCAGATAATGGTTTTTCAAACCATTTTGTTTTAAGACGAGCTTTATCATTTTTCTTTTGTGGATAGGATGCTTCAATATACACATAGGTTCCTAAACAAATATAAAACAAACATGTTTGAAAATGAAATGAATTCTTATTTACAAACATGAAATGAATTCTTATTTACACTGGTTTCTAAGATAAAAAGAAAACTTTCTGTGTAAATAATTGCATGATATAAAAGATTCTTCAACGAATATGTATCATCATATATATACTAAGTAACAATTGATGCAAAAAGCTATGTAAAAAAGTAAAGCAATTTTCATATAAAAAAAAAGAAAGTTAAATAGCAAATATTCCAGAGACAGGAATATATAAAAAGAAATTAATTTTTTTTTTGGATTTAAATGAGTTCTTGAGGTTTCTCTAGGACCCAACAATTTTGACAAGTCCTGTATACAACAATTTTGTATACACCAATTTTGACAGGTCAGTAAAACTAATTTTTTTTCCAGAACAATTTCAACCTTAAACTCAAAGGAAGCAAAGATGGTTTTGAAAATAATATTGATTTTCATTCAAAATTAAAGTTTTAAAAAATAAACAGTTTTATGTGCAAAAAACCCAAACTTTTTATAGGTAGATTTTTGTTGTTTTTTTTAACAAAAATCTACCTATAAAAAGTTTTATAGGTAGATTTTTTTTTTTTTTTTAACAAAAAGTTTAATTTGATGAAATTATTATTTTAAAAACTAGCTTTTTATATCACTTCTTTTGATTCCAAGGTTGACATAAGTAAGATTCTATTCTATTCAAAATTCAATACTTGGGCATTGTGCTAAAGCAACTGAGCTGTCCCAGCTTGACATAAAATTTCAAAAATTATAGTATACCAAATATATTAGTAAAGAAACTCAAAAAACATGTTTAAATATTATCTACCTAGTCTTCCAGTAGTATGATCAGAATCGGGTCCAGTGCCTCTAGAAGGTGTTTCACCATAAATTTGAGCCCATTCAAAACTTGCAGTTTTATCATGAGTAAATCCACACAAATCAGTTTCAAAATCACAAGTATAATCACCTGAAATTTTGTGTAAATAAGTTTCAATTTATTTTATGTTAAATAAACAAAGTATAGAAAATTACATAAAATAATAAATAGCCACATAACAGTATATAGTATAAAATTATAAGTATATAATTAGAGTATAAAAAATGGTTATATAATTTTAGAAAAATAAAAACTTAATTACTATTATCTTTACTATTCAAAAATATAATAAACGTAGTAATACAGTTACTATATTAATAATATTTTCCGAAATTTAGTTAACATTTTTTGTTAAATATGTTTTTTTCTAACCTTTCAGATTGTATCTTGGAAAAAAAGTTGTTGGGCGAGTCGTTTTATCTATTAAATAAATCAAAGTTTTATGAAGCAGCAAGATGCATAAACTATTATAAAAACGCAAAGGTTGTTACTATGTGTGATACAATCATTTAATCATTTATGAAATGTACCTTGACATTGATAAAGCTGCATGGCTTGATACTGATCATGTTCTGTAAATCCAACTCTTTGACCAAGCTGGAAAATACCAGGAAGTTTAGGATCTAATGTTACTGAGTCGTTAATTCCAAATGCAGTTTTAGAATATTGCATATAACTTCTATAATCATATGGTGAGTTAAGGCTGTCAACTAAGGAGTTGGAATACAATCTGAAGTTGTGCTTCTTAGCTAAAAATAACTTTTTTAATAAAAAAAAAAGTCAAAACTAAAAAAAATACCAAAAAAGATTTATTTAAAGGTATATTACATTCAGGAATGTTTTCCCATCGAATAGTAATATATTGATCTCTATCTGGACGATTTTGCTCATGTCCAAATCCCATAGCATGACCTATAAAATATTTTAATCTATTACTTTAAAACTCTTTTTATAAGTAAAACTACAAAAATGAAGACTACAGGGGGAAAAAGGCACACGTCACATATTTCCACTTTTGAGATAAATTAAATTTTGTCTTTGAAAGCCTCTATGTTTGTTCTTACTGTATTTCTTTTACTGTGTTTCTGTAACATTGCGTAGGCTTTTTTTGGGTTGGATTTTACTATTTTGCTAACCTTCAGGCTTCTGTTTATATAGTAGGGGACATAACTCAAATAATTGGAAAATGTGACAATGGCCCTTTTTCCTCTGTGGTCTTCATATATATATATATATATATATATATATATATATATATATATATATATATATATATATATATATATATATATATATATATATATATATATATATATATATATATATATATATATATAGATATAGATATAGAGATATATAGATATATATATAGATATATATATAGATATATATATATATATATATATATATATATATATATATATATATATATATATATATGTATATATATATATATATATATATATATATATATATATATATATATATATATATATATATATGTATATATATATATATATGTATATATATATATATATGTATATATATATATATATATATATATATATATATATATATATATATATATATATCTGTGTGTGTGCGTATGTGAATCAGAAATTGAGAAGAGTGAATCATAAAGTGCTAGTGTACACTAATAAAAGTAGGTGAATAAAAATTTGTACCTGCAAAAAATAAATAAAGAGTATTGAATAAAAAGTTAATTTACCTATTTCATGGACGATGGTCCCCTTTCCCCAACAGCCATCATCTAAAGAAATATTTTGAAGCCCACCTACTCTTCCCAGATAACTCCAACAACTTAAAAACAAAAGTGCAAAAAGAGCATTATATTTAACACTGTATTTAAATGAAATTTTTTGTTAAGTTCTTTGAAAATTATTTTTATATTTAAGTTTTTAGCACAATTTTGCATTGCACTACATGTAAGATGAGAAAAATTAATGCAATTCTTATTGTAGGGTAAAATTTGTGCAACAACATGTGCGTACTTCACTTACCCACTACCTTGAAAAAACTCTATGTAATCCTTCTCATCTGTTCTTTTTTTGAATGTGAGACAAGATCTTTCTTCCCATTCTCTAAAAGCTGCCATTAATCCGAATGTAGCTTCAGCAGTATTTTCTAAAAAATTTTACTTTATTTATTTAATAATATTCTATTATATTATTGTATAATAATATATATTTGTATATTAGTATACTTTTAAGTTTGTATTTTAGAACTTTATAATATTTGTTTATTTTATTTTATAATAAAATAAATAAAAATAAGATCTTTTTTAAAACAATTTTTGTGTTAAAAATTTGTTAAAGTTGTTTTATTGCAACATCTGAAAATGATAAAGATATCAGTCCCAAAAAACAAAAAGCTATTTAACATCTTTTGAATAATTGGTATTGTTCAATAGACAAAATATCAAGAAAGTGTGATACATCAGCACACAGTGAAAAGAATCAAAGGAAAATAAAAAAAAAGATCTTAGACACTCAGAGTAAAAGGAAATGTGATTAAAAAAAAGAGAAAAGAATGCCTAGGAATGAGAGAAAGCTAATAAATTCTAAAAAAAAGGTCACAAATAGCAACAAATTGATTTAAAAAATTTTATCTGTCGTTGAAATCGTAATACACTTTTAAAAATTTTCAAACAATTATAAATTGATAAATTTTGAATAAATTTATCAGCCATTAAAATTAGGAAAAATGAGGTCAGCATTAAATTGTTGACATCAGGTTGGCAAAAAGAAATTGACACAAAGGGGTTACTATAAAACTTAGAAACGAAGTTAGTATTTTGCCAACCTCAAACACTTTTAGGTCGGTAGTTAAGTCGACAAAGGCCGACCATAATTTCGAGGACTGATTCATAGTATGCCAAATCCTCTATGCCAATATAAGATGAATATATACATTATATACAAGCAGAGCTGCTTTTTTTGATTCAAAAGCAAATAGACTAAAAGCAGTCAAACGGTCCTGCGCCACATTGTAAAACGATGTAAAATGCGAGATTAAATTTTGTGCAAAAAAAATAGAATTTTTTCACGAAACTAGTTGATGTGTCCAAAATCAGTCAATGTGTCACTAAATCAGTTAATATGCACCAAAGCCCCTAAACCTATTTTCGCACTTTAGCCGTTGAAAGTTTCAACATTTTATAAATGGCCTGTTATTGTTAACATTTTGAGCAGATCTGTAAAAGTCTAGATCTTGAATCTTTGTTTCAAACGTTTTTTTTCCATTGAGAAAAAAGATGTTCGCTAATTGCAAAGGCATTGCATTTTTTATAAAAGTGAGTGGTAAGAAATTGTTGAAAACAACTTTATCATCATACTTTGCATTAAAACCAAGACAAAAAAAGACATTATATTTTCAACTTATTAAAATTGTATATTATTCTATTATTGGTGAATTATTGTAGTTTATTTTAGATATAAATAAATAAAAATAATTTTTAATTATTTTTATTTATTTAAATATAAATAAATAAATAAGTGATTTTTTAGATATAAATAAATAAAAAGTTGTTGATTATTTAAAGTATCAGAAAAGATTATTTATTTAAGCTAAAAAAATAATTTAAAAAAGTGTTTCTATTTCTTAGCTACATTCTAACAGAACAATTTGCTGCATATTATTTTTTACTTAGTCGGCTTGGGCCCTAATAACTCTGGACCTTCCAGTGGTTGCGAACCCTGTGAGCCCTTTGCTATGCTACTGATATATATATATATATATATATATATATATATATATATATATATATATATATATATATATATATATATATATATATATATATATGTATATATATATATATATATGTGTATATATATATATATATATATATATATATATATATATATATATATATATATATATATATATATGTATATATATATATATATATATATATATGTATATATATACAACGCTCGGAATTAGGGTCAGCATTCGGCAATGCCGACCTAACTGCCGACCTGAAAGTGTTTGAGGTCGGCAAAAAGTTGCCAACCTCCTTTCTATGTTTTATGGTCACACCTTAGTATCAAATAATTATTACCGACCTGATGCTGACCTCAAAAAGATTGAGGTCAGCAAATTATTGCCAACCTCATTTTTCCTAATTCCGAGGGTTATATATATATATATATATATATATATATATATATATATATATATATATATATATATATATATATAT
This sequence comes from Hydra vulgaris, assembly GCF_038396675.1. Classification (NCBI taxonomy): domain Eukaryota; kingdom Metazoa; phylum Cnidaria; class Hydrozoa; order Anthoathecata; family Hydridae; genus Hydra; species Hydra vulgaris. The sequence continues at coordinate 22,230,516 of NC_088930.1, read as the reverse complement.
ATATATATATATATATATATATATATATATATATATATATATATATATATATATATATATATATATATATAAATTTAAATTAGTAGAAAATCACTTAAAATTTTTTTTTTTCATTTTACACTGTGTTTCATCAATAAAGACTCATCAGAAAAAGGATTTTTCTGATGAGTCTTATTGATGAAACACAGTGTAAAATGAAAAAAAATTTTTGCCAGGTGATTTTTTACTAATTTATAATTGCCCTGTTCATTTAAGAACATTGAGCACTCTATTTTGTAGAATACATTTTAAAGTTATTTTAAAGTTGTTTAAATGTATATATATATATATATATATATATATATATATATATATATATATATATATATATATATATATATATATATAGATATATATGTATATGTATATTTATATGTATATGTATATCTATATATATATATATATATATATATATATATATATATATATATATATATATACATTATGAATGTTTTTATTTTCATTAAAGATAAAATTTAATTAGTTTTCTTAATTAAACTTGATGGTTTTTAAATAAAGTGTAATTGATTTTTTTATTTTTAAAGTCAAAGAAGTCGTTAGGAGCCATTTTTTACCATAAAAAGTAGATTCCAAGCATTTAATATATATATATATATATATATATATATATATATATATATATATATATATATATATATATATATATATATATATATATATATATATATATACACATATATTTACCTAGCTGTTTTGTAATACTCCATGGAACCACCTTGTTGTTGGGTAACCACAATATGCTCGAATTACTCAAAGCAGCACGCTTTTGTCTTAATGTCTTGAGCAGTCCAGCTTGACTAATATCTCCACCAACTTCAATTATGGATTTTTGTTCTGGTGTAAGTAAAATGTCACCACCAAACAAAATACCTTGAGGATCATTATTTTCTAGAGAAAAAAAACTAGTAGAAATAAATTTTTCATATTATATATATTTCAAGAAATATAATTTAGGAAAGCAAAACATATTTCTTTATACATAAATAATTTCACACCAAAATATCAAATTTTACCATTAAAACACCACAATTACTAATTGTGGCATTTCAATTAGTAATTGTTGTGATTTAACTCTAACTTTTAATATCAAAACTCAAATTGAATAATAACTTTAATGGAGAATGTAAGAGTTTCTCAAAACTAGAGCAATAAAACTATACATATATATATATATATATATATATATATATATATATATATATATATATATATATATATATATATATATACAGTATGCAAAAAAAATAATCGTACACATAAAAAAATCATAATTTCAAAGAAAAAAATAAGTTTTTCGTTAAAACATATAAAAGTTTTTTTAGATATCTTATCAAGTATTGTTTTAAGAGTTTATTTGTGTATTGGTGAATTAATTGCTTTTCAAACCTATTGAATTTTACACAATTGATCTAATCGTGCATAAAATTGACTGCAAAAAAAATAATCATACAGTTCAAAAATAATGTCAAATTGATCAAATTCCATGAAAATTAGAATTGAGTGGGGCCTCCTTTAGCCTAGATGGCCTCATCTAGATGATTTGGTATTGAGTTGATCAAATTTTGGGTCTCTTCTGTTGTTATATTATCCCATGCCCTCATTATAGCTTCTTTCAAGTTGTCTTTGCATCTAAATACTCGTTTGCCAAATTTTCTGTCCAAAAAATATCACCAATTTTCTATTGGATTCAAGTCCAGACTTTGAGATGGCCATTTCAAAACCCTGATGTTATTTGTGTCAAAGCATAACTTCATTTTCTCAATTGTTAAGAAGCATAATCTGATTGGAACTGTTGCTACTGTGGCTGGTAGAGAACGAAAACTCAAGAACACTAGTGCAATTGATCGAAATATCATTAATGTCATCATTAATGTGAATAAAAATAGATTTGTTTTGGCAGCTAAATTAGCTTTAAAATTTTAAGAAGATCTTAACATTACAGTGACTCCTCAAACAATCAGAAATTGTATAAGAGAACAAGGATATAGAGGTAGAGTGGTTCAAAATAAACCTTTTTTAACTTCTAAACAAATGAAACGTCGATTGGAATTTGCATCGAAGTACTTAAAAATGCTGATATAATATTGGAAAAAAATTTTGTGGTCAGATGAGTCAAAATACAATCTCATCTCATCAGATGGAGTTCAAAAAAAAAAAAGGAGAAACTTATAAATTGAGTTGTTTGCGAGGTAGTGTAATACATGGAGGAGGAAATGTGATGGTTTGGGGTAGTATGAGTTGAAAAGAAATGCGGAAATTAACATTTATTGATGACAAAATGGATGCTTCAGTATATTGTGAAATTCTCAAAGTTAAATTGCAACCATACACTTAAAAATTAAGAATGGGAAGTGATTTCATACTCCAGCAGGATAACAATCCAAAACATACAGCTGTAAAAAAAGAAGGTGTACTTTAACATAAACAACATCAATGTTTTGGAATGGCCGTCTCAAAGTCTGGATATGAATCCAATAAAAAATTTGTGGTACATTTTGGATAGAAATATTGGCGACCGAGCATTTAGACATAAAGACAACTTGAAAGAAGTTAAAATGAGGGCACGGGATAATATAACAACAGAAGAGAATCAAAATTTGATCAACTCAATGCCAAATCATCTAGATGAGGCTATCAAGGCTAAAGGAGGCCCCACTCAATACTAATTTCCATGGAATTTGATCAACTTGACATTATTTTTGAACTGTATGATTTTTTTTTTTTTTGCAGTCAATTTTATGCATGATTAGATCAATTGTGTAAAATTCAATAGATTGGAAAAGCAATTAATTCACCAATACACAAATAAACTCTTAAAACAATACTTGATAAGATATCTAAAAAAAACTTAAATATTTTAATGGAAGACTCATTTTTTGATGCAATCTTTAAAATTATGTTTTTTTTTTAAGTGTATGATTACTTTTTTTTGCATACTATATATATATATATATATATATATATATATATATATATATATATATATATATATATATATATATATATATATATATATATATAGTATGCAAAAAAAGTAAGACTTCTAAAACAAAAGTAAGTTAATTATAATAGTAATATAAGTAGTAGAATTAAAAAAGACAGTATAAAATAAAAGTAAAAATAGCTTTATAAATACATTAATATAAAAAAAAGTAATAATAATAAAAGATGAAATTAATATTCATTAAATATATAAAGTGGTGATAAAAGGGTATTTAGTTTAAATATTTTTTTTGTAAATAGTATTATTTGGTTCCAGTGAGAAATATATTGATGTTTTATAGAGAGCTTGCCATTAATTAGCCTTAGTTTTATATAAGAATAGATAATAGCCTTATTTTTATATAATAGCCTTAATTTTATATAAGAATAGATAAATTGATATTTAACCGAGTCCCAATGTGTTAATAATAATTTTTAATAGCCTGCTCATGCTCAAACGATCTCATGTCAAGGCACAAAACCCCAAAAAACAATGTTATCCCTTAGTTTTTAAAATTTTTAAAATAAAGTGTAGTTAAATAAAGTATAATTTGAAATTATAATTTAAGCGTTTTTTTCTGAATCAATCAAATCAATATATTTTTAAATAAAAGTCTTTTAATAAAGGATATATACAAATAGTAAACTCATGTAAAGTAAACGCCTAATAATGTTAATAATAAGAAAAAGAATGACAATGTTCATGATAAAAAATAAAGGTAAAAATAGCATATTGACAATATACAACAATATTGATAATGATAATTATAATAACTATTATGACAATATTAATAATAATAATAATAATAATAATAATAATAATAATAATAATAATAATAATAATAATAACAATAATAATAATAATAATAATAATAATAATAATAACAATATATAAAAACTAAAGGAAAATATTTTGGGGTTGATTTGCAATTTTAACACCGTTGATTCAAGATAAACTACACAGTTAATAACGCAGCTTAAATTAAAAAGAAAGAGATTAAAAACTTGTAAAAGTACGGCAAGAAAATACACACACGGGTTTCGAAGTGGAGGGGCGCAATCGTCAATTTCTAAAAAAAGTCCTCAAAATCTAGAATTTACTTTCTTTTTTTTGTTTTAAAAAAAAAAAAGGTTCTTTAGATAAAAAGTGGGAGGGAGTTTAGATAAAAAGTGGGAAGGAGATAAAAAGTGGGAGGGAGGGAGTTACGTGTTCTCCTCCCCCGGTGTCGTCGGGCCTGTATAATATATAAAATAATAACTATATAAATCTATTAATAAATAGAGACAGGCGCAAGCAAGCGATTATTTATCGTCTAACTCTTAGGGAATAGACATAAGCAAGCATACATTGACCATTGGCAAATATTTCATACATTTTGCACTTTGACTTTTGTTTTTACCGCATATAGTTCTGCAATCTTGTTTTTATAAGCTATGCGTTTATCAGTTTTTTTAAAATTTATTTGAATGGTTAAACCAAAGTTTATTTGAGTATATATGTACAAATTAACAATACAAAAAAATATGTAAACGAATATACAGTACAAACAAAACGAATGAACGAATAAGGAATACAAAAACAGCTTTAAAAGATTTTTTGTCTTTAAAAAGGTGCGATACCAGAACGTTAAATGAATTCCAGGAATCGATGATTGATGATGAGTTAAAAAACCGTTCTTTGAAAATATAAGATAATCGTATTTGTAATTAGTTTATGTAAAATGCCCATAAAAATCTTAAATATAATAAATATGTTTGAATCCATATATGTAAATTGACATTTTAAGATAGTTGGCACTCCTTGTATTTTATGTTTTTGAAATTCGTTAACTTTTTATAAAACCTTATACTCCTTATATATTTCATAACAATAAAATTAAAACTTTTTTATTTCATTTCTGGTTGTATGCATCAGTTGATCCACAACAAACTTTTTGAAAAATAAAAACATTTCTCTATTGAGTCTATCCAACTAATAATTGTTGCACTGTTTCTATAGTTGTAACGCAAATGTATATATATGTGTATATGTACATACATGAATATAAAAGCGTATGCAAAAAGAAATTGAATTAAAATAGAAAAAAGAAATTAAATTAAAATAGAAATTTAAATTTTTAATAAGAAAATAAGTGAGTCATAAGCAAAAAATAAATATATAACCTTCCTCAGGAAAAGAGTGGCACAGAGCAACAGAAAGCAAAATCAAAACCAGTTTCGTCATTTCTAAACTATATGCACCTCAGAAATGATTCTGGTTATAATGACTTGTTCTTATCTATTACCTCTAAAGTGCACCTGTTCAAAACTAGCTCCGCCATTTTCTATTGTTGACAAGCAACTACATAAACAAACCGATGAAACGCACAAACACAGTCATCAAACATTGAACAGCTGATACCACCCCTATATAATGTAGAGATGTACATGCAACGAGTTACTTATTATGCAAAAATTTTAAACTGCAAATTTTTTAAGTTTAAGAACATGACTCATTTGATTTTTTTCTTAAAAATTACAAATGAAATAAATTTTTTTACGAAAAGTTTCTGTTTTGTTTTTCGAGCTATATTTTCTTATTGATTAAGTGTGTAGCTATGTTGCTTGATAGATTGATATAAAATACAATTAGGGCTGGAAGTTAAAATTGATGTAATAAATTTAGTTTTAATAACTTTTCAATGTCCATGTGAGTATGAGAACTTCATAATTTTATTAATGTGCTATTATTAGAGAATTTATTTTAATTCGTTTCTTATATAATAATATATGTTCGGTAGGATTAACATAAACCAATTAAACGTTTCTCTAAAATATTTATACTGCAGACCTTGCCATTGAACAAACTAGCTTACCTGAAATGGCTTATCTTTTTGCCTCAACAGTCAATTAAAACAAAAATCTTTTTTATTAGTAAAAAAAAAATTTTTAACGTTGTAGTAAAAAAAACATTTTTTAAAATAAGAAAATTAAAAATAAATTGCATATATATATTTTTTAATTTTCTTATTTTAAAGAATGTTTTTTTTCCAAAATTTCTTTTTAGCACAAGATAAGTAAAAAAAAATTGAGAAATTAAACAAATTTTTTCCACTTTTAAATAAAAACCATATTTTTACCAAATAAAACAACTATACATGCTTCGAATAATTTCTAGTCATCTTCAGTTGGGTTTAAAATCTTATTTATTTTTATATAGGGGAAGGTTGCGTATGTTGAGCATGTTAACAGTGTATTGTTTATTTGCAGCCAAAATATTATAATATTTATATTTGCAGATTATCATAATTTAATCTTTCCTCTTAAAGAATATAAATGAATAGTTTATTTTCAAAATAAATTTTATACAAAAAAACACACCCAATCATCTCAGCTTAGGAAACCAGTTTCCTAAGATGAGCTTATTTTAATGGAACTCAAAAAAACTCAAAAAAATAATCACAAAAAAAAAAATTAAATTAAATTGTGTCTTTAAGGACTATACGTAAGTAAAAAGTAATTATCTCACCCATAAAAAAAAACAATAATAAATCTTTCTACCTCTAAAAAAGTTTGCGATACTATTTTTTGAAAAAACTTTCGCTCTTGAAATACCAAAATAAAGCCCCGCGAAAAATAACTTGAAAAAAACGCGCTTTACTTAATTAAAAGCCGCATCTCATCTTGAGCGTCTAAAAACGTTCATCAAACGTATCAACGCAACTTCACCAAGTACAATCACAATTTAAATAGCATGACAACAGGTTATGTATTATCTCATGTACCCATGGAATAGCGGTAGACAAGCATAAAGTATTAAGGATGTAATAAATTTTTGATGATCTTGTTTCGTTCCGACGTAAATATGTAAATGACGTAAACAAAATATTGAATAATAAAAAATTATAACGGGGATGGTAAATTTTTTTAACAGTAAAACAATCAAAGAATGTTAACTATACAACCAAGAAATTAAAATAAATGACGCCGTCGAATTTGTATGAATATCTTTAACCAAAAAAGTTCGCGAAAAAATCATTAGTCTACCCGTAAAAGAGGTTATACTATCTTATGAACCTGCTCATCTTACGCAACCTCCCCCTACAAATATTCTACGGTAATAAAATATAAATTACAATCTTTTCTACAATTGCAATAAAATACGCAATAGTAAAAAATACGATAAAAATGATATTAAAATATTTGACAAAAGGTTAGCAACTTATAAAATGGCAACTATTATGTGAAAAGAGATATCTTATAATAGTTCAACTGTTTGTTCATATCCGGATTTTTCCATTCAATAAACAAACTTTCCTTAACTTTAACATCGAATTTATTAGAAGCAGAATCCATTATCAAAAGCCATCAAATTTATTAGAATTTATTATCGAAAGCCATCAAATTTATTAGAATACATTATCAAAAGCCATCGAATTTATTAGAATCCATTATCGAAAGCCATCGAATTTATTATCGAAAGCCATCGAATTTATTAGAATCCATCGAAAAACAGTCATTATTGTAGGTATTAAAAAAAACAATTATTGTTAGCATGGAGATGTTTGTATATGTGTAAGTTTTTGTCTCTCCTGTAGTTTTTAGTCATTCTTGTTTTAAGGTAGCAAGAAATTTTGCCTATATAAAAAGAATTACATCCTGCGCATACAAATTTATAAACAACGAATGATATGAACTCTATGGAAAGAAGATCCTTTGATAAAAACATATTCTTTTTATTTTAAAAGAGGTAAAAATCAAACTAAAGGATATAGACTTACAATGTTTTTTAATGATAGAGTTTAAATTCTTTTTGGTTTGAACAGATATATTATCAACATAAGAAAATGTAAAGTAGTTTTTTTGGCAAGATGAGAATTATAAATTTTATTTATAAGTCAAGTTGGATACATGTTGCTTTTGAGAATGTTTAAAAGAGTATTAATGTCATAGTAAAAACCAGGTTTATTATCATTAATTTTAATAGTACAAAACTTGGTTTTATATATGTACAGAGGCGGTTCTACAAATAAAGAATCGCCTCTGTACATTTATAAAAAGGCTTGGGGGGGGGTGAATCCTTAAAAAGTACCGACTGGCCCCTAAGAACAAAAAAAAAACAAAAAAACTCCTTAAAACTAAAATTCACCCGACTGAAATGTTTCAAATACCTGACTAGACGGCTATGTTTCTCAAAAAACCAACTTTAACTTGAAAATCACCTTCTTTGGGGGATGACCCACCCTCCCCACCTTCTATATATATTCTATAATATATATATATATATATATATATATATATATATATATATATATATATATATATATATATATATATATATATATATATATATATATATATATATATGTATGTATAGAGAGAGAGAGAGAGCTTTCAAAAACAATTAGGCGCAGTAAAAATTTAAGATCGATTTCTTTTTTAAAACATCGAAAAACCCATCCATATTTACTAAAGACTCAATTTTTTTTTGAACGACAGGAATATTTAGTTACTTTTTTTAATAATTTCATTTTTTGCAAAAGAATACAGAAAACATACCGGTAAAGATTGAAAAGAAAAAAATAGGCGCACAAACTCAAATTAATTTCCGTTTTTTTGCCAACCCAACTGTTATTCATAATTATTTTGTTAGCTAATATATTAGCTTGACAATTTCCTATAAAAGGTTTGATAAAATTACTTAAGGTGACCAGTTTAGTCACATTTAAAGCCATTTTAAATATTTTGATAAAACCTAAAAGTAAATATACATAGAAATGGGTCGAAAAGCAGTAAGTGAAGCAACAAAGTAGCAAATAATAGCTATGAAGGATGGCTCATGATCAGTAATAGAGAAATAGCAAGAAAACTATAGTTAGATATACTCCAAAGATATTTCAAACATCAGGTGCCATCTAATATCATACTGGCTCAGGAAGATTGAAAAAACTACTGAGCGCCAAAATAGTCTTATATTTTGTCAATTAAGAGCCAATCTGAAATTAAGTTATCGTGAACTCACCAATGCATTCAACGAAACCCGTGAAAAGTGTGTTTCGTCAAATAAAGTTAGAAACATTTTACTACGGAAAAAAATTGGTGTTTATGCAGCTGTTAGAAAATAATTGTTGAAGGCCAGAGATTGACTCACAAGATTAAGGTGCTTTTAGGAGAGAATTGAGTGGTCTTTGGAGAAGTGGAAGCAAGCAATTTTTAATGATGAAAGTAACTTTGTAATAATTAGTAATAAATAGAAAAAGCAAAGTTCTTGTTAAAAGATTTAAATCGGAAAAGTATAGTAATTGCTTTGTTGTACCGAGGTTGCAAAGTGGCGGCGACAGTGTTGTTATTTGGGGCTGCTTTAATTTTAACGGAGTAGGAGTGTGTAAGATTTATACAGGTCGAATCAACCAACATATATATATTGCGACGTTAGAATTATCTTGTTCTACTCCACATTTTTAAATTTTGAGAAAAAACGATTTGAAAAATAAAAACTTTAGGAGACGGCATATAAAATTTTTATTATAACTTATGTTTTGTCGGCAACTTTTTTATTTATTTCTTAGGTTTTAATACAGTAGAAAAACATTATTCTATGGTACAAAACATTATCAATAATTCAATTTTTTCAAAAAGTGGAGAAAGAACAAGATAATTCTAACGTCACGATATAGAGACGCTAGAGCACTGCATGGTTCCATCAGTGGACATGCTGACTGATCGAAACGAATGGTAGCTATTTCAACAAGATTTTGCGCCTGCCCACACAACTCGTATAGTAAAAACATTTCGAAATCTGCAACGTTGTAAAATCGATACAAAAAGGATGTGCTGCTTGCATAATGCTCAGGGGAGGGAAAAAACTTTAAATATTAGCTTAGATGTTATCTTTGTTGCATTAATTTTTTATATACTGCAGCTTTTTTTATTAATATTTTTTGTTATTATGTTTGATTATGTTTCTACATACAATTTTATGTTTCAGTATCCGAGATTTAAGGTTTGTTTTAATCTTTTATTTATATTAGGGTTTCTGAACACTATTTAACAGTAACAGTATAACATCTGTTTTTTAGGAAAAATTAAAAACACCAAACTGCTGTTTTCTGAATGGCTATTTTTACTGTTTTTAATTTTTTTTTTATTAAAATTAAAATGATAAAAAATTAACAACTTGAACTTTTTTCTTACGTTCGCCATAACGATTGAATTATATTTCAATATTATAATGAGTTTTATTTGCATAAAGCTTCATTCAAACCTGAAAAAGCACACAAGGAAGTACTAAGGAACTTCTCATTTTAATGGTTCTTTTACTTATTAATTATAATTATTTATTAATCTAGTAAATAAAGTTTCTTAAGAGTTTCTTATTTACCTTAACTTGAAAATAATTGCACAATTACCAGTTATGAATTTTTTTTTAACGGTAGGTAAAAGGGCTGCTTATTCTTATTTTCCATTCATATTCTTGTCAGTGTGGACTAACGCAACAAAACTGAAAAATCTAACTACAAAAGAGTTGAAAGGATAGTGTCAGCGTTTTAACAAAATAATGTTATGGAAATTCTACAACTACCCTATAAAATCACTTAAAAAGTCAAGGACTTTGTTTAGATAAGGCAACAGAATCAATCATATTAACAGCTTAGAGAGCAAGTGAGAAGTGACAATGTCGGCAACCACTTTGCGCAAAGGAATCTTAATTATATCAAACTAATTTTTCCATTTTAAACATTTTTACTATTAATTCATTTTTATTATAATTTACAGAGCTTCTACCGATAGCAGTTATATTTTATATAAATATAAAATTGACTGCAAATAGCAATGTTGTATCAACGTTTTTACGAATAATTAAATAATAATTCAATTTTGTTTTCACTATACCTCTTGAAGATATTAACCAATGAGATTTTAGAATGATATTCTAAAGAGTTATAATGAAAACACAAATTTTTAATACATATAAAAAAGATTGTAAAAAAGTAAATGTGTTCTATGTTGATTTGTTTGAATGATTTAGCTAGTTTAGTTATTGTATGATTCAGGAGTAAAATAACCAAACATGGCGGATAAAACAGCCAAACATGGCAAATAAAATAAAGGTCAAGCAGAACATAACTAGATTACATGCAGCTACTGATACTTTTTCCAAACCATGTCATAAGTCCTTCAATATTTCATGATTGTATCAGCAAGGTAACAAATTATATCTTTAAATATAGGTGTTATGCTATTTAAGTACCATGTTACCTAACCACAGCAGAAAATAAATACTATAAAAATATTGTTGATTGCAATAGTATGATAATATAGTAGTTTAATAGTACTACGATAACTTACTATAGTAACAACCTATTATAATCAACTTACTATAGTAACATAACCTATTATAATCAACTTACTATAGTAACATATAACTATAGTAACATATAACTATAGTAACATATACTATAGTAACATAACCTATTATAGTCAGTTAGTTAATCAAATAAACAACCGCAAGATTTTAGAAAACCATAAAAATAAAAAACAAGAAAAAAATCATTTAACAATTAGCAAAATTTACATGTCTTTCTACAATACAACTTCATAGTTTTTTCTTCGCTTACGCAATACCCCGCTTGTTCCCATTGATAACAATATGCAGCCTCTCTATCATTTATATCTTCACACGAATTTGAGTCTAAAAAAAATTGCATTTTCGATGTTTTGCTGACAAATAGTATTTACAACTAATGTGTATTTACAACAGTATTTACAATCAATAGTATTTACAAACAATTTCTTATCAGTGACACATAAAATAAGAAAGAAACATTAGAAATAAGAACATTTGAAGAAGTTTTAAGAACATTTGAAATAGTTAAAAAAAATATCATTTTGTACCGTTCAAGAAACTGTCAGAAGTTTCAATATTTGTTGGACAAATTCCTTCTGTTATGCTTATATCGTCAATAGCAATATCACCTAGCCCACCATTACCAATTATAGCTTCAAAAATAATCTGAAAAAAGAGTCAAATAAAAATAATTACATTTAGCTTTCTTTTATAATATTTTAAATTACATTTATTTACTAATTAAATTTAAATAAAAAAATATTTTAAACTTCATTTATTTTTTTATATTATGCCACATTTTTACATGTAGAAAAATTGTTTGCTGGTAAGAAAAAATATTATTACCGAGTAAGAAAAAATATGATTACCTGGTAAGGACCTTCGGGTTTAATATCAATTAATAGGTTTTTCCAATCATTATTTGGCTCACTTTTTGATTGAGAAAAGATATTTTTTATTGTTACTGTATCATCAATATAAATATTAAATTCACCAATCATTGAAGCATTTTGAGAATACATGTTGTAAAAAACAGAGAAACATTGTGCAGATAATGGTTTTTTGAACCATTTTGTTTTAAGACGAGCTTTATCATTTTTCCTTTGTGGATAGGATGCTTCAATATATAAATAGATCCCTAAACAAATATAAAACAAATGTGATTGAAAAGGCGAAATGCACAGGTGTCAAAAAATAAACATATATGCCAAAAAAAAAATTTCATATACATACTCAGTGAAATATATATACTCATGAATGTATCATATATTCGTTTCATGTATCAGCGACTGATACATGAAACAAATACCTGGTTTGGACCCGGTAATTCGGCTATTTTCCTGGGCCGAACTCACGATTGATGTAGCAGCACTCTGCTGTGAGTCTGGCTATTTGTCAGTCAATGTATGAACTAAAGCCCCCAGCAGCAGGTTATTTCAGTATGATGTCACACTGCTCACCTAAATCAGCAGTAGGGTAAAGGAAGGTATGTTCGTGATATATGTAATTTCGTGATATTTCGCTCGGCATTTGTAGCGAACATACCTATTAGTCAAAAACATGGAAATTGCGTCAAATGGTACCCCGGGGTACTACTGTCGATTCACAAATAGTCGTTGGGTGCGTGTGATACGTCAATTGTTTACTATCAGTTTGTACATTCTTTAGCATTATTTAACGTGCGTTCAGCACATTTGTTTGGAGTACTTGTCCAACATTTTTATTTCCAGACTTGTGTTTTAAGGTAAGTAAATTATTTTTATTAAATATTAAACTAGAAAAGATGCTTGATTTAATGGTAAAACTTTTGTTTTTTTATTAACTTCCTATAACTTATGATTCCTTATCGCAGTTACACATTTTCTTAACGTTTTCACCTCAAATGAATTTACATTTTTAATCATGTTTCTTTTATTAAATACAATGACATTAAAAATTGTTTTAAGCACGATATAACTATATAGTTAAATGATAATAATATCTTTCTCTATACGAATCACAACCACACCTAACCCTAATAGGCCAAAAAGGGATTCAAGTACAAAGGGTCTGACTCCTCCTGATCAACCTATTCCATTAACTTCAAAGGATTCTATTCCTGTATGTTCTAAAAAAAGTAAAAAAAATAAAAATGCTTCAAAAGATGATGATTGGGAGTGCGGTGTTTGTAAAAAAAGTTACAACAGTGATGTTAAAAAAAAAAAAGGAAAAAAATGGGTGCAGTGTTCCTATTGTTTAGTACCTTATCATGAGAGTTGTCAAACATATGAGGACATTGGTGAAGTATTTATGTGTGATACATGTTGTCAACAAGAATGTGATTTAGAAAAATAAGTTAATCAGATATAAGTATGGTTAATATTATAGTTATTATATTAAGAGTTTTTTGTAGGTCTGTTATTTTATTTTCTAAGCTACCTATGCTAAAAGTATATTTTTTTTATATATAAATATAAAGTAATGAAAGTATTATTATAATTTTGTTAACTTATAAGCCTGACTATATTTATATTTTATGAACTTAAAGTCTGATTGAATAGTTATGAATTCAAAACAAGTGTTGATATTTTTTGTTATATTATACCAGATGTTATACTTAATTAATAAAGAAAAATTTAAATATTATTGTGTATTCACGAAATTACCTAACCACTATCACGAAATTAAATATCATATCACAAAATTACCTAACTTTTCTCAATGACTTTTGAGCTTTTATAAAAACTTATCAAAGGACTTAAAATCCCAAAACTGCATAGATTCTAGTAACTTTACTCTATGTACATCAAACAATTAAAGTAATTAAGTAAAATTACTGAAATTGACTTTGTAATTACACATCTAGTTAATTTATCACGAACATACCTTCCTTTACCCTATAAGATATATATATATATATATATATATATATATATATATATATATATATATATATATATATATATATATATATTATATATATTTATATACATGGCCTACATAAATATAGGGCCTTCTATTCTGCTTAAATAAAAAAAAAAAAAAGTAGAAGGCTGCTTTTAAAAGCCTATATTCTGTCGAATGGAAAAACTTTCTCAAAATATTTTAATTACTGCACACACAGTGAATTAAATTTTGTTTAATTAACTGTGGCTTCTTTTTAGTAATAGATAATTATTATGGCTAATAAATGCTCTGTTGTTGGTTGTACCTCTTTTTATATTTGTTGTGAAGTAATCACAGTTTTTCGTTTTTTAATTATGATGATTTGAAAAATATTTTTTCTCATTTAACCTATCTTATATATGGGTTACGCAAATTCAAATTTTAGATATGGGTCAGTAATTTGTATATTTGTCATAGTAATGATTTGTCAGTAGTTTTGCAACTTTTAAGGACTTTAAATAAAGTAAAAATAAATAAATACTCAAAATAAATTTAAAAGTAATTAATTAAAAAAAAACCCCACACAAACTGATTAAAAATGTGAAACAAAACATTTTCATTTTTTCACTTTTTTTAAATGTAACAATGTTATCTGAAAAAATGGAATAACTGACACTCTTTCTGATGTTATAAAAACAAATATTTGTAATAACAATATACATAGTTTTTTTCCACAATTTTAAAGATTTGAATATAAAAATGGTTGATAACCTTCTTTACTGCCAAGAACTAACTTTAGTTAATAACATCAAATACATGAACTAACGAAAACTGTCTGCATAAAACATTATTAATGACATCATACTGAAATAGGCTAATGCCAATATAGCCACAGGCTTGAAAAGATTTTTTTGAAAAGAAATCTTTTTCAATACATACACTAAAAGAGGGTTTTTTATTTGGACAACCATTATCTAAATATAAAAGACATTTCGATGTCTATGAAGGACAAAAATTACTTTTTGTTATTGAAATCTTTTCATTTTTCTTATATAGAGGTCTAAAAGGTTTTTTTAAACGCTTTACTAAATACAAATACAATATCAAGGTATTTATACAATCATATGCCTCTCATATGAGTGGTACAGCAAGAGATCAAACCACACAACACTGACTACAACATGATAGAAATCCAATAACTAAGCATTGCACTAAACTGAGTTATCCCGACTTGACTTGAAGTTACCATTTCAAAAATTAAAGCATACCAAATATGTTAGTACAGAAACAAACACACAAAAATGTTTAAAAATTATTAACCTAGTCTTCCAGTAGTATGATCAGTATCAGGCCCAGTTCCTCTAGAAGGTGTTTTACCATAAATTTGAGCCCATTCAAAATCTGCCGTTTTATCGTGAGTAAATCCACACAAATCAGTTTCAAAATCACAAGTATAATCACCTAAAATTCAAATCATTAGTTTAACTTCAGTTATTTTATTACAACAACAACAAATATTAACCTCTCTACATAAAATAATCTTTAAGTTAATAAATCATAAATAATAAACTTAAAAAAAAAACTTTTCTATAAAAAAAAAAGAAAAAAAAAGAAAAAAGCGTTTTCGCAAACTTTTCTAACCTTTTAGATCATATCTTGGAAAAACAGATGTTGGGCGAGTTGTTTTATCTATTAAATAAATCAAAGTTTTATGAAGCAGCTTAAGAAGCAAAACTTAAAGAATATTCTTAATTTTATTTTCTTTCTTTGCAATAATTTATTTAATAATAATTTGACAGCTTAAGAAACTTTATAAAATCTTAAGAGTTGTTATTAAATGTGTTTAATTTTTTAATTTATTTACTAATTGATCTAACTGTACCTTGACATCGATAAAGCTGCATCACTTGATATTGATCATGCTCTGTAAATCCAACTCTTTGACCAAGCTGGAAAATACCAGGAAGTTTAGGATCTAATGTTACGGAGCCATTAATTCCAAATGCAGTTTTAGAATATTGCATATAACTTCTATAATCATATGGTGAGTTAAGGCTGTCAACTAGGGAGTTGGAATACAATCTGAAGTTATGCTTCTTAGCTAAAAATAACTTTTTTAGCAGAAAAAAAAATCAAAATTGAAAAAAATAATAAAACAAAAAAGATTTATATTAAAAATGCACATTACAGCAAAGGTATATTACCTTCAGGAATGTTTTCCCATCGAACAGTAACATACTGATCTCTATCTGGACGATTTTGCTCATGTCCAAACCCCATAGCATGACCTATGAAATGTTTTAATTTATCACTTTAAAATTCTCTTTATAAATAAAACATACCAATATGTATATATAGCGGAGAAAATAGAATTAGCCTCACCTTTATTTTTTGTTCTAATTTAACAAAAATGGCAATAAAACAATTATTAAATCTACCCTATTTTTTATTATCTTCTACTACAATTAAAAAGTTTATAAATTGGTATGTTTAATTAATTACAAGTGGAAAAAAAATTAAAAGTATTCAATTTGTGGTGAAAATAGAATTAGCCTCATTTACATTATATAAAAGAAAACAAAAAAAAAAATTTGTTTTACGCTCATTTAATATTTAGTATTGCTTCCTAAATTTTTAATGACTTCAAGTATGCAACTTGACATACTAGTCACAAGATTTTTGATAGTTTCTATAGATATTTTATTTCAAGCTTCTCCGATACAAGTTTTCAGCTCCAATGCGGATTCATATTGCTTACCATTTTCATAAACCTTTCTAGAAAGTATTTCCCATAGATTTTCAATTGGGTTAAGACCTGGACTGCATGCGGGCCATTCCATTATGTGAATATTTTTCTCTCTAAACCAAGTTTTTGTAAGCTTTGAGTTATGGATAGCAGCATTGTCTTGTTACAAAGTGAAACTTTCAGCCATCAATTCTTCACCATGTTCAAACAAACTAATTTCTAATAAGTCAATGTAGTCCTGTGAATTTATTTTTGTTGAAATCCATGCCAGCGGTTGTTTTCCAGCAAAGGAAAAAGCCCCCCCAGACCATAACAGTTCCATGACCAAAGTTACGACTCATTCAAGTTTCTTTTTCTTTTCAAAGATTGTGCCAGTAATATTGATAGCCATCAGGACCATCTAGATTGAACTTTTTTTCATCACTAAAGAGAACTTGATGCCACTCTTCTTGCGAAGACATGTGTTCTTATGCAAATAGTAATCTAACTTCTTTATGACGAACAGTAAGTTTTGGTCTTGGTTTACGCTTTTCCGAACTGTGTATGGATTTTTATGTAAGATTTGTCTCACACATTGAATAGTTAAGGTAATTGTAAATCAATATGAATTTGAGATGTAGTCATGTGCTGAGCAGCAGCACGACGTACAATAACTCGTTTAGCACGATTATCAATTTTATGTTTGCCACAACTTTCCTTATAAGCTCCATAATTAGCTCCAATCTTGAAGTAGTTATTAATAGATCTTTTAACTTTCTTTGTAATTTCTCAATTAGATATATGTCTGTATCTTTACATGCTTTGATTACTGCTAATACTTCATTCGTTAAACGCTTACCACGTCCCATTTCAAATTCAGGTATCAAAAATCTAATATTAAAAACTTTATGAGCCATGATTTCGCAGTCTTTGTTTAACTTACAAATAATAATAAAAAACTAAGTCACAAATGCGTATCACCAGATCAAAATATACAAGTAAACTGAAAATAATTATTGATGAGGCTAATTCTATTTGCTACCACAAATATTAAGTATTATACATTTTATGGTTTTATCAAATGTAACGCAATATGCTATATTATAATCTAAAAAGTTATTGTTTGTAACAATAATTATATAAGTGTGGATACAAAAGATGCACTGCAGAAATTTGCTTAGAGATTTACAAATATTGGATCATTACACTGTGAGGCTAATTCTATTTTCTCTACTGTATATACATATTTATTTATATATATACACTCCTAGTCAGCGTTTATGGGGACATCTTTTTTACTTTTTTTCAATTATTCTTATCATATTTGTATAATTTTTAAAATATTTATTTTCTATTTTTATTTATACATATTTAAATTTATTATTTTATTATAAAAATATATTTTTTATAACCGTTATCTGTAACCCTAACCCTAAGCCTGACCTTGATGCTGACCCTAACCAAACCCTCAGTAGATGTAGCAGCACTCTGTCGCAAGTCAGACTATTTGATAGTCGATGAGTGTACTTTTTGCTCTCTATAAAAGTTGCTTACAGGGGCATTTTTTTTACAAAAAAAAAAACAATGATTACGGGGAAAAAAAATTATCGGGTACACAAAAATGTCCATGATAATGCTTATGTCCCTGCAAGTATTGTTTTTTTTGTAAAATCTGTCGCCGTAAGTGATACTATAGGTATATATATATATATATATATATATATATATATATATATATATATATATATATATATATATATATATATATATATATATATATATATTTAATATTTTTGTGAGCCATTGAACATTGTAAAAATAGGAAAGATTATGTGTTGAGATAAATATATATATATACATATTTCAAGAAAATAACAAAAGAACTCTTGCAATTTTCATGTAAGGTAAGTTAAAAAAAACATGATAAAGTTTTGTTTTTTTCTAAAATTTAATTAAAAAACTTAAGTTTTTTTATAATATATGCTAAAGTATATTAAATATTACATTTTTATATTTAAAGTTTTGAATAACGATGCTTAGTTAAAGCACCTATTTATTTTAAACTTGTATAATGTAAGTTAAAACTACATGCATTACAAAAGTTCTGGCGCTTTTTTGTTAACAATGAATTACATCATTAAGTAATTCTTATTTCATTGAGTTTGTTTGACAAGGTTCTAACTGAAACTTTATATATTAGGAAAATTTAGAAAAAATATCTTTAATGTTATTCAAAATTATTTATATTATTGTTTTTTATTTATTTATGCATTCTTATTTTAATTGACATATAAATATACATAAATAAATAAAAACTATATAAATAATTTTTATTTAGACATTAAAAAAAAAGATTTATTTGCTATTCTTTTAATATAAAAAAGTCAGTTAGAACCTTTTTTATTTTTGTTTTAGTAAAACAAATCATTTGTAAATGCAATTGGGGCTCTTCCATAAAGGACGTCACCCATTATTTGTCAATTCTTAACCCCTTTCCTCAAAAACGATCACATATACCTGAACCCCCTCTCCCTCCTAAACTGTGACAGCAGTTTTTAGATCAAAAATATTTTGTTAGATTTAAATACTTTGTAGCATTTTAAAAATTCAACCTAATGAAAATAAGGCAATATGCATTAATGTCAGAAGTGTGTGTGAAAACTTAGACAAACCAAAAAATTTTCTTATTTGAATTTCTTAAATGTAAATAAAATTTTCTTACCTTGAATTTCTTAAATTACATATATATATATATATATATATATATATATATATATATATATATATATATATATATATATATATACATATATATGTAGACCTCAAAATTAGGGTGTTTGAGTTCAGCAAAAAATCGCTGACCTTGTTTCTATGTTTTTTGGTAACCCCTTTATATCAAATTTTTTTGCCAACCTGATGCTGACCTCTAACAATTTAAGGATGGCAATTTATTGCTGACCTGATGTTAACATGAGTGACAACAAGGGTCTAAGTCATATAATGAAGAGAGCAGAAGAAATTAGTGCTACAATTAGCAAAATAAAACAGATGAGATGACTGAAAAAAAGAAAACATGACAATGAAACTACTAACATCAACCAGACAGTAGAGCCAGTAACAGCAACATCACCACTAGCTGTTGTTGAACTAGACTAAGAAGCTGCGCAAAAATTTCTCAGAAAAAGTTGGAAACTTAAAAACTCTATTAATTATAGTAATCTTTATCTGAATGGAGACAAAACGGCAATCGAAAGAGCAAATGAAGCGAATCTACGCAAAATATGCAAGGACAAGAATAGATTACTACCTCATGAAGAAAAAAACAGGGTTACTCAACGTTACAAGCTCAAAAATGGCAAACATAAATACAATGCTGTCAAAGATGGTAAAATAAAAATGGTACTACATAAGGGCGACCGCGACCAACACCAAATTAGATCAATCAGAACATAGCAATCCATAGATAATCTGATCATGTGCAGAGATCTCCAGCTACAATACTAATGTCACACCCCTGAATTCAGATAAACTAGCGGAACTATCCTCACTCATTTTCCTCCAACACAACTTATGTAATTTTTATAATTAACTTATGTACATATAACTTGGATCTCAGAAAGATCAGTACCACTTTTACCAGACTACCACCTCCTCCACAAAGACCAAGCTGACGGCTACGGGGGCATTGCAGTATACATTCTAAACAACTTTATAGCTTGTCAAATCGGAGCTGAGACAGTGCCCGGACTGTCACTTGTAGCATCCGAACAACTCTGGGTTTGACTCACTATAAGTAACTATTCTTTCTTACTTAGTGCAATCTAAAGGCCTCCTCCTTCTGTTAACCACCAAAGCAATAACCTTTCAGATTTTGAAATCAACAACATCAAATTAGCTGCTAATGCTGTCCAAACAAAACAATTTTGTGACCTATTTGTAGTTGGTGATTTTAACTATCCTACATAAGATGGGCTCCAGATGGATCAGCCAATGTGCTCAGACCAGATTACAGCCCAGGACTCATTTTCATCAACATGTTACCTGACAAGTTTTTCTTCTCAACACATAATCTTTTCTATTTTTACAATGTTCAATGGCTCACAAAAATATTAAATATTATAAGCAAAAATCCTCTCAGTGTATTAAACAATCTCATTTAAATCTACTCTGGAGCTATAGTCTTTCTACCGATTGGGCAAATAAATTCATCAGCTCCAACTTTAACTTTAGAAAAGACGACTTCACTGCTATGTCTGCTAAACTATCAAATATTGATTGGGCATCATTACTAGCCAACAAAAGTATAAATGATGCTTACAATACCTTTGTGTCTATTCATAATAAACTATGTGTTGAGTCAATCGGGTTAGATGTCATCTTATGATCCCAATCATAAGATGACATCTAACCCAAAAATCGACAGCGCCTTGGATATGCAAAGAGATTATGCGACTATCTAGATTAAGATCACGGCTATGGAATCTAAACATGACAAAGAAATGGAAGTCCACCAACTTAAAAACGTGTCACAAGCAAGTAAAAAATAGTTTGAAGAAAACTAGCAAAAAAGCAAAAATTTGAACTTAACCTTGCTTATTATAAAAAAAATCCAAAACATTTATTTGTGTACATCAATAGCAAATACAAGAGTAATGTTGGTATTACCATCTTACTAAATAGCTCTGGTCTAATAAGAACCGACAAACATCAAGAAGCAAACATTCTCATCAAACAGTTTGAAAGCATCTTCAACTCAGCATCTAGTTGGGTTCTCGGCAAACCTTTTATCAAAACTAACAATAAAATCGACAATATTCACATTAATACTAATCAAGCCCAGCAACTTATTAGAAAATGAATCCAAACAAAATGTAAGGATATAATATCCATCCACTAGTTTTACATAGTTGTCTATCCGAATGGGAAAAACCTTTAGCCATACTGTTTCAGCAATCACTTGACCAAGGTGAGGTTCCTACTATGCAAACTACTGGAAAATGTAGTTAGACAAACCATCCTAGCACATCAATTACAAACCATCCTAGTTGACAGCAATTTGATTACACAAGAACAACATGGTTTTGCTCCCTGTAAGTTATGCTCTACAAACCACCTAGAAACTATGAACTATTTAACAAAAACATTAGCTAATCGATCATCTGTAGACTTGCTCTTCCTTGACTTTACCAAGGACTTTGACAAGGTTCACCATAAGTCTAATCTTGAAGGGTACAGGATCAATGATCAAATTCTGAAATGGGTGAAATCCATACTAATCCACCATAAACAAAGAATAATCATGGGTGAAACGGTACAGATTGGACGCCAGTTTCTAGCAGTGTTCCACAATAGTCAGTATTGGGACCAATGCTCTTTGTGATTTTTATAAATGACCTGCCGGATAGAATTAAGTGCATCAGTAAAATTTTTGCAGATGACACAAAACTGCTTGCCCCAATTCAACTTGGTGAAGAACAGAAAAATTGTACTGTGCTCCAAAATGACATTGATGCTATAACTGAGTGGACAAGAGTATGGCATATGAGGCTAAACATCTCTAAATGAAAAGTTCTTCACATTGGTCGCCTAAATAAAAAGCACACCTATACAATGCTAGACATGGATAATGGACATGGATAAATTGACTCGACTTAAATTGACCTCATTTGATTTAAGAATCATAGTTAGCAACAACCTCAAACAATACGCCCAGGTATTCACTGCTATCTCTAAGGCCAACAAGATGCTTGGCATGCTTAAAAGGGTATTTGTATATATTCACCTCATCTTTATATATATATATATATATATATATATATATATATATATATATATATATATATATATATATATATATATATATATATATATATATAGATATCAGGGATGTGGAGTCCCAAAAAGGACTCCGGATTTGAAAGTCACAAAAAGATTATTTTATCCTAGTTTTTGGTATCCAGGAGCTCTAAAAATATAAATAAGTTTATGGACTACTAATAAAAAAAAAATTAAGATTTTTAAGTTAGAGGAATAATCGTTTTTTGAGTCTGGAGTCCTTAGGTATAATGGTGGCAAGGACTCCGGGACTCCAGGAGTCCTTGCCGCCAAGGACTCCTGGAGTCCCGAGACTATAGCAGATCATAAGTCAACAATCATGTTTAGAGCTTCTGGACACTACAGATTTGGAAAAAGTAGAGATATAAAGCCGGAGTCCCTTTGGGACTCCGCATCCCTGATAGATAGATAGATATATATAGATATATATATATATATATATGTATATATTCACCTCATCTTTTATATATATATATATATATATATATATATATATATATATATATATATATATATATATATATATATATATATATATATATAATGTATATATGTATATATATATAATACATATATGTATATATATATACATATATGTATATATATACATATATGTATATATATATACATATATGTATATATATATACATATATGTATATATATATACATATATGTATATATATATACATATATGTATATAAATTCACCTCATCTTTTTATATATATATATATATATATATATATATATATATATATATATATATATATATATATATATATATATATATATATAT
Organism: Hydra vulgaris; assembly: GCF_038396675.1. Classification (NCBI taxonomy): domain Eukaryota; kingdom Metazoa; phylum Cnidaria; class Hydrozoa; order Anthoathecata; family Hydridae; genus Hydra; species Hydra vulgaris. Next base: position 22,206,928 of record NC_088930.1, on the reverse strand, counting down.
ATTAACCTATAGTAAAGGGCTTAGATATACAGTTTGTGCAACAAATTGGCTGCAAGAGTTTATAAGAAAGTGAAAAAGAAGATTAAAAATAATAATAATGAATCAAAAAACATAATGAGGAGTATGAATCCTTAAAGCTGGTGCACAATAAAAAAAACTAGATGAATTTTCTTTCTTTAATTATAATATCTATGAGAAATATATAAAACAGTATTGAAAACAAAAAGTTAATTTACCTATTTCATGGACAATGGTTCCCTTCCTCCAACAACCATTACCTAAAGAAATGTTTTGAAGCCCACCTACTTTTCCCAGATAACTCCAACAACTGTAAAATAACAGTGCAAAAAAAGAGTAATATTTAACATTATGTTTAAATGACATAAAAATTTTTTTAGTATGTTCTTTAAAAATTATTGTTATAGTTAAGTTTTTATCGCAATTTTACATTGCACTACATGTAAGATGAGAAAAACTAATGCAATCCTTTTTTAAAGCCTAATTGTAAGGTAAACTCTAAGCAACAACATGTATGTGGTTAACTTACCCAGTACCTTGAAAAAATTCAATGTAATCCATCTCATTTGTTCTTCTTTTAAATGTGAGACACGATCTTTCTTCCCATTCTCTAAGAGCTGCCATTAAACCAAATGTAGCTTCAGCAGTATTTTCTAAACAAAAAAGAAAATATGTTTCTACATCAAACTTTTATTAACCTTATACATGTTATTTAATAATAATATATTTATATAATAATATTATATTTATTTGGTTTTATGCAGTTTTATGTGGTGTCATGGTAGAGCGCTCGCTTTATAAGCAAAAGGTTCTGAGTTCGATCCCCACCATGTCCCTGTTAGTACCACGCTCAACTTGTTTCTCCGCGCAGCGGCCTTGTTCGTCAAGGTTTGTGTTTTGGAGTTATAGAGTTGAGAGATGGTTATAACCACAAGTAGCCTCCTCATCAGTAGTGGCCTTATCAGCCTTGGGGAGGTGAATTAAAAAAAAAAAATTTATGATATAATATTTATTTACTGAATTTTTATATATATATATATATATATATATATATATATATATATATATATATATATATATATATATATATATATATATATATTAGGGCTGTCCAAAAAAAATTTTTTTTTCAGATTTGATTGCATAGTTGTTTATTTTGTGTCATTTGACATAGTAATTAACTGTGCAAAAAATCTTTCCAATCAGATAATGTTTAGGGGGTGCTCAATGACCATAAAGTTTTACGAAAAATGTGAAAAACATGGAAAAAGTAACAAAGTTCCACAAATTTCTAAAACCCGGTTAATTGATTTTTCAGATTTGATCAGTTTTAATTATCTCTAAATATTAAATTATGAATACAAATTACAATCCACATCCACTTTAGACTGGTTTATTAGCAGAGAAATTATTGAAATAAAATACTGCAATACGACTAAAGTTCTGCGGTTTTTGTTATATCAGAATTTTTCCAAAATAAAACACTAGGATTTTTGACTCTTTGTCATTGATTAAAATACGAATTATAAACAAAAAAACATATGAGCAATTAACATTTAATTATCGTAATGTTATAGTTCGTGCAATGTTAATGCTAGCGAGGACTATAACTCTTCAGAGTACACTTTCTGGCATCTGGCACTCGCTTTCTGTGATCCTCAACCACCTGAATTAACCTCTGCATTTCAGATTCATTCCTTGTAATCGATTCATTAAACATCGACATTAAAGCCACAGATCGTTCGGCAGCATCATTTACTACTTTCAATGAATATACTAAATTTTTTCCTTCTTGGTATTCTGGGGAATCATTCCAGGTAGCTGGATCGTTGTTGAACAGAAAATCAATATCAACCTTCATCGACCGCAACGCACTTGCTGAAACTGATGTCACCAGCATGTCCAGAGATTTCTTCTCTAGACTTTCAATGTTCTTTAATTTGATCAACCTTTCAGACCAGTTCTCACCGTGAAATTTCATGTTGGAAATCATTTTTCGCTTCTCTTCCATTTGAAGTTTGTTTGAAAACAAAGCTAGTGGGACCAATTCTGGTGAAAGGTACCACAAATGGTTTTGAAAGTTCTTGACTGCTGCTTCGGAAATCGTTTTATTCACAACTGCAAACTGCTTAAGTTGCTGAAACAGAAACAAGTCATTAACTGGAGCATCGCTGGCATTTGTGCATAATATCCAAGATTTTATATAAACCAGACTAGCAAATAAGCAAAATTCACAGAGATTTTTTTCCTCTTTTGTGGTCAACTTGAACTCTTCACGAAATAAATAAATCTTAAAACAATAAATAACCTTGGCCATCCAGCGAGCCATGTGATAAGCACCAGGGATATTAAAATGATAATTTTTCTCTTCTTGATCACGCAGTTTTCCAAGTATTAACAGACAGAGATCCATGATTTCTTTGTAGTCATCCCTTGGCATTTTAACATGCAGGTTTTCTTTGAGGAATGCAATCACTTCATTTTGTAGTTCTTGCACCAGGGGTATTTTCATTCGAATGTCATCCAGAGGTTTAAAATTTCCTTGATTAACTTTGGGCCAATATTGCTGAAATCTCTGGAAAAGAGGTATGTTGGGACCAGATGATGGTCCAAATAGTGATCCAAACACTCCTGCTACTATGATCTCATGAACATGGTGTCTGCAAGCGAAATATAACAAATTTCTACCTATATGTTTCTCTAGAACTACACATGCACCATTTTTGGAGCCAGTGTTAGAGGCTGTAGTATCAAAACTCATTCCAATAACATCACCAATTATGTCCCAGAAATTAAGCAGATGAATAACTGCTTTTGCTTGGGCTTCTCCAGTTCCAGCTGATAGTTTTGCTATTCCAAGTATTTTGTCAACATTGTGACCTGTCACACCTACAGATAGCCGGTCAACATTTGCTTTAGGGGCTGCAGAATTTGTACGATCTATCATCAGTTTGCCATCCCAGTGGACGATTAATGGTGGTTTGTCCAAATCGCAGAATTCAGTTCGAACAGTGGCTTCAACATTTGATCGATGATAGGTTCGTTTTCTACGGGCTGTAGAACGTGACAATGATCCATCATCGAGGTTCTGTCCACCAGCCCTTGCAATTGCTGCTGCTAGTATAGTAAATTTTGTGTCAGATAGATTAATTCTGTCTAATGTTGATGAAACATCAGGCGAGTCAAGAATTGTATCTAAGATACATTGTCGTTTTGGAGTACTTGCTAAACTTGATTCAGCTGACCCTGAAGAACTTGCTTTACTGACTTGTTGTCTGTAATAAACAGGGATTTCTATCTCAAAATCTCTATCAACCATTTTGTCATTATCAACAGCATCGTTATCGTTGTCATCACTATAACTTTCGTCATGTAAAGGTTCAATAACAGGAACTATTGCACTCGCACCAGATTGTCTTTGCTCTTCTTTTAGCTTTCGTTCTCTCTCTGCTTGTTTCCTTGCTTCATTTCTTTCTTCTAATTTTGAAAGTTCTTTGTCCTCTCCAAACATCACCATTTTTCTCTGACATCTCTGATCCAATAAAAATTCTTTATCTTCTTCAATTCTGATCATGGTTTCAGCATCCTTGTGGGGAATGTCAAAAAGTAGGCCAATGGTGTCTGTAAATGATTTCTCTCTCGATTTCTGAGAATCTGACAATCTGGATTTTTTTTTTTTTATTAATTTAAATTCCTGGACTAAAGTTTTCAACTTTAAGACTACATTCGGATGAAATGCTGTCGGAATACGGGCTTTATTCCAAATAATAATCAGTTCATCAACAGTTGTTTTAAGACTTTCAGGCACTGACTTTTTGGTTGAATTAAGATGATAAAAAAATGTTTTTAAAACATCAGATGTTAAGGGAAGAACTTTATCTGGAAGATTTGGCTCTGGTTGTCCAATTAAAAAGATTTTGGTTTGAAGTCGTGTAGAGATAGCAACACGAGATGATGCTGCCATTTCAATGATAACTGAAATATTATGAGAAAATCAAAACTCAATACCATATTATACAAACTTATCATTCAGTTGTTGGTTTATGCAGCTGCAGCAATATATTATAATAATTATTACTAAAGAAATTAAATAAATATTTTCAAATTAGAAATTATTATTATCTGCACTTAATAACAAACAATACACTACCAGACTACCATGCTAGTTTTCTGTAATAGGTTACTAAGGTTAGGTACTATCAAAATATTAATACATTTGTTGTCAAACTGAAATTCCAAATAAAAATAATATTTATACTTGTAAACCTTTTTATTCTGTTTGAACAAATTCTAAATTGAGTTAAATAATAGTATTAAAATTATGAATACAAATTTTAACAAAATGATATAAACACAGTTGTTTTAAACACTAGCAGACATTTTTTAGTCTGGTGCCCTGATGACAGTTAATCTGCTGCACTTTAATTAATCTATATAGCACGCAATCAGACAATATTTCAGTGGAAAAAATCTAACTAACCAGGTTCTAGAAATTTTTGGAACTTTGGAACTTTTTACACATTTTTGACGTTTTTCGTAAAACTTTATGGTCATTGAGCACCCCCTAAACATTATCTGATTGGAAAGATTTTTTCCACAGTCAATTACTACGTCAAATGGCACAAAATAAACAACTATGCATTCAAATCCGAGACAAATTTTTTTTTCCTGTGTTCACATGAACAGCCCTAATATATATATATATATATATATATATATATATATATATATATATATATATATATATATATATATATATATATATATATATATATATATATATATATATATATATATATATATTTATGTATATATATTTATATATATATTTATATATATATATATATATATACAATCCTTAGATATATATATATGTTTATAATTTATATATATATATTTATCGATCTATAGTTTGTTGTCATAGGGAAGAGCGCAAGGAAAAAGGTGATTCTTACGCTAACACATACGTCACTTTTAATTACTTTTAACTTTCGTCCAACATTTGCGTGTTGGACGAAAGTAAACCATTAATTTAATTACAAATAAATCGTTTTTTAAAAAAACCACAAAAACGCAAATTTAATTGACCAGAATGTTTTTAAAAACATTCTGAATGTTTTTAACAATATAAACAATGTTTTTATTTTTAATTTTTTTAAAATGTTTTCGATTTTTTTTTTTTTTTACTGTAAATCATGCGCGGAGTGTTGCTACATCGACTATCTTATAGCCTGACTCGCAAGGGAGTGCTGCTACATCGACTGACAAATAGCCTGACCCGCAAGGGAGTGCTGCTACATCTACTATCTTTTAGCCTGACCCGCAAGGGAGTGTTGCTACATCGACTGAGGGTTTGGTTGGGGCAGGCAGTCTATCATTTAATAAAAAAAATAATTCCGGTCTTGCATTTTAATTTTTACTTTTTGTCAACAAAATATGGAAAAAACTTTCAGCCAACATCTACGGATTATATATATATATATATACATATATATATATATATATATATATATAATATATATATATATATATATATATATATATATATATACATAAACCCTCGGAATAAGGAAAAATGAGGTTGATATATATATGATATGTATATACATATATATACATATTATATATATTAATATATATATATATATATATATATATATATATATATATATATATATATATATATATATATATATATATATATATATATATATATATATATATATTAATATATAGTTAGTTAGTTAGTATTTATTGCTGTAACTGAATTGGCCAGTGAGAATGCTTTCAAGCACACTGTAACAGCCGCTTCAATTGATTGTTGTTCGTCCAACAGTCGAATCCTGTTTTAAAGGAGTTTACAGATAATGATTTGACTAGTTTCAAAGGCAATGAGTTCCATAAGCTTGCCGATCTATTGTAAAAGAAATTATGCCTTTGCAGATTTTTTGTTGTTTCCCTATAATACTTGAAACAGTGACCTCTGATATGATTTTGAACAGTTTGTATGTTATATTCTGTTTTATTAATGTTGTTCATTATTATCATTATCAATGAGTGCTCAAATAGAAAAAACAGAATAAAAAATACTTTGTTGATATACTTAAAAAAAACATTTTATCAATATTTCAACATAGAAATTGGAAATTATATTGATGTTGCATAAAAACTTATTGAGCGCATTTTTCAACATATTCCAAACCTAGAAATTCCTTTAATTATATTCACACTGATTCAAACCACCTGTCCTGATTTTTTTCTTACACATCTTTACTTCCAACAAGACTGCAAGCAACCACTATTAGAGTTTGTAGTTACTTGAAGAGAAAAAATGAAATTTTTAAAGCAAATATAAATATAAAAAATATATATGATATTCATTAATACTTTTATAAAAAATCATTAGCAGTGATTTGTTACTTTATTTAAATGCATTTCAATAATATAAAAACATAAGTAAAGATTATTTGATAGCTTTGAAGCTATTTAATTCAAATGGCTTTTAAAAAATCAGTTTGAATTTCTTCTCAATAAAACCTTTTTTCTTTTCGAGTAAATTAACAATAATGATTCTTATATAAAGTTTATTAAAGAGACCATTGTTGTTTAAAGTCACCATTTATAAAACTTATTTTTTTTTTTTTTTAAATTACATTTATTATAAAAAAATCTTATATAATTAAATACTATAAATAAACATTTATACAACTTTCATTGATACTTTAATTGAAATCATTAGTTACTTTATTTAAAAGCGTTTGCTAATATAAAAACGTTAGTAAAGATAAACATGTAATTAAAAACCAATTTTTTCAGCTCATTTTTTAAAAACCATGTTTAAATCATAAAAACAAAATATTGTTTGAGTGGTCATAAAAAGGCTTGAAAACGCACGCCTTCCTGGCCAAGCCTTTATTTATAGAAAACAACATTATGATGATGTGACATTGGGTAAAGGTTGGCTGCAAGAACAGGTCCAACTATATTAACAATGCATTTACAATTTGCACCTTGACTAAAAGAGAAATTATTTGAAGATCCGCTCCAGATTCAGCAACAGTTTTCCACACGAGGACGAATTTGAGATTTATAAAGATAAAGAATAGAATCCAGAGTAAGAAAGTGGAAAGCACGATAAAGAGATGCAACCTTAGCAGACACTAATTTTACAATGGATTTAATATATGGTTTCCAAAATTTTAAAACAATTTCTGCATTCAATTGAGTTAATATTGTCTACAAACTCGCCAAGTGAAGAAATTTTTTAAAGGTCTACTCTAATGTGTACTCTTATCACACTATTTAAGTTTAGTTCTCTTATGTATAATGACATTATTAAAGTCTGGTTTTGATTACAAACTTTCATACGGCCTTAATCTAAATTTACTTCATACCAAAGACCATAAATGCAACATCATTTTGTTCAACCCTCCTTTCAGCAAAAATGTTAGCTTATGTTAGAAAACAATGTTAGAAATTGCATTGCTTAACAAAAAGCATCATAAACCAACCTAAGTTGTTTTAATAATCCTGCTCACACTTCCACCAATAAATTCTACATCGGTATAAGTAAAACACTATTTAAAATTAGATACGCTAACCATATAAAACTATTTAAAATTCTTAAGTATAAAAATGACATTGAACTATCAAAGGAAATTTGGAAATTAGAAATATGCAAACTAATTATTTCCTGTTGTTAAAAGGAAAATATTTCCTTTGGTTAAATAGAAAATAACTAATAAATATAATGGTTATAACCCTACAACAAAATTATGCAAATTATGCATAAATGAAAAGAATGATATTTTACTTTTCAAAAATCCAAATTTGTTAAATAAAATAAGAGATATAATATCTAGGCACAAGTATAGAAACAAATTCTTTCTTGCCCAACTCAACATGGGCGATTAACCAGTTTTTCTCATATGCTTCTCCTTTGATTTGACGTCAGAACTCATTTTATTTTTGTTTTAAACAGTTTTTTTTATTTAAAAAATAGATGACTAATAATTGCTGATGAGGTATGAAACTTAGTTCCATCACAAAATTGCATCATTTCATGCAATTAAATCTTTTTTAAAACATTTATTAGAATTTTAAAAAATTGTTAAGGGTTTCAGATAGTAAAATTGAAAAAATAATAATAACATAAGTTTCTAAAAAAAATACTATTCAACATTTTTTGGTCATAGGGATTTTTTAATTTTTGATTTCGATTTTGTTCAATAAACAAAATATCAAAAAAATACAATATATCTAGAAAATAAGATATATCAAGATGCAATGTGAGAAGAACCAAAGAAAAACTAAATTAAAGACATCCAAGATAGTCAAGTCGAAGCAAATATGATTAAAAAAACAAAAAACAACAATAACTATGGAAGAGAGAAAGCCTGTAAAATAGCAAATAAAAAATTATTTACTATTCAAAAAATTGAAACTGCAATTGGCTAGGGAATTACCCTGATTTAAGTCCCATCAAAAATGTATGGGAGTTTTTACAGAGGTAAACTCCCAAAAAAACAAGTCACAAAAATAGCAAAAAAAATAATTTAACGAGTTATTTGTCATTGACACACTTTTAAAGGATTGGCTCTGAATTATATTGATCTTAGGCCTATATATATATATAATATTTACCTAGCTGTTTTGTAATACTCCATGGAACCACCTTGTTGTTAGGTAACCACAATATACTAGAATTACTCAAAGCAGCACGCTTTTGTCTTAATGCCTTAAGCAGTCCAGCTTGACTAATATCTCCACCAACTTCAATTATGGATTTTTGTTCTGGAGTTAGTAAAATGTCACCACCAAACAAAACACCTTCAGGGTCATTATTTTCTAGAGAGAAAAAACTAGTAGAAATACATTTGTTATTCAGTTGAACTCATGTAATTTGAAATCTTAAGGCATCTCAAAATATTTTCAAATTACAAGAGTTTTTGAATTAAAGTAATTCAATAATAAATATTAAACCTTTAAGGAACCAAAGAATTTGTTCAATTTAAACAATCTTTCAAATTATAGAAGTTCAATTATAATACACATATTTTCAGCAAAAAAATTAAAAATTAGCACACAAAAAAAAATCATAAATTTATTTATACATAAATAACTCCATATTAAAAATGAATTTTTATAACAAAATCATATATATATATATATATATATATATATATATATATATATATATATATATATATATATATATATATATATATATATATATATATATATATATATATATATATATATATATATATACATATATATATATATATATATATATATATATATATATATACATATATATATATATATATATATATATATATATATATATATATATATATATATATTATATATATATATATACACACACACATTTTATCTGCCAATCATTTATTTGCTTTGCAGCTATCATATTCATTAGATTCAATTATACTCATAGACTTGAACTCAATTAATTCTAATCCTCAGGGCTTTTAAAATATGCTCAAACTATGAGAATTTTGGATTTGTAGGAGTTCAATCCTAAATATTAAACCCTGAAAGAACTGAAGAATTTGTTTGATTTAAATGATCTTTGAAATTATCGGAGTTTGAATTGCAAGAATACTAAGGGATCTATATTGAAAAATTATTGTTGTAATTCTTTTAAAAATAATTTTCACATACTTAAATTTTGCCATAAACACTGTCATAAATTTGATGACAATACCTTTTAAAAAATACTAAGAAAGCAGATAACTAAACACATTGCATACATGTGTGTATATATTTATGTTAAATTACAAATGCCATAAATTGACTTAAACAGCTATCATTATTATTATAATAAAAAGAAAAGAAAAAACATTAAAGTTAAAAGCTTAGTATGCAATACGGTTGCCAATAAATAAACTTGCTTTACAACAATTCCTATGGGACAAACATACAGTTAATATCAACACTCCAAGAATAACAATAATAATAATAATAATAATAACAATAATATTTAATTAAAAAATCAGGAAAAATATACTTAGGGGCTAATTTGCAATTTTAATATAATTGCTTAAAGATAAACTACACAGCTATTTAAGCAATATGAGCAGTTAACACCAGTTATTAGATATATTGTTATTTTGGATGTATATTTAAAAATCATATTTGAAATTTAAGATTTAAAAGAATTCTTTTAATATTAATAAGACAATAGTTTTTTTATAATCTGAAAAAGAAAAAAATATATCTCTGTTGTCATTTTTGAAGTAATATGCATTCAAAGTATAATTGTAATAAATTATGTAAATTTCAAAACTAAAAAATAAGCAACCATGAGTGGCTATAGTAAATTACTGTAACTTATTACAATTATACTTTGAATGCGTATTACTTCCAAAATGACAATAGATATATATTTTTTCTTTTACAGATTATAAAAAAATTATTGTCTTATTAATATTAGAAGAATTCTTTTAAAATCTTAAAATAATTTTTAAAATTTCAGGTTTTAGCTTAACAGTTAATATTTGAAAAAAAAAAATTTAAGTTTTGTTTGAAAGAGAAGTTAAAATATGCTAAAAAAAACCAACAAATTTACTCAGTAAATTTGTTTTTTTTTTTATAATAATGGAGAGAGTATGCTCTATGCATACTCTGTCCATTATTAACCCACACAAGTCAACCCATGACTTGTGAATGTGGTAAAAATAATCAAGAAGAGTCTTTAAATTATTAATGGATGGCTTGTAAATGTGGTAAATGGTTTTGTGGTAATTGCTTTTCTTTTATTAATTAGATATAATTTCATTTTGAACTTATATGTACATATATCAAAAACACATATTTTTGAATGCAAAGGTATGCAATTGTGTGAGGTATAAAAATTAGAAATAAAATTAATTGTTTTATAAATAAAAAATAAAATCCAATAATTAAATGCATGCACGCGTATGTGTTTATTTTTTTAATAATAAAAAAAAAGTTTTAATTTTCATACTATATATATATATATATATATATATATATATATATATATATATATATATATATATATATATATATATATATATATATATATATATATATATATATGTATATATATATATATATATATATATATATATATATATATATATATATATATATATATATATATATGTATATATATATATATATATATATATATATTTATATATGTATATATATATATATATATATATATATATATATATATATATATGTATATATATATATATATATATATATATATATATATATATATATATATATATATATATATATATATATATATATATATATTATATATATATATATATGTATATAATGGAATCCAAGCGAATTGTTTTATAACAATATAATGATAAAAATAATGATAAAAAAATAAATGATAAAAAAAATATAGAACTTTTGAAAAAAAACTATTGTAAAATTTTTATTCAGCTCGTCGAGCTCTACAAGAATATGTTAAAAATATTTATAAAATTCCCAAGTTTAAACGTAGCAGTCTTAATTCAAAGAAAAACGAAAAATATGCATAACTCACGTTACTACATTAAAAAAAAAATGTAGGTAAAAAAGCTGTATATATGTACAGCAGGATAATATACAATATGGCTGAAAATAAATAAATTTGCCTCACAACAGTTGCTGTGGAACAAAAATTAAGACATAATACAAACACTCCATGAAACAAAATTTGTAGTATGGAGCGTTTACATTATATTATCACACAGTATATTATATTACATTATGATGCGTTACATTATGAATCAGTTACAATCGCAGCAGTATAATTATTACGTTACTGTGATTGGTGCTGTTTAATAAATATATTAACTAGTTTGTTCCAACCCGTATGTAAAAAATAAGTAACTAGATAATCGATTGATAAACAGAGGCAGGCGTAAGGGTGGTTCTCCTACGGAAGCGAGGGTAGTTCTTCTACGGAAAAACTGGGACAATGGCTACCCAGGCGTAAAGAAACGAAAATACAACTTTTTTCTTTGTTTTGCTGAGGCTCCTGTGCTATTACCTTGTCTAAATCCAGTCCTGATGCGTTTACTAAAGGTTTTTTAGTTTGAATGTTTGAACCAAAATGTATTTGAGTATGTATGTACAAACTAACAATGCAAAACTAATTAACATTTAAACATTGCAAAACCAATATTGAAAGGTATTTAAGTATGTTTCTAAAAAGCGTCATATCAGGGTTTTGGACGAATTCTAGTTATTGACGGTTGCTGAAAAGACGTTTTCAAAGTTGATCCTATTTGTAACTAGTTTATATAAAATAACCATATAAATCTTATATATAGTATAAATGTTTGAATAAATATGCATATATATATATATATATATATATATATATATATATATATATATATATATATATATATATATATATATATATATATATATGTATATATATATTGTTTTTTTTTTAAACAGCTGATACACCATATGCATTTCTTAACAGTTGAATTAAATTTATTTAACTTTGAATCTATTTATTTGTTTCAGTACAAACATATGGCAGAAATTTTGTTTTCTAAATGAGAATCTTAACTGGATAAGAAAATAGTTAATATGACTATAAATAGATTGTTTCAGTAATGACAATAAAAGTACGTTAATAAAATAGAATAAAGAACAAGCGGAAAAATCATTAACTTTTTTATCCTCCTATGTAGAGTATCCGTTGAGTCTATCCAAGTAATAATTGTTGCACTATTTCTATAGTTGTAACACATATGTATATATACATTTAAGTGCATGTAAAAAGAAATTAAAAAATTGAACTAAAATTGAAGCTTAAATTTTTAATAAGAAAATAAGCAAAAATAAATGTATAACCTTCCTCAGGGAAAGAGTGGCACAGTGCAATAGAAAGCAAAAACAAAACCAGTTTGGTCATTTCTAAATTATACGCAGCTCAGAAATTATTCTGATTATAATGACTTGTTCTTATCTATTACCTCTAAAGTGCACCTGTTCAAAACTAGCTCCGCCATTTTCTATTATTGATAAGTAACTACAAGTTCGTAAACACAGTCCTCAAACATTGAACAGCTGATATTGTTCTTATGTAATGCAGAGATATACATGCAACGAGTTGCCTATTATGTAAACATTTTAAATAATTTTTTTCATAATTTTTTATTTTAAGAACATGACTTCATATATATATTTTTCTTATAAACTACAAATGAAATAAGTTTTAGAAGAATTTTCTTCTTTGCGTTTTGTTTGTGAAGCTATATTATATTAATTTTACCAACTGATTAGGTACGGCTACTTTCCTATGGCCCAGACACTTTTATATATGTAAATCGTTTTTGAATCATGACTTTAAACAAAGCAATGGCTGATTTGTAGATATATACTATTAGAGCATTGGAGCATTTATATCAGATTAATAGTGTGTTTACTTATTATAAAAGAAAAAAATACCAAAAAATTTAATAAAAAATACTAAAAAAAAAATTTATAAATTTTTAGATACACTTATTCTTAAACACTATTTTTAAAATACTAATTCTTCATGTTAAATACTAAATCTCAATGTTTATGACTGGGCACTGACAAATTTATAAGGCATTGTTATTTTATCAGTTGAATATTTTTGCATATATATTCCAAGATAAAGATCATTGGACAGTGGCGATTTGGCAAATAAAAAAGTGAAGGGAATGTGTGCCCCTAGTACAGTCTAACATTACAAAAGTACTAATAATAGTATTTATTTTATATTGGAATGCAATAGCATTTAGGGATATAAGCAAACACATATTATTTTTTATATTTTTGATGGTATCAGGTTGTCTCATTGTTGATCTAAGTTCATTCTTAACTCTTTTAAGGACACAAAAAGTTATTTTTCCTGTACACTTTATGACCATAAGAAACAAATAAATTCTCAAGACAGCGTACACAAAGTATCTGTCAAGCTATTCTTAACTAGAAAGGTGTACATTTGCAATTCAACTCAATCAGTTTAATTCGGCGGTTACAATTTGGAAAACAGATAAGTGAAGGTAAAGTTCTACCATGACAGTTTGCTTCAACATCTTCAAAGTATTTTTTACTTACAAATAAAACAAACCATCATTGGACAAAAATTGAAGATGTTTAAAAACCAAACCTTTTGCTGATTGTGTCGTATGCATTAGCCAAATTTAAGAGTAACTAACAATTGAGTAACTATAGACACATCAAACTTAGCTTTAATCTTATCGGAAGTTGATAATTGTAGATCTTCCGACTCACAATAGTCCCAATAAAATAATTTACCAAATAAATTACACAAGAACGAAGCCGTTTATTTTTTTGTATTATAGAATCTTGTTTTATTAAATTTCTTACTTATTTATTCTTTTGTATACAGTGGCGTAGCCAGGGATTTTGCACCCGAGGCCAAAAATAAATTTTGCGCCCATTTATTCCCATTAGGGAGTTTTTCTTGAATGTTTTAGATCCACTCGCAGTAAGTCTTGTGTTTTGCAGTAATTTATAATATATATATTATATATATATATATATATATATATATATATATATATATATATATATATATATATATATATATATATATATATATATATATATATATATATATATATATATATATATATTTACACAGTCAAAACCAGCCAGTTCAAAGAAACGAATTCTACTGGTACTAAAATATGCTGAATAAGAAAAAAAGAATCCCGGAACTTTCTATAGAGACATTTTTATAAGTAAATTATTTACAAAAATTAAATATTGAAATAACGATGTTTTTTACATATATATATAATAATACCTTTTATGAGAAAAACGTATTCTTTTGGCAAATTTTCATTTAATTTTGTTCTTAAAATTTGCCGCCCCTAGAAATTTGCTGCCTGTGCGCATTGCACATTTGGCACACGTACCAGCCGGCACTGTATATATATACATATATACATACATATATACATATATATGTATATATATATATATATATATATATATATATATATATATATATATATATATATATATATATATATATATATATATATATATATTACCTGTTTAAATAAAAGAAAATACAATGATGTGCTATACTGTGTATCTTCAGGAATTAAACTTTTTGAAACTTTGACTTTCTTCTCAACCTGAACTAAATTTTTCATGTTTAGTTTATGGATCTTGCATAATTTCTTTATATGAATGTTTTACTGATCAATAGTTAAGCTGGAAGTTGATGATTTCAATAGTTACTTTACTAATTAATAGACGGATAAATAGGTTTATTTTATTTTGTTGTATGTACGATGATATCTCCCGAACTTTTAATAGAGAGTTTATATAGTTTTTGCAATACTTAGAATCATTAAAAAAAGCAAAACGGCATTTCTTTAAATTTTATCAAGTCTTTGCATTGTTAACTCACTATTTTCACTGAGTTCCAGACCATGCTTTAGCGTTGGAACTGCTAAAGATTTATATAATTGGATAATTGAAGATGGATGTGCAAATCGGATACCAGATTGAATTAGAGTTTGCACTGTTGTTTGGAAATTTGATACCATATTGTTAATACCTGATCTATTTAGTGAGGCAAAATTGGATTTTTCTGTATCGCACATGAAGTAAAGATGATTAAGTTTTTCATTTGGTATTATTTGATGGTCGTCAGGGTTATCTTGAAAATAGTTACTTGTCGTTTTCCGAAGAGCAAAAATTCCGTTTTGACAGCATTGAGTTTTAAGCCGTTTAAGTTATTGTAATCATTACACGTCGTTATTAGCTTTTCAAGACCCGATAGAGTAGAGCTAAGCA
The DNA here is from genome assembly GCF_038396675.1 of Hydra vulgaris. NCBI lineage: Eukaryota > Metazoa > Cnidaria > Hydrozoa > Anthoathecata > Hydridae > Hydra > Hydra vulgaris. Next base: position 22,191,088 of record NC_088930.1, on the reverse strand, counting down.
GAATGATGTCGTCAGAATAAGCAACAACGCCTGTGAAGTTTCAATGTATTATCATTTTTTATAGTTTCAAGTAATTTTTGGATGTATATGTTATACAAGCGGGGCAACAAAATCGATCCTTGCCTTACACCTTGCTTAAGAGCAAATGAAACTGAATTGGAGCCAAGGTAAGAGGCAGTTGCACTACTGTTGTGATATAAAGAAAAACAGTGTTAACTATTTGAGGAGGTTGGTTTTTTTCAATGTTAAGTTTATCAAAGAGAAGATTCTAGTTGCAATTGTCAAAAACTTTTTCAGCATCTAGCGAACATAAGTAAATAGGCGAAATGTTGTTGGATATACGAAAATGCAGAAATACAAACTTTTTATCCAGAAATATAAATTAAAATAAGAAACTTAAATTAAGAAAATATAAGTAAGAAAATATGTAATTAAAATAAGAAACTAAATAGATAAATATGACTTAAACGCAAACAATATATGAAAATATTTATATTTACATTAAAAAATGTATATTATTCTATGAAAATATTTATATCAAAAGTTTTTATTTACGCATAATATAATTTATATTTCCGCATATCAAACAATTTTTATTCTATATTAAATAATTATTTAATATATCAACTATACTAAAATATATAGTAATTTTTAAAAAATGAAGTAATATCTTTACATCTAACTTTTACAATTCTTTTATAAAAACTTTATGTACGTGCGGTTTTTATAAAAACTCTATGTACGTGCGGTTTTTCTCAAATAATATTTGTAATTAGTTTGTAAATATGAATCTATAAAAAAAAAAAATGTTTATATGCAACTTGCTCAAATAATTCTTTAGCAAAACAGCTATTTGAAAAAATGCATACTATTAAAATCTAAAATAAGCAAATTATTATAATAAATGATCAAATTTAATCGTAGTATTATTAAGAATCGCCAAATTAATTATACCTACAAAAAAAAATTAATAATTTTTAAAAATTAAATTTTGAAATACTCTAACTTCGGTCATTCCAGAATAAACAACGAAGGAGACAATTAGCAGTAATGTTGTGAAATGTTGATAAGTGTTGGGAATGCAAAATTTACAGGTAACTTTACCTGTAAATTTTGACATTTTTATAATGGATACACACTTTATTTGAATAAAAAATTTGTTCATAATTTCAAAATTAAGTGACGGTTCTTTGAGTTTTAAAAAATGTCAAGCTTGTGACTTTTTTTTTGAGATGAAATTACAGCTCAACGACAATTATGGATACGTTGCGAATCCTATGACGATTGGTTGTGTGGATCTTGCTGTTCTATACGGTCAACGACACGTGCGAGAATTGCCAATAAACATACAAAGCTCATTTAAAGCAAAATAGTGTTTTTTTGTTAATTGAAAAAACCTTTTTAAATTAATTGAAAAATAAATTTTTAAATTTTTTAACCAGTGGCGTAGCAAATGCGATAATGGTCAAAGTAATACTATAGTTGACAAATTACAATAAAAATTAATAATACTACTACTTATATTTTAAAAAAGCCTTTTTTTATGTGCTCCTTCTTGTTTTCATTGGTGCCCTAAAATACCTTTTTTGAGCCCCGAGCGACGCCCTCCTTAGTTACTGGTATTACCTGAATTTATATCATAATTTATATCGTAATTAATATCATAATTTATATCATAATATCATAATTTATATTGTAAATAAGACAACATTTAAAAATTAGTTTTCATTGTTTGTGACGTTAAATTGGTAAGCATTTTTATAGCGGCCGAACTTATGAGATGGTATTGAAAGTTCGGTTAATGTAGATGTTTTCATTTTAAATAAAATACTGATTACTAGTTTTTTTTTCATTTTTATTGTTTTTACAATATCAAATACCAATATAATTTTTTGTATGTTTCAGGGAAAAAAAATTGAAAAAAAAAAATTTATTTATGCGTGATAAATATCTGTTCAAAGATTAAGTGACCGAACTGAGGCAATTTTACGGTACATGAATATACTTTGCACCCTATTAAATCTTTGCGCCCGGGGCAATTTCTCCTTTTGCCCCCACCTCCCTACGCTGCTGTTTGTATACATTTTATTTTATATTATTAGAAAGTCAATATTTATATAAAATAAAATTTGGGTGAAAATACATTACGCTTACTATATGGGCTTGATATCTTATGTCGTCTACTTCCTCCTGTCATTCTTCTATTTCTTCTTGATGATAACTTCTGTCGTCTACTTCCTCCGGTTACTCTTCAATTTATTTTTTGGACCTTTCTTTTGGTTGTTGTTTTGATATTTCCACGTTGCGACCAATTCCAACACATTATTGAGGTTCGTGTCTCTATCTTTAAGAAGTTTTTGTTTTAGTTTCATGGAGTGATATAATTATTGGAACAGATTCTTAAATGCCTAAGCGACATGGAAAAGGAAAATATTCAGCTTGTTTACGTAATTGAGTGACAAAACTTACAGTACTTTCTTCTTCATTTTGTTTTGCGCTCGTAAAAATGTATTGTTCATACGTGATATTCTTTCTTGGTTTGAAAAATTGATTAAGCTTTTCAAAAATCTTTTAAGATTTTTGTGAATTTTTGCTAAATACTATATTTTTGGATTTAAATATAACTCAAAATCTTACACAACTCAAAACACACAAATGGTTAATGATCAAATTTTTCGCGGTAACGGAAGCGAATATAAAATTAAAAATGAAACTTTAATAGAAAACTATATCTTTATAAATTAAAGAAGCACGTTTTGTTGAATGTAATGGAGAAAGGTGGGTTGGACTTTGACAAAAAAAAAAAATGCAGGATTCATAATTTTTTGTTTAAATTTTTTTTCCTAGAATAGTTTATGTACAGTATAATGCTTAGACTTTATTTTCTAGCAATATTGTCCTCAAGCTGTTTATTATAACTTATTAGATGGAGAAAATTGCGATTAACACTTTCAATCAACCCATTTATGTTTATACTTAGATTAATTTTAATCCACATAAGAGTCTATATAACTTCTTTTTTATGAATTTTTTTCTTTTTATATATGTATTAAGGTGCTCCAAGAAGTTCTGTTTTATTATAAAGCATCGTAGAAGAGCATTATACTAGTAAGTTCATATCTTTTCAGGTATTTATTTATAAAGGGATTTTATGGAAATTTTTGTGAGCCATATTATGCTTTATTACCTAAACTACTCAATATAAATACGCAAAATTGTAAAAAGCAAAGCTTTATTGATTGGCGATAAAAACATTTAAACTTATTGTTAAGTATAGCGTTTGTTGCAAAAGATTTACGAATTAACCGGATAACAGAACCAAATATGAATCTATTTGATACGTTTGAAGCGTATGGCGACACTTTGATGCTTTTTTTATATTGTTTGAACCAAAAGGTTCTAGGTTCGATACCGACTCAGGCAAGAAAAACGATACTGGTAAGGAAGGGGACGTGAACTTTCTTGGTTAAATGTTCTTAATGCTTTCATGTTTTTGTTATGGACCATATTTTTACCTCACCCTAAAGCATTTTGTTGATTTAAAAAAAGTTCAATTTACTTTATTGTAAATATCTGGTAATAATATGTTATAATGATGATGGTAATACGTTATAATGATGATGTTAATATGTTATAATGATCCTGCGATTTGAAATATATTCATAATTATACCAGCTATTAAAGAAAAAAAAAAGAATTTTTTATTTTTATTCTAAGGTAGATAAAAGCATAAGATAGGATAACAGTCTATATTTTGGAACCAATTTTTTAAAAACCACAAATCTTTTCATATTACAGTTGAACCCTGTTAACTCGGACTGTGGATAAGTCGGACTTTTACTGAGTCGGACGGAATTTTAATTCCCTTTGAACATTCTCTATCAACTTACTGTAAAATCATCCGCTTAAGTCGTATCCTGGTTAAGTCGGACCATTCGCTAGCTCGTACTGTTTTTTGAGGTCCCTTTGGGAAAAAAACTTTGCTTCACTAGGACTTTTATTTTGAATTGCATATAAGTGCATATAATTGCAAAACTTCCAGTACTTTAATAAGAATTCCAAACTTTAAACGCTCGAAAATAAAATAATTTTGCGTCAAATATAAGTAAACATAGCTAAACATTTTCACAGAGATCTTTCGATTCAGTTTAGCTTCGATTAAATTCTATTTATTAATAACTATTACATTAAAAATTTAAAAATATCAATTGAAATTTAAAACTTAGAACATTCGAAAATTAAATTCCTTTACGTCAAACATTATTTCACGAAGCTAAACATTTTCAGTGATATCTTCAATTCGGTTATACTTAAAACCTTATAACTTATAACTTATGTATAAGTTTTATTTACTAAAAATTTCGAAGGTTGCTAAAAGAAAGCTATTAAGTAGAACTATAGCAGAAAAATATAAAATACGAAAAGAACTCGACAAAGGAGAATCATCTGTATCTATATCAAAGAAATATGGCATTCCAAAGCAAACATTGTGAGGATGGTCAAAAGAAAAAAACACAATATATAAGTCGAAAAAATTAAAACTTCTGTGAAAAGAGTGTGGATGCGTGTCTCCATAAATGAGGATTTGGATAAAGCATGTTATATGCGGCTTTTAAACACCCGATACCAAAGCATTCCTGTGTCTGGAACCATTTTCAAAGTCAAAGCTTTGCATTTTACAAAAGAACAAGGTTATGACAACTTTCAAGCATCCGATGGATGGTTAGATCGATGGAAAAAAAGAAACAATGTATCGTTTAAAACAATATCAAGCATAATTTGCCTGATATATTCAATGCAGTTCGGTTTGTTTTATCCAGAACAAAGTATGTATTTGAAAGGTAAGAAATGTAGTGAAGGTAAGAATTGCAAGATACAACTAACTGGGCGAGCTGCAGCTAACATTTGAGCAGAAAAACTTCCAATGTTTGTTATTGGGAAATCAAACAAACCCTGTTGCTTTAACGGAATTACAAGCACTCCATGTTGTTACCGTGCGCAAAAAAAGAGCTAAATAACCTCTGAACTATTTGAGGAGTGGGTTAGAGAAAAAGACAGAAAATTTGCATTGGAAGGCCGTAAGGTAGCATTGGTTATTGATAATTGCACCACCCCTCCGAATATTGAGAATCTTAAATCGGTCACACTCTACTTTTTACCCACAAACACAACTTCATGTTTGCAGCCGATGAATCAAGGAGTCATTCGATCGTTGAAGTGTAAGTACCGAGCTAATTTAATTAACAAGATCATAAATGCTATTGATAACGGAAAACAAATGCCTTCAATCTCCATATTTGATGCTATGAAAATGCTTGTTCATTCTTGGAGTGAAGTTTTAGAAACCACTGTTATTAACTGCTTCTGCAAAGAAGGATTTAAGGAAGGAGTAGGAGTACCAGACAAAAATGAAGAGTACTTCTCTGCATTAAAAAATTCAATTGATCAGTTTTGTCAGGGTGATGAGGACCTTGTTTCGGAAGATTTTACTTAAATTGGAAGAAGAGCTCCAAAGCTATTTGAAAAAGAATTGTGGGAGTCACTGAAAGAAACATCAATTTCGGACTTTTTTCGTTTATAGTATATATTATATATATAAAAATATATATTTCACAAAGGATTATATTGTTCTATATATATGTACATAATATTTATATATCGAAGAACATTCGATAAGTCTCGAAGTCTCAATAAGTTGGACATTTTCAAAAAGTCCGACTTAACGAGAGCTTTTCTTAATTCGTACATTCGCTAAGTCGGACAATAAATATATACCCCTTCAGAGTCCGAGTTAACGGGATTCAACTGTATATTAAATCTCATATTATATCTTGTGTTAATATAAATGTTAATTATATTAATTTGCGCTGTATTTTAAACTTTCTAAATTATATCTAATTTATCTTAAACTAAGTTTATTTTAGTGAACATTTATCAAACTGTAATATGTTAGTGAACATTTATCAAACTGTAATATGTTAGGCCTTTATCTTTTTCTTATTTTTGAGAGCACTTAAGACGTTCACAAGCGCATTTGATTTGATTTTATTGCTTTGATCGCAAAAACTAGAAACAACTTTAAACCTATTGTTGCACGCAGTTGCTTTAGTTGGGCGCGTTTTTTTCTTGCTAAAAAAAAATTTATTAAAAAAGTATATATACCCACTTTAGAAGGTTTAAATAAATTCCATCGATTATCTATAATGACGTCTTTTATGTGTTCCGTTTGTAATAATAGGATATTCCTTATAAAAGACGTGGGATAATTGCGACGTTTTAACTCATAGTCATAGAGTCCTACTAATTTTTTTACTGCATATTTCTATTAGAATTGGTTTAGTAATTAAGAAGCAATGGATTTCTGAAAAAGTGTTTTTTTCTTTTACACTCTTAAAACCTAATCAGACGTCAGCTGAAGATTTTATTAAAAAAAAACTCAAAATATTAATACATGAATTAAGATTTGTTTAGAAAGAATAGTAAATAATTGCGAAGAAAACTTTACGATGTTTTTGGTTGAAATGTAGAGTCTATTTTAAACTAGACTTTAATTAAGGGTTTCTATTTTTTTATGTATTTTATGTATTTTAAATACATTTTTTTAAGCATTGTTTTTAAAGTTTTCAGAACAGACAGTCACGTGGTTTTAAATAATAGATTTACGCAAACAACACGTGGTTAAAACAAAAGATTTCAAAAACAGCGTCAGAGTGTTAACGGAAGTAAAAATTAGCAGATGGAAAGAGATGGGAAATCGAGTTAATAATATATTGCTTGATTTTACGAAGTTGTTTGAATTTTAAATATTTTATTGTAGCTTTTCTTATATAAACAATACTTGTGATGTATTTACAGAAACCGTTTTATTTTTGAATGGAAATACCTATTTAATGGATTATAAATCCATGTTTTATCCATGAAGCAGCTTTTTTATGTTACTTTTCAAATAATATTGCTAGCAAAAGTGACTTTAACGACTCAAAACTTACTCGATCAAAACGGTAAGATGCACAAATTGTGCACAAAAAATGTGTATTTTGTTTAATTTTGAGTTTATACTAGTTATTTTTATTTTTAAAAGGTAAACTAAATTTTAATTTTGTTTAAGAATGATTTATCATCAACAAAATTTACATCAACAAAATTTACATCAACAAAATTAACTTTTAGAAAATGTTAAAATAGTTTTATTGTTTATTTATTAAGCATGAAATAGGGGGCTACTAGGTGCTTCAGTACATACATCAAATGACTAATAAGTAAAACATTTAAGAAAGTGCTACGACTAAGGGTTTTGGTTGGTGCAGCAATTTTTTTTTTAAATATTGTTTTTTTTCTTCTTTTGAAAATGCTGTATTCAACAAATTAAGCAAAAAAAAGTGCGGTTTTTGATCTAGATCTGCATTTATAATATATATATATATATATATATATATATATATATATATATATATATATATATATATATATATATATATATATATATATATACACAAACATATTTATGTGTGTGTGTGAGTGTATATATATATATATATATATATATATATATATATATATATATATATATATATATATATATATATATATATATTATATTATATTATATATATATATATAAATAGTAGAAAATCACTTAAAAAAAATTATGTTAAGTGATTTTCTACTAAACTTAATTTATGGTTCTGCTCTTTTAAGAACATTGAGCACTCTATTTTGTAGAATACATTTTAAATTTTATATATATACATATGTGTGTATATATATATATATATATATATATATATATATATATATATATATAGTTCTATAGTTTGTTGGCTTTAGGAAGAGCGGAAGGAAAAAAGTGATTCTTACGCCAACACATACGTCACTTTTAATTACTTTTGACTTTCGTCCAACATTTCCGTGTTGGACGAAAGTAAAAACCATTAATTTAATTACAAATTAATCGTTTTTTAAAAAAACCACAAAAACGCAAATTTAATTGACCAGAATGTTTTTAAAAACATTCTGAATGTTTTTATAACATTTTGAATGTTTTTAACAATATAAACAATGTTTTTATTTTTATTTTTTTTAATAAAATGTTTTTATTTTTATTTTTTTTAATAAAATGTTTTTATTTTTATTTTTTTTACTGTAAATCATGCGCGGAGTGTTGCTACATCGACTATCTTATAGCCTGACTCGCAAGGGAGTGCTGCTACATCGACTGACAAATAGCCTGACTCGCAAGGGAGTGCTGCTACATCGACTGACAAATAGCCTGACTCGCAAGGGAGTGCTGCTACATCGACTGACAAATAGCCTGACCCGCAAGGGAGTGCTGCTACATCGACTGAGGGTTTGGTTGGGGCAGGCAGTCTATCATTATTAAAAAAAAAAAATTCCGGTCTTGCATTTTAATTTTTACTTTTTGTCAACAAAATATGGAAAAAACTTTCGGACAACATCTAAGGGTTCTATATATATATATATAGAACCCTTAGATGTTGTCCGAAAGTTTTTTCGATATTTTGTTGACAAAAAGTAAAAATTAAAATGCAAGACCGGAATTTTTTTTTTTTAATAATGATAGACTGCCTGCCCCAACCAAACCCTCAGTCGATGTAGCAGCACTCCCTTGCGGGTCAGGCTATTTGTCAGTCGATGTAGCAGCACTCCCTTGCGAGTCAGGCTATTTGTCAGTCGATGTAGCAGCACTCCCTTGCGAGTCAGGCTATTTGTCAGTCGATGTAGCAGCACTCCCTTGCGAGTCAGGCTATAAGATAGTCGATGTAGCAACACTCCGCGCATGATTTACAGTAAAAAAAATAAAAATAAAAACATTTTATTAAAAAAAATAAAAATAAAAACATTGTTTATATTGTTAAAAACATTCAAAATGTTATAAAAACATTCAGAATGTTTTTAAAAACATTCTGGTCAATTAAATTTGCGTTTTTGTGGTTTTTTTAAAAAACGATTAATTTGTAATTAAATTAATGGTTTTTACTTTCGTCCAACACGGAAATGTTGGACGAAAGTCAAAAGTAATTAAAAGTGACGTATGTGTTGGCGTAAGAATCACTTTTTTCCTTCCGCTCTTCCTAAAGCCAACAAACTATAGAACTTTATATATATATATATATATATATATATATATATATATATATATGTATATATATATATATATATACATATGTATATATAAAAAATTTAAAATGTATTCTACAAAATAGAGTGCTCAATGCTCTTAAAAGAGCAGAACAATAAATTAAGTTTAGTAGAAAATCACTTAACATAATTTTTTTTAAGTGATTTTCTACTAATATATATATATATATATATATATATATATATATATATATATATATATATATATATACATTTTTTTTTTTTGTTCTTTGCATTTTTCAAATTAGATTTTAAAAATTTAATATAAAATAATAAAAAACAATATATAAGGTTGTTAATTTATTTTTTAATGTTCAAATTCTTAGGATGCAAAGTGCTTGCTGTTCTGTGTCTTAAAGATCCAACATGTGGGGATGCTGAGGGTATTTTTAATTTAAAATAAATTATATTGTTCTTAATATAATTATATTTATTATAATACTATAAATACTTACAAATACTACTCTGCGAGTTTTTATCTATATGCTAAAAAATTTCTCACCTGCAAAGTTGTAAAAATCTTCAATTAAAAATTTTATTAAAAGAAAAAAAAATTAAATAAAGGAAATTTTTTTTAGTTTTTAGTTATATGTTTCAAAATAACTTTTCTCCTTTTTTATTTTTTAAGTTTTTTGTTTTATTTTAGTTTTTTTTTTTTTTATTAAAAGATTTTGGAAGATATATAGCTTTTAACAGCAAATATAGTTTTTTTTATCTACAATATAAAAAACTTTTTTTTAATGAATTATCTTCTTTATTTCTACTTATCTCCTTACATTATTTTTCCTTACATTATCTCCTTACATTATTTTTTACTGTATTCACCTCCCCAAGCCCAAAGAGCCACTACATTTTTGAATGCTACTAAATTTTTTTTTTTGCTGTTACAATTCTCTTCGAACTTTAAACCCTTTTCTTTACAAACAAGACTGATATGTTTAGTAACAAGTTGAAGGCTACTTCTTTTTTTGCTGTTATAATTTTTTTCCAACCCTTTAAATCTCAAAAACACATGTCTTGAAAAACAAGGCTGCTGCGTTAAGTAACAAGATGAATATTCTACCATTGGAGACGTCGAGAGTGAAAATATTTGAAAACACCAGTTTTGTTTTCAGTTTGTTAATGTAATTTTTTTTTTCTTATGTTAAAAATAATTTAATTTATTAACAAGAAAACTTATCAATTATCAAATTAAAAAAAAAAAAAATCGAATGAAAATAGTTTAAATTATTTAAGTATTATAATTTTAAATATTTTAATGCATTTTAAGTTATTGCATTAAAAACATATGGTAATACTTTTTTTTACTTTATGTTGTCTTTTTTTTGTTGTTTATAGTGTTTGTTCTATTGTTATTTTTATTATTTCCATTACTAATTAAAATATTACAATTAATAGTAAATAGATAATTTTAATTTAATTTAATTATTTATATTTCAAATATTTTATAATTGCAAATACAAATTTATGCTACTTTAGTGTTTTATGAGAAATGTTTGGAGAGATTAAGTGCTAACTTTGAACCTTATAGAAATTTGATTGGTGAGTTTAATTATTATGAAATATTTATGTTGTATCTTATCTTACATTTTATAATCTTTTAAAATTTTATTTTATAATAGATGAAGTCCTATTTTTTAGACAGTTTTACTAGAGAACTGAGTGATTTGATGAGGTAGTTTTATAATAGAGAACTGAGTGATTTAAATTGTGATAATACAAACAGATGTTTACTATTATTGTATACATTTTAATAATATACCTATAGATTAAAGTCTCTTAAATAAGTTTTACAAATATTTTATTTTTCCAGAACCTTTTTTTTTCAAAGTGGTTATGGTAGTAAACATTAAAGTTATTAAGTGTTATGTTTTAAATAAAATAAAATTCAATTCAATTTTTTAACAAAACATTAATTCAGTTTTTGAAGTTTACTAGACCTGATTTGAAAAATTTTTTTTTATATTTTTAGAGAACTACTTTTAGAGAATTCTCACATTGTTGCTTACTTGAATTTTTTCACATTTTTCTATTACTGAGTGGTAGTAGATGACCAGAGTCTTAAGGTGAGTTTCCACTTGTATTTCCATTTTTCTACTGGAATGGGATAGGAAAGGGAAAAATGATTGCGTAAGCATGCGTAGTTTTACTTGGAACAAATTAAAACTTATAATATGCATGCCCACGTGATAATTTTTCCCTTCCCTTTTCTGTTCCCATGAAAAAAATAATGAGTGGAAACTCACTTTTAAATATATATGGAATTTTTGAAGGCAATCTACAGAACTATATATATATATAGTTCTGTAGATTGTTGCATTCGGGAAGTACGGAAGGGAAAAACGATTCTTATGCCAACACATACGTCACTTTTAATTACTTTTGACTTTCGTCCAACATTTGCGTATAGTCAGAAAAAAAAACCCATTAATTTAATTACAAATTAATCGTTTTTTAAAAAACCCGCAAAAACGCAAATTTAAATGACCAGAAAGTTTTTAAAAACATTCTGAATATTTTTAACAACATAAACAATGTTATTATTTTACATGCGCAGAGTGTTGCTACATCGACTATCTTATAGCCTGACTTGCAACAAAGTGCTGCTACATCGACTGACAAATAGCCTGACTCGCAACGGAGTGCTGCTATATCGACTGACAAATAGCCTGACTCGCAACTAGTGCTGCTACATCTACTATCTTTTAACCTGACTTGCAAGGGAGTGCTGCTACATTGACTTAGGGTTTGGTTGGGGCAGGCAGTCTATCAATTAATAAAAAAAAAAATTATTCTTTTAAAACTTAAAAATAATGACTTTTTTTATTTTCAGCTAAAAAATAATAGTTTTTATGCAATTATGTCTATAAAAATTATTTTTTATGTATATAATAACTAACCGCCGCCCAAATCATTTTCCTAGAAAAGCCTCTGATTATATATAGTATATATTATATATAGTATATATTATATATAGTATATATATTATTTATAGTATATTATATATAGTATATATATTATATATAGTATATATAGTATATATTATATATAGTAAATATATTATATATAGTATATATATTATATATAGTATATATTATATATAAGATATATTATATATAGTATGTATGTTATATATACTATATATGTATATACTATATATTATATATAGTATATATACACACTATTATATATATACAAACAAAATTTAACATGAGTTTGAATATAAGACAAGTTATTTATAGAATTTATCAATAGTTATGCAGCTCTGACTTTTTTTATCAAACTTGGTCTCAGATTCTGTCAAATTTTGACCTTATTTGTTTACTACTAAATGGTGTTAACTTTACTTCTGGATTTTTTCCAGGTTTTGAAAAAGTGTTATCCAATCCAGTGACATTTTTAAGTTTGGCACTTTTTTCAAATCATTTGGATAAAAACACAAAGAATTATCACAAAACAATTGAAAAAGAAACTGTTAAACGAGCTGATAAAGATCAGTTCTTAAATGTTGACAACAGAAAAGATCGATTTTCAAGTGACCATAAAGGACGAGATCAATTTTTAAGTGATGCCAACAGAAAATTAAAAAAAGAAATTGTCAATCAAGCTCTTGAAATTATCCAAAAATTACTCAACAAAGATATAAAACCTTACAATAAAGAACTTTCTAAAGAAGACATTCATGGCATTAGTCATGTACCAAAATCCCAATCAGTAAATAAAGTCTTAAGTTCCCCCTCTTACCCTATTACTAGTTCTGATGTGTTAGAAAAAAAACATGTAATTTCTAATGTTCATGATTTGGAAAGAATAGCTAATGTGATTTACAGTCAAAATGAAGAAGATATTTCAGAAAACGATAATGATAAAAATGATATAAAAGTGTATACATATCCAATGTAAGTTTTTTTTCCTCTATTTCATTTTTATATTTCATATTTAATTAATCATTTCGTTATTTTCAAAAGCATTTAAATAAATATGATATTAATAAAACATATAAGTAAATAAAAGTAGAAAGTAATTAAATAATTTTGTTTTCTAATACTTTAACATTATTTGAGTTCTTTTAAATCTAAAATCAAAATGTATAAAACATCATTTAAATCATTAACATTAACAGCATTTTTTATTTTTTGTTAATGTATTTATTTTAAATTTTTTTTTTTTTAGTTTAAATTCAATTCAAGCTGCATCACTGGGAAGTATTTTGCAAAACATTACAAAAGCTATTTTTATTTTCAATAAGTATGTATTTATTGATAGTAGAAGTTCATTTAAAGTACATGAAGAGTTTATTCATTGAATTCACTATAGGTTGTATTGACAGATTAATTTTTAATTTTAAAAAAATTTTGCAGTTAACATTTCAAAATCAATGTGTGGAATATAGATGTCTCAAAATCACAAATTGTGTCTCTGATTTTTTGTAATAGTTTTTCAAAAGCATATAAGTATGCAATGATAAATGAAAGTCTGATGAGTTGTTTTGTATTTACTGCATAATAAAAAAATTTAATGAAAGTTTTAATTGCAATTTGATTGGTTTACGTGCTTTGCAAAAGTTATTCAAATAGATTGGTTTGTGTTGTGCAAAAGTTATCCTTCAAATAGAAACTTTGAGAAACTGTTGCATAGTTACTGTTATATAGCAATAATAATATAGTTACTGTTATATAGCAATAATAAAATTATATTAATTATGCTGGAAAAATGTTTGCAGAAATAAATCTGATATATCAATAATTCTTTATATTTTTTATAAATTTTATTTTATTTTGTCCATTTTTATTTCAAGTATTCTATGGTTAAATAATTTGTTTGACTTTTGAAATTTAATGTTTTGTAAATATCAGCTTTTTTAATGATGCTAAAAGTTTACTGAATAGAATTATTAGAGCTTAACTTTAAGATGAAATGGAGGTAAATACAAAAAGAGAAAGAAAAAAAGTACTATAAAGAAAACAAAAAGAAATAATACATATGAAACAATATAAAAATAAAAAATTAAATTTTAAATTTGAAAATAAAAGTTATTAAACTAAAATTTTTGTTCATTTTTTGATTGTTTTTTTTCTCACTTAGACAGCAAGGAAATGAAATTACTTATCTTGTATATACACCTTCCCTACCTGTTTCTACAAAAACCTTGCAAAGTATAATCCAAAGCATTAATACTGGTATTGTTATTCAAAAATATATTTTTTTTGATCTTTTATCTTACTTTATTAACAGTAATCATCATTAAATTTTAATTTTATTTAATGTATTAAATTGAGAATAATAAAATAAAATCTATTCATTATTTAAAGGTTCGAACTATTGTAGCTTGAATTGAGTATTGTTATTCATCTTTTGTTTTGGTTTTTATTCAACCATTTAGAATAGAAAGTTTTGCATAATTATAAAACAATATCAACATGCTACTGAAATTATATTTTACCTTTTTTATTGTTATATTAATATTCCCATTTTTATTGTTAGTTGTAACTTTCTTTAAAATTTTTGTCAACATTGCCAATATTTTAATTGTTTGCCAACAGCAATTAATTTTTGTAGAAAATTATTCAAATATATATCAACTTCATTTTGATTTTAACAAAGCAAAGATTACTTGTTTTGGTTTTCTATTCTGTTTATTTATATTTTCTTTTAATACATGTTATATTATTTGTAAATAAGCTAATTTAAAATTTTAAAGTATATCAGTTTATATGTGTGTGTATGTGTGTTTATATATATATATATATATATATATATATATATATATATATATATATATATATATATATATATATATATATAAATATATATATATATATATATATGTATGTATATATAGATATATAGATATATAGATATACAGACACACATTAAATCCAGGTTGGAATTTGGCAATGTGGATATAAAAAACCACTTAATTAGCTTTACTATGACATGTGACATAATCTTTTTAAAAAAGTCTTGACATTTTGAACAGAACATTTAAGAACAATTGTCTTAAAAATTTAATAATCAAAAATAAATACATGTAATAAATATATTTAAAAAAGAAAATCATTTATTAAGTATGTTTTAAAAAATTTGATGTAATCATTTAAGACAAGTTATTCAATTAAAAAAAGCATAAAAAATAGCAATGCTCTAATAAATAAAATTAGAAAACAAACATTTTATTCTAGCAAAAAAAAAAAAAAAAAAAAAAAAAAAGCAGTCATTACCATAGTAATTTATTCAAAAGTGAATTTTTTTAAATTTGATATTCTCCTTTTGTTCAAATTGTCTGGCATTCTCTCACTTAAGGTGATTTGGTATGATTATTATATTTTTAAATCTTTTTTTTTTTACTTGTTTTGTTTTTTATTTTGTTTTATCATTTAAAACTATTTATTTATATTTTTACTTCAATTAACTTGAGATGCGAGAAGTTTAAAAACAAGAAAGTTTAGTCTCTGCAAAAAAAATTATAAAAGAAATAATAGGTATGATATAATTTGTGGGGAGAAAGTGTTTTAAAATGATTTTTTGTTGAAGCAGCAAAACAATGAAACAGCTTTATTCCGTGGGTTTCACTTGTTTTAAAGCCAAGCAATTTTTTATTTTGAATCACATAATACCTTTTTTTTATTATAAATATTTAGCCTTATGTTTCAGTTTTAACAAAAGTTATCATTTTGATAAAATAGTCAATTGTTAAATTAAATGATATCATTATTTAGTAAATAAGTAGAAGCCATGATAAATATTTTTATTTTATCATTCAAATATGTATTATGATTATTATGATTACGTATTTTGTTGATAAAAATAAAAGTTATAAATAACACAATAACTAGGCATTATACATTCTATATTATTAACAATTCGTTCAAGTTATAAGTGAAAAGTTGTCAGTGAATTTTTCTGTAGACAAAAGACAGGGCTTTTTTGCATTTTTATCAACAATCGTGATTTTAAATGAAGTTGATCTCCATGACAATGACCTACTTGTATCACTAAAATAAATGATCTTATTGTTTAATTGTTTTTTGTATTTTAAGAAATCTTTCTCTTTTTCAATATATCCATTGACATCTAGTTCACAAGTAAATGGGCTGCCTTGTAATTTTAAACAAGTTAAAATTGATCCTGTACACCTGATGTAAAGCTTACTGTTCATTTTTTTGTTAATCTGCTTTTGTCTCAGTTGTATCTGTTTCTGGTTCCAGCTGAAATTGACTTTTTTTTTCAAAGCCAATAGTAATGAGTACCACACTGATGCAAGTAACACTGATTCTCAAATTCAATGTTATTTGTAATTGTTTTATCAACTCCAACAACATTATTAAAATGGTCTCACCAGTTATTCATTGTTTTTATTTCTAAATCAGAATACTTTCCTCTTTCTTATATAACTAAATATATCTTATATAACTAAATATACCTTTCTTATATAACTAAATATGTATTTCTTATATAACTAAATATATCTTTCCTATATTACTAAATATATGTTTCTTATATAATTAATATATCTTTCTTATATAACTAAATTTTGAACTATAGCTAAATTTTGCCAAACTATATTTGCAAGAATGATACAATCATGTTTATTAATGGTAACAATTATGTTTACAAACTACTTCTATAATTAATGAGCAGCAATCTTCATCGATGAGATTTTCCAAAAGTCTTTTTGATACTTGAACACATGGCTCTTTAAATTCAAAAAACTGTTCTCTTAAGACATTAAATAAAGTTGCACGCATCTTACTGAAGAACATCGACAGTTCAGAATGGGTGGCTTTACTTTAAGTTTTACAGTAAAATGGTGAAATGACTTATATTGGTTGAAAAAGTTGCTACAATAAATAAAGTAGTTGTTATGTAATCACAAGCAAGTTTATTTGTGATATATTCATGTTGGTCTAAAAACACCTTGAATTCATCCCAGTGAAAGCAAACGATTGAAGAAGTTTTGTACCTATAATCATCATAGGTACAAGTTTATGACATCACAGGGACAAGTTTAGTACCTATGATAGTCAAAGATAATTACTCGGTACTTTTGTTAATAGATATATCTAACAGAAAACCCTTAAAAAGGTTCTCCATATTCATTTCATTTTTCAAAATGAAATGAATATGGAGAACCTGTCAAAACCTAAAGCTGTATGTTGACAGTTGACCAGCAGAAGTTTCTTTATCAAGTCTATCAGTTTTATTTTTAGCCTATACTATGAACAGTACAGTCAGTCATATGAACATCGACTTTCTGGTATTGTTCTTTTGATCAATGTTTTGATACTTCCTGTAACATTTCAAATGTTATTTTTTTTCTATCTGAGATATTTGCCATAGTTTCTGAAGCAATTGTTATTGTAGACAAAGGAAAATAATATTCTTGATTAATATGTAAACCAGAAAGTGCAGAGAAGTCCCAACATGCTTTTGAGTGGTAGAGTCAGTTGCGTAAGTTATTATATCTCCAACAAGACGTGAATTAAGTATCCCAAATTTTGGTCGTTTTTAATTTTTCAAAAACCATATTTATAATATTTGAATTAACTGGTGTTTAAACAAGTTTAAAAAAGTTAAGTATTATGAAAACAAATATTATAAAAGTTATCTTTAAATATTATTACTAATTTTGATTTTGATCATGTATGACTGTTTTGGTTCAACAAATACAATTTTTTAAAAATTGTTTTAGTGTTTTTTTCAAATAGTTAATCTTCACTTTTTCCCAATTTTTCAAGTAATTCATTTTCATCTTCAAATAGACTTAAATTGCTTTCATCATTATCAAAGTACATTTTCTGATAAACTGCTGTTTCATTTCTTTTTCTCCATTTTTCTTTTGTCATTAATGATTTTTTGATAGAAAGACCTATCAACATTTTGCATCTAAACTTTCTGTCACCAAGCATATTATCTAAAAATATAGTCTTTAGCATTCATTGAAATATCAAAATCTTTTCTAGATTTTTAAAGCATTCTGGACAAAAGCAGAAAATGTCTAAATGTTTTTCAAGAGATTCATTCATAGAAATATATTTATTTAAAAACTTAATCAAATTGTTTGTTTTTATAAACACCTTTTAAGTAACGATGTTGTTTTAGTTCATTTTGAAGATGTTTTAAATGCCCTAATATGATATTATGCACTGTTCAATTGATTTCTACTAACTTTGCAACTCTTTGACTGATAATTTATTGTTGACTTTATTAAAGACCGGTGCAAAAAAATACTGAGTAAAGGAAACTTTGCATGATAAAATTTATCCACTACAGAGTGACTTTTTAAAGGAAGTTTATTTTAATTTAAAACTAGTTTGTTAATACTTTTTGTTGCCATTTTTTTCGTTTTTGAATAAATTTAGTTGATAAAAATTTAGTTACAAAATAAAAAGCAAAGTACACTCTAGCCGACTAAAACAAAAGCAAATTTTTACACTATATAAGATATATGTGTGTGTGTGTGTGTGTGTGTGTGTGTGTGTGTGTGTGTGTATATATATATATGTGTGTGTGTGTATATATATATATATATATATATATATATATATGTGTGTGTGTGTGTATATATATATATATATATATGTGTGTGTGTGTGTGTGTATATATATATATATATATATATATATATATATATATATATATATATATATATACACGTATATGTATATATATATATATATATATATATGTATATGTATACATTATATTAGTTTGTAAACAAAGACACTTTGACTAAATTTCTTCACTGTTTAAAAAATAATTTATGCTTAGATCAGAGTCTTCGAGAAGTAATAAAGAATATATCTGGGGTTGAATTGCTATCTGCAAACTCAGCTGATCCAGTATTACAGGCATGTAGTAATTAAATGTTGTAAAATTATATATTTGAATGTATGGTTGTTTGAACAAGAGTTTGTTTTGTAGGTTGCAAATTCCAGAGTAGAAATACCAAAGGAGAAAACTTGGGATAAGATAACCTTGACAACAGTTCTTATTTGTGGTTGTGTCCTAGCAACTTTTATTTTATCTGCTGCCATTTGTCTTATTAGAAGGTTTAAATTGGTTCTATTTTTAGCTAAATTTAAAAATATATGTATTAATAGGTTGGTCAAAATATTTCGTAATTATAATATTTTTAGCCTTTCATATTATCATTATAGTAATTCCAAAGGTGCACCTGTAATATTAAAAAAACAAGAAGCAGTTCAAGATTACCAAGTAATTTATTAATATTTTTAACATTCAAGCATTTTGTTACATTTTAAACATTTGATTACAAAAAGTTATATTTTGATACCAAAATATTTGTCTGCTACTATATATATATATATATATATATATATATATATATATATATATATATATATATATATATATATATATATATATATATATATATATATATATATACACACAGAGCCGTAACCGCAATTTTTGATATTAGGGGGGCCTATGGTTCTTTTAAAGGAGGTATGGGATTAAATATTTGTTAAAAATATTTTACATATACGTTTTTCCCAAATAATTATAATTTAAAAAATTTTTGGCCCTCCAAAATTATGTGGTTGCGCCTCTGATATATATATATATATATATATATATATATATATATATATATATATATATATATATATATATATATATATATATATATATATATATATATATATATATATATATATATATATTTAAGAATTATATGTCAAATTAGCCAGTTTTATTTTTAATTCTTTCAGTTTTCAATTTTTTCATTTAAATAATTTTTTACTAAACTATAAATGAGTTTTTTTTACAAATAACTTTTATTCTAGTTAATAAAATAATAATTAAATATATCAAAGATGCTTATTTTTAATTTTTTGTTAAATTCAAAACAATTTTTCACGTATTTACAATAAGTGCGAGCAAATTAATGATAACTAATATGCAATAACCTTATGACTATAAACTGTTATCCATTAATACAAAATGAGTAGTGAATTTTTCTCAAATAAGTTGGTTATATTTATTTACTTATAAAAAAACGTATAAACTTGAAAAAATTTAAATAAAGGGAATTAAAAATAAAATAAAGTTGCTTTGACTTTTTTATTTTTAAACCTTTAAAAATAATATAATATTATTCATTTAATAAGTTATTATTAAATACTTAGTAAGATACTATTATATTTATAATATTAATTATTTAATGATAAAAATATCATATTATTGTTATATATATGGTGTTGTTAAACACACAATTTAAAATGGAAACTATAATAAACGTTATAGCTCTATAATATAGAATATATTATATTCTGCTAAATTATATATATTTCAGTAAAACCTAAACAAACTTTTTAAAACTTTTAAAAGTGCTTATAGTATGCAAACAAACATTACTTTGATAATGTTAAACGTTACTATGATAATAAGAAAATTTTAAAAAAGCACGCTTTTGAAGAATTCATTGTTTTAGCATGGTTTCTTTTAAAGTCAGGGTTAGGGTTCATTTTGACTAAAATTTTTAATGCTTTTGTAAACACATGTAAAAGCCATGCTCAAACATATTACTTTCTTCAGTTGAGTACTTAGTTATTAAACTTAAAAGTAACGTTATTGAAGAAAATAATCATGTTTTAGTATGGTTTGTTTTAAAGTCGTTGAAAATGCATTTTAAATTTTAGTAACTTGTAAATTTTTTTATTATTATAAATATGTGTTTTTTATAATAAATAAAAAACTATCAATCACATAACTATTTGGAAAAAAAGTAACGCGTTTGTTTTTAAAATTTTCAAGCCAACGCAAACGTTTGCATAAGTAAAAGTAAAGAAACGTGATGTTCGTTTTTCTGTCTTTTTCTTAACAAACGTTTGCACGTTCATCGATTTGTCGCACCCTGTGATGTATGAAGCACCAATTGAAAAAATTGCAATATGGTTTTTACAATTATTTTATACGGAAATTAAATAATCATGAAAAATTAAAAAAAGGGTTCAGTTTAGTAATTTTATAATTAATGGAAAAAGGTAAAAAATATTAAATTCATCTAATTTGTTCAAAGTTTAATAAAACAATTTGTCGGGATTTTCAAAAGATTTTATATTTGCATTTTTTTTTCTCAAAGAAGGAAAAAAAAAAAGAACGATTTTTTCTTTTAGGGTTTTTTAAAATAGCCTAAAGTATAAAAAAGATTAATTTTAAAAATGTTACAAGCTTGTCTCTTAAACTTATGCAATAGAAAAAATTTTTATATAGTCTTATTAGAACTTATGTTAATTAAATTAATATTATATTACATTATTAAATATATATTAAATTGAACTTATCTGTAGAGGTTCAAGTGCATGCATCAACTTAATGTTTAGGTAAGAGAGAAGTTATAAGATTTTAATTAACAGAGATATAAAATGTGAATTTTTTTTTTTCAATGTTGTTGACTTCAAAGATTGAAGTTCTTATTTTATTATTATTTGAAATTTAATAAAAAGAACAGATTGTTCCCCTTTTTTTTCTTCTTTGAGATGAAAAATGTAGATAAAAAATCTTTTGAAAATCCCAATAAATTGTTTCATTAAACTTTGAACAAATTAGATGAATTTAACATTTTTTACCTTTTTACATTAATTATAAAATTACTAAACTAAACCCTTTTCTTTAAATTTTCATAATTATTTAATTTCCGTATAAAATAATTGTAAAAACCATGTTTTAAGTTTTATTTTTTATTGGTGCTTAATACGTCACTGATAAACTTATGCTATTGATGCTGGATACATTACTGATATAGCTTTTGTTATGTCTATAGGAACTATTGCGAACTCAGATGTCCATTATTAACTTACCAAAGCCAGATGATAAGTTAACTGAAAAAGAAGCAAGTATGAAACAAGCATGGTATGATTTTAAGAATTAAATAAAAATACGACTTTCGTAATATGTAGATTTTTATGTTTTATATTTTAATTATTTTTTATTTTTATTGACAGGAGTGAAGATTCTATATACAAAATGGATATCACTACTGGACATGTAATACTGGTAATATTTTTTCTCTACCAAAATATATGAAACTGTAATAAAATATGTATATATAAAATAAACATTTTATACATGTGAATTTGTAGAACTCAAAAGTGTTTTTTGTCAATTATGGTACTTTGAGTTTCTATCCCAAAGTTACTAGGTTTCCATGGTTTCCATCCCCATCCCAGATTGCAAAGTTCCAATGAAGTTTCAGTTAAATAATTATTTTATGGATTCAAAAACACAAATTTTAAAAAACTTGTAGTTGAAACACTACAAGTTTTTAATTAAAACAGTTTGTAATTGATTTGAAACACTTTTTAGCTATTTTGATTAAACCATGAAAGTTCATTAAATATGGTCTTTTATTGTACTATAAAACAGTGAATTTTTTGTTTCTTATAATTAAGGCATACATGGAAGATCACTTGAAAAATGACAATCGTTTAAATAAGGAATGGGAGGTATTAGCCTATTTTTGTAAAATTTTGGTTAAGTATTTTATATATTACAATATATAATACTTTATATATTATAATAATTTCCTGTCAAAGTTAATACTCTATATAAATATAGAGATAATTATACTATATATTATATTATAGGGTATTAAACTTAATGAAACTTTATGTTTTTTCTGTATTTTTTTTAGCAAACTTTGATACAGCAAGAAGCTAAAAAAAAGTTGTTATTATATTTATCATAACTTTTTTTAAACTTAATTATGCTTTTTCTCAATTACGAAATTTTAAAAACATGCAACAATTTTAAAAAGTTGGTTTGCAACATTATATTCCAGTTAGTAAAAAAATGTTTTTATAATGTTTAATTTCTAAAACACAATAATTTTTTCAATATTTAATTCTTAAATCCAATTTCAGTCCAACGTAAGTGTTAGCTAAGACAAAGACAATGGTGGGTCACTAGCCCTAGCTAGTAGCTCAAACTATAAAATGTCTAAGTTTAAAAAGAAAAAGAATAATTAAACAACTTGTTTGCTGTTAAGACTTGTAAAATATAGAAGGCCGTGTTTTAAATATTTATTTTAATATTTCAAGTTGTTTCATTAATTTAGGCACTTTGTAATTATCGACCAGATGATACTTCAGTAACGCAAGGTAGTGAAATGAAAAATGCCATCAAGAATCGTTACCGTGACATTCTTCCATGTAATTTTTTAGTTCTGTTTTAAATATAACTTTTAATAAATAGTTTTTATATAAACTTAAGATGTCTTGATAAGATTATATTATTGTATAAATATATGGTTCCATGTCATATGGTTATATGATATCTATTTTAGATGATCATTCAAGAGTGAAGTTAAATCCCATGACAAATGCTCTCCACTCTGATTATATTAATGCTAGCTTTATAGTAAGCATATAATTCTTTTTCTTTTTAGATAAAGTTTTATTTGTAAAATAATTTTATTTAATTTTTATTTAAGACTAATATTCGAGATGTTGAATACATAGCTGCACAAGGTCCTCTTTACAATACAGTTTCAGATTTTTGGCAGGTACACCTATATAATATGCATAAAATTTCAATTTTTTAAATTTTGTGTTTATTTTTTCACTACATTTTTACACTTATTCCATTATAAAAAGTTTTCAAAGTTTTTTATAACTATATCAGTTTCTGTTTTCAATGTACTTTTGTATTTATTTTTTATTTTTTGTACTTCTCTATTTTGTTTTTAATGTTCTTGCAATGTATTTTTATGTTGATACCAGAAAATCAAAATAATTATAGATTGGCTATAGGAAATATAGAATAAAATAAGTACAGATAGTACTATAATAATATAATATATAATATATAAGTACTATAAATAATAAATATAGATAGACTAAAATAAATATAATAGACTATAGATTGGCTTATATATTCACTTTATTTTTGTTTAGATGATATGGGAGCAAGGTGTTGTTATTATTGTAAACCTTACTAGGCTTTCTGATATGGGGCTTGTAAGTCAGTATGCTATATTTTTTTTCAAATACCAAGTTGGTTTCTATGAAGTATAGGTTAAGTGGCATTACAACTGTAATGCCGCCTAATTTATATTATGACATAGAAACATTTAAATTTCATTTATCAATATATTATCAATAATATGTGTAGTTTTATGCAAATATATGTGTAGTGTTTATGTGGAATTAAAATCAAAAAAGAAATAAGATTATTTATGTGCAGTTTTTTGATTACCTTTTTTATCCTTTACTTTTTTAGCCACTGTGTCATCGATATTGGCCTGAAGATGGAAGTGAAATTTATCATATATATGAGGTTGGTTAAATTACAATTTATAATTAATTATTAAATCAAAATTCTAATAATATTACATAAATATTTCAGTTAAAAAGATTAATATCTATGTTTATTGGTGTTTAAAAGTTTTTTTCTTATGTCCCACACAAACATCTTGCAAAACTAAAACTTTATGGAATTATGGTTTACTTCTCCCTTGGATAAAAAAATTTCCCAACAAAGCAGAGACAATGATACATGGTACCTATTCTGATAGTGTACCAGGTTGTGTTAATGCATTCAAAACTGCAAGAAAGTAACTTCTCAAACAAACAAATTTTGCTTGCTTTAAAAAAAATACTAAAAACAGTTTTTTTCTGTATTAGTTTCAACAGTTAATGTCAAAATATAATAAAGCTAATAATGATGAGTTTTATAATAAGTTATACTTTAAAATAACTAATTACATAAATTACATTATAAATGAAAGTAGCAAGTTAAAGTAATAATAAATTGCAAATAATTGATTGCATAATGTTTGTTTATTAATAGGTTCACTTGATTTCTGAACACATTTGGTGTGATGATTACCTTGTTAGAAGTTTGTATTTAAAAAATATGCAGGTAAAATGATTAAGCAATTTTTTAAATGCTTATATTTTTAAATTTTTTTAAATTTTGAAACAGTAATCAGTTTAGCTTTATTTAATGTGAAACATGTGCAAATAAAAACAAAAAAAGGGAAAATATAGGAAACAGCATAACATATGAAATACTAGCATATAAAAAAGCAAGGTTTGTGAACAAACATCTTGCTTTTTTATATGCTAGTATTTCTTATGTTATGCTGTTTCCTATATTTCTTATGCTATTATTTTATGTTATCATTATTTTTGTACTAATTATGTTAATTTATGCTGTTTTCAACATTTTGTGTGCACTAACAAAAATAGCTTTTATTACACTTAGACATCTGAAACACGCACAGTAACTCAATTTCATTATTTAACATGGCCTGATTTGAGTGTTCCTATATCTCCTAAATCACTGCTTGATTTCAGAAGGTAAATGAACTTTTTATAAATACTAGTCACTTGCTTTGTGTATGATAAAATTTATTTTACTTTTATATATCTTTATATGTTATTTTTATCAAAATGGTGACAAATTTTCATTTGAAAAGTTTTCTGAAAACTTCAAACCTCCATTTAGAGAAACATCCATGAATTATAAAAAAAAGTTTAATCAATTATAAATATTTTTCATCAAAGTATTTTTTCTTTTTTACTTTTTATTTGTTTGAATAGCATAACTTAAATGACTGGGTTACACTGTTATTACCAGATATAAAGAAATATAATATTTGCTTATATTTGCTATAAAACAAACTCAATTCAAATGATTTAATGTGTTCACTCTGAAAACTACATTAGGATTTAAACAAGTTTCTCAATTTTTGTGATCTGATGAATTCTGTGAATTCATATATACAGATAATGCATAGTTGCGCATAGTTATTTATCATTATTATAGTTAATTATTTATTAACTAATTTGTTTTAAATGTATGTGCATGAGGAAAAAAATGTATGCAAAACTCATATTTAAAATGCCAAAAAGTCTAAACAGTTTTTAAAGTGTATGTAAACGGAATTATGAAATAAACAAAAAAGGTAAAACATATTAGGAATTGAATACTTATTAAAATGTTTTATATTTTGAATACTAATTTGGTTACATATTTTTATTATAAACTTAATTCTCTGCTCTAATTTTAATGTCAGAGGATAAAATTCTGCATAATAAAATAGCTTTGAACATATTTTTGAAAAAAAATTTTTTTCTAAAATATGTTCAAAATTTAATTAGTAGTATAAAATGATCACTAGAGTTATGACTTTTTTTTAACCCCATGCTCCTGTACTGTAGTTTGATGAACTTTTACCTAAAAAGCACGAAATGAACTACTATTTGCATATCTTTTGAAAAAGTCACCCTGCCATTGAAAAATCAATTTTTAACTGCGCAAACCGGTTTTTATTGTTGTCATCATTGAAATTTATTTAAATTTAGTTAAATATTTTAATAAGTATATATTTTTTTTAAATAAAAAATCTTTAAGATAGTTTTAAGATGCACATACATTGACTGAAAAATATATACTCATTAGAATATTTAACTGAATTTAAATAAATTTCAATGATGATGACAATAAAAACCGGTTTGCATAGTTAAAAATTAATTTTTCTATGGCGGAGTGAACATTTTTTAAAAGACATGCAAATAATAGTTCATTTTGTGCTTTTTAGGTAAAAGCTCATCAAACAAGTACAGTACAGAAGTATGGGGTTGAAAAAAAGCGATAACCCTAATGATCACACTTTGATATTATAAGTTTGAAATGTTGCTCAATTTTTTTCTGGTAGACTTGGTGGCTTGAATGGCACCCAAGGTGTCTAACAGCCTTTTCTATACTCTATAATTTCCAAACATGTTCCTGATTTATCATGTGCTCTTCCATACCATCAGTTCCTACTGTTTGTTTATTGACTGCTACACACCCTTTCCAACCAAAGGTTTGTCACTTATTGTAATTTTATTGCTCATAACAATCAATAAGGTGCACCATGATTTTTGGGATGTTAGCCACCATAATCGTGGTGCACCAAATTTATTGCTGACCCCTTAACAACGAGTTCAGATAACCCATAACCACTTAACAATGAGTGCGGGTAAGATCTTTATTTTTCTTTATCCATGTAGTCCCTTCATGCATTAGACTTGATCTCTGATCTTCCTAGTTGCACAGAGTAAAGGCTGCTTGCCAAGATTTACTATAGTAGATACAAGAGAAATTGTGAAGTTACAAAACTTTTTTCTCTGTGTGTGTAAGTTGAATAGTAATTTTATTATTTTGAAACATTTTTACTTATTATTTATTAATAAATTATGAATATAAGAAAATAAATTATGGGAAAATAAGAAGTTATAGAATGAGTTTGTTGATCAAAAATAGCCTGACACCCTACCAATATTTTAGAATGTAGAGTACAAAAAAATTGGGGACCCCCTGCTTTAAAGGTAAAGCCGGAAAAAAAAACTAATTCTAAACTTTCTAAACTAATTTTAAATATAAAAAATATATTAAAATTTTAAGAATTTTAAAGTTTAAACTTAAAAGTTAAAATTTAAACAATAATTAACGATGTTGATTTTAACATCTTCGATAAAGATGATTAAAGATTTTTCTTGCTTTTCTCGTTTGTTCAACTTCTTTCTCCGTGCAGCAGCCTTGTTCGTCAAGTTTCGTATAGAGTTGAGAGAGGTTTGTAGCCACAACTAAAGTAGCCTCTTCGACTGAAGTGGCTTTCTCGGCGTTAGGGAAGTGAGTTAATATGAAATAAAATAAACAAAGATTGTTTTGAACTTTAAAAAAACATTTTCGATATGATGAATAAAGATGTTGATTATAACATCTTTAATCAAAATACAATTATGTATTATTAATTAAAAATGTGTTAGAAGCGCGTTAAATGTGTTATTCATTACGAATGCATTTTTTTTACTTCATGTAGGAAGGTAAATAAATGTTATCGTGGTCATGCACGACCAATTGTTGTTCATTGTAATAATGGGGTTGGAAGAACAGGAACATACATACTTTTAGATATGATATTAAATAAAATGATAAAAGGTATTATGAGATTTTATTTTTAAATTATATAAAATTATTAGTTATTTTTTCATAATTTAAATACAAAGATTATTAAACATGTACTTCTTTTTCTATATTTATCTTTATATGCGTGCACGTATTTCTTTTACTATATTTACATTCTTATGTGTACTTTGCTTCTTTTTCTATATTTGCTTTCGTATGCCTGCTTGTACTTCTTTTTCTATATTTACTTTTAATTGAAGGTGCAAAAGAAATAGACATCGCCGCAGCAATTGAACATCTTCGCGATCAAAGAGCGGATATGGTGAAAACCAAGGTAATTCGAATTTTTTTCTAATAAGGCGAGATAATCTTTTTAACTAATTCTAGTTTTTTTTTTAATAATATTTTTGACCTAAATAACCAACTTAAATTATTTTTAGGGTCAGTTTGACTTTGCATTAATGGCTATGGCAGAGGAAGTAACCGCCATATTAAGTTCTGTCTCTAGATAATATTTTGTTTAGAATGCTTTAAACCACCTGCCATCATGTTTTTTTTTATTTGCATTTTCAAAGAATATATTTAAAAAGTTTTTTGAGTTAGGTTTTTGTGATTTTTTTTTAAATTGTTTTTTTTGGATTTATTTAAAACATATTTTGGATTCTCATCTAATTTAGTTTTTCGTGTTTTTTTGTTTGTGTTATGTTTTTTGAGTCAAATTTATTATTTTTTAATTGGTTCTTGATTTTTTTAAAGTTACCTTTTTTTTTTTTTTTTTTTTTTTTTTTATGAATAAATTATTTTTATACAAATTGCAATCCTGCGTCATACACAATCATGCATTATAAATGTGCAAAAGATTTGTTTATTTTTTTTGTATATATAAATATTCTTATTCCAATTTTTATTTGTATTACTACTTTTTATTTGTAGCGCTGTAAAAACTTAAAAAATAGATATTTATTTTGAGCTTATGTATTTATACAAATGTAGACTTTGTTAACGATTTCTAGGTGACGTTTGTCTTTTTTTGGCGTTAAGTTTTAATAACTGCACTCAAGGAAAGTCATCTAATTTGTGTACAGTGTTTTTTGAAAGCAAAAAGGACTAATAAAGTTTTGTGTATATTAAAGGTTGTTTTTTTTTGTGTTATAATATACTTAGGATTTATATTTGCAAAAAAACAGGAACCCGTCCTACATTGACGTAAATTTGTAATAAACTTGATGAGATCATGTTGTATTTATGAATTTATGTTTAATGATCGTAAATTTATGAATTCCTTTGTTTGCTTTATAGGAGTTTTTAACTCTTTGATTAGACTTCATAGTCATGTAAGCCGTTTACAAATTTGCTTTGTGTTAATAAGTGGATTTTCATTTTTTTCAAATCTTGAGTTGTCTTTCCCTAGCCAAAAAGTCCTTTAGGACCTATACAATTTTAGAACAACAAAAAAAAGACAAAACTTTTATAACTATAAACACTTTTTAACTTGTGTTTTAATTTAACGGAGTTCAATTTTGAAATTTTTTATGTTTCAAATTCTTACAGGATCCTATAGGTTCATCTAATACTGTCTATCAAAAGCGTGTTTTCTTTTACGATAGTCAGGCCTCGTATTTAACTATTTAAAAGATATATGTGTAAAATATCTTCAACAATTATATCGTAATGCTTGATTTAACTATTTTTTCCTTGATATTCGATGATTTACATTAATCTGAATAATTCTGTAAATTATGAGCCATTTGTCGTTAACAAAACGCCTTGATGGATTAAAATAAATTTCTTTCATAATGGAGTAAATGTTTTTATTACAAAGCAAAAAACTCTTTTAATAGCACTTACAATACAAGTTACTTCTCACTAAATATTTCTAAAAACGTTTGATAATTTTGTGGTAAATCATTTTAACCACAAAATTATTAAACGTTTTCAAAAATTTCTTTTTATTAAAAAAAAAATGTTTTTAAAAAGTTGTTTGTTGGTTGCATAGATTTTAATCAGATTGCATAGTTTTTAATTTTACTTTGTTTCATAAAACAAGACAAGTGGTTAACCTTCCATTAAAAATACCAAAATTGTTTTAGAATTTGAGAGAAAATTATCTAAATTTTTAGAAATTTTACTTGATAAACATTTAACATGGGAATACCATACAGGTCTAATAGAAACAAAAATGTCCTCTGCACTAGATATTAAATCATGAAAAATGCTGTACTTTAGCCTTGTTCATAGTCATCTTTTATACGCTAATATTGTATGGGCAGGCACTCACAAAACAAAATTAAAAAAACCAAGGCTTGCATTACAATTCATGTTAAGCAATAAGTTGTTTAAATAAATTAGATAATGCTACCCATGTTATGAAAATAATGAAGGTCTTAGATATAGTTAAATTAAATTTTTTACAGATCCTAATATTTATGAATAAGTACAAAAATAACTTACTACAAACCTTTTTTTCCGATATTTTTTCGTTTAAATTTTCTCAAAAGTATAACCTTCAGTCAAATACTGAGACTATTATTCAGATTCGAAAAATTCTCATAAGTCAAATTTTTCTATAGTGACTCAAGGCTTTTCTATAATGACTCATTACTACAATCTTTCCTGGTCTTATTTTTCTTCTCTTTTTTCTCTTTATTTTTTATTATTTTATTCTGCAGTAATAATTTCTTAATTAAAAACCAAAGTGTATTACGGAAACACATTTATAAGTATTTTTATAAGTGTTAAAATATATATGTATATATTTTTTAAATCCTGTTTTATCAAAAAACAACAGGTGTTATATTAACAGGAATTTTTAATAAAAGGTCGTCGAAGGGACTCAATGAAAAGGTTGATGTAATAGTCTTATCAACCATGCCTTCTTTGAGTCCCTTTCTGTTTATATTGTATATTATTTAAAACAAGAAGTTTTTGCTTTTATTTTTTCAATGTTATTGTCAAAATTTCAAATATATTTTATAGTTATACCCTATTTAAGCAAAATTTTTGTTAAGAAACTTTTTGTAAATTTTTTTTTCACATATTGAAACAAATGATAAAATATAAAACGAGTTTTGGATAGTTACTGTTTTTATTTTTTATTACGGTAAACACTATGAAGAATCTTCGGACTGAATTGCAACAATATAATGGAAAACAAAGTCTAAGTGAAACTAACCAAAAATACGACATTTAAACAAGTTGTTTTTATATTTTAGAAAAGGTAGATTATGTAAAACTGGAAGTTGAATAGATTGATTTTTCTCTGATGTTTTATTGTATTATGTGGAGCAATCATGCAACGGCTATTAAAATTGCAGGAGCTTAATCCTTATTTGACTTGTATGTTATGTAGTGGGTACTTGATAGATGCTACTACTCTTGTGGAATGCTCACATTCTTGTTAGTACTTTATATTAAAAAAACTTTATAAAAAATGGTAGTAATAAAAATTAATTTTAATCTTATTATTTTTTTTTTAAACATATAACTAATATATTTTATTTTTAATTATTGAGGTGTATCTGTTTTGAGAGTTTGGGGTCGAGGTGATGGCGATGGTTATCAAATACACACTCCCTATCAAATATTTATTCTTTTAAATAGTTCATCTTTACTAAAATGATTACGTCTAGTAGAAAATAAAAATCAGCTTTTAATACTTTACAACCTAGTAAATAGTAGTGTATAAATTGACTTAGGGTGAGGGGTGTATGCCTCCCCTTCCAATCTTAAGTTTTTTTTATTGAAGAAATAAAAAAGTAGTCTTACAATACTATGAATACAATTGAAAAAGTAGTCTTACAATACTATGTATTATATATAGATATGTGTGTAAAAATTTCAAAATGTTTACATACTAAAATGTTATATATCTTTAGAAAGAGCTTCTAATTAGTATTACAATGGTGAAATTTTATCAAAATTGGATGATTCAATAAAAATTTATGAGGATTTAAGTGTCAAAATTTAAGTACAAGGATTACTTAAGAAAACTGTGACCGATTTTAGAATTTTTTGCAGGATAAACTGTCCTATTGTTATTTTTTATCTAAATACACACAAATTGGTACCAAATAAAAGTTTTTAGAGATACAATGAAGACATATCAAAATTTTATAAAGGGCAACTGGGGGAAGATTTACCTGCCTGCCCCCTTTGGTTTTTTAAGTATTTAGACAAAAACTCATATTTTCGGTTAAATGCTTACAAAATGTAAATGCTTTTAAACCAGCATAAAAATAAGTCTTATAAAGAACAATATTCATAGAAAGAACTATAGTCTTGATTCTTAGAGAGAACATTAGTCCTGATTCTTAGAGAGAGCAACAAAAGTGTGATGTATTAAAAGCGTCAGTGGTATATATATTAGGTGGGGGCATTTATGCTTGACGTGTCACAAAACTACTTTTAAGCTTTTTTTTTTGTATAGTAAGGGTCTTATTACAGAATAGCATTTACCCAGAAATTTCATGCCTAATTTCTTATCA
Source organism: Hydra vulgaris (assembly GCF_038396675.1). Classification (NCBI taxonomy): domain Eukaryota; kingdom Metazoa; phylum Cnidaria; class Hydrozoa; order Anthoathecata; family Hydridae; genus Hydra; species Hydra vulgaris. The sequence continues at coordinate 22,158,521 of NC_088930.1, read as the reverse complement.
ACCATGCATATATGGCCAGAGCTGGCTTCCTACCATGGACCTCCAGTTCTGAAGCCAGAGCTCTAACCACTACACCACAACTGCTTAATTTAACTACTTATTACCCCAAATAAACCTAATATTTTGATTATGCAATCAATCATTTATTTGCCTAATAATATTCTTAAGAAAATTATGGCTATGAAAATAGTCGGGGTTTTTTTTTGAAGAGTATTACTGCCTAATAGAAAGAACTCCAAAAATGCGTATCATCTCATTAAAGCATTGATCTTGTATCATCGTGTTAAAGGTCTATCTCTTCTGAATCAAAGCTTTGCAATGATAAATAAAATGAATCTAGTATGTATATGAAAATGATAACAGAAAAATTGTAGGTATAATTATAGTTCAATCATGTGAACTATAATTATACCTACAATTATACAACTAAACTAACTTTTAACTTCTCTAATTCACATTCAATATAACAAAAGCATTTTACTTGAATTAATATACTACAAAATATACTTACATAATATACTTAGTATTCAATCATATTATCATTTACATTATTCTATTTATTTGAGTAATGCATAATTGCAGATGATTTTCATTTAACTGACTTACTTAAATTTAAAACATATGTTAACTCAAAGCGTCTATAACATTTAGAGTAAAAGGCTTTATACTCTAAACAATGTCTAATAACAAAATTGTATAAATATATTATCAGCATTAATATACCTTATGATTTAATAACTCACATACATCACAACCATGTCACAATTTATTCATGATAACACCAAATCACCACATATAATATCTGCAAACAGTTGATATTTATTCATATCATACTCAACAGCATCCTCGTCTTCACACTCATTTGGTTTCCAGTAAGAAATGATATATACACCAATATTCTTTTTTTTAAATCTAAAAAAATTGGCTGTAGTAGATTTCCTGAGCGTTAGTGACAGAATCAAACCACATGTGGCAGATATTTTGTCCAATAACATAACCAAAAAGAATGTCTTCAATATCTGCAGCCTCATTATTTTCTAGATCAGGAAAAATTAGTTTTATTTGCTGAGGTACACAATTTTTTATAATCTTTTCAAAATTTTTATTTCTTTTTCCTCCTTTTTTTGAAGCTTGGCAGCTATTCGTTTAATCAGCTTTATCTTCAATTCCTCATCTTTTTGTATGTTTGCAAATCGCTTTTTTCTTGCAATGGAGATAATTTCAACTTGTTTCGAATATCTATAGGTTTTTCATAGAGGAAATCAGTGGTTTTATTTTTGCATGTGTGCAGTTTTGCTAATAAGAAACAAAGTGTAGCATTTGGAGCTTTTTGCTTTGCGGCACTAAACATAACCATAAGTTCTTCTGAGTCAATGTTGTGACGTCATGCTAATAATGTTTGGGATTTAAATTTATCAATTGTATTCAAGTTTAACAGTTGCTGGTATTGCTGGTCAATGACACTAACAACAGCAGGCTAATGGGTCTCTCATTTCATCAGTCCTTGGTGAAAAGTTAACAATAGAATCAAATACCGGATGATTAATACAACCATCAAAAAAGTCTGTTGTTCGGTTTAATAAAGAAAGAGCATTTTTCTGACTCTCAACAAGAATGTTGCAAACATCTTTAACCACTTCAACACCAGAAAAATAGTCCAATCCCTGACTTTATGTAACATAGAAATCGATCATTCAAGGACCAGTCAATAATTTTCCCATTAAACCTATTGCACACTGCTCGCCTATACCTGAAAATGAATATACAAATGTGATAAAAAAAACAACCCATATCAAAGATTAAAAGCCATTATCTTGATTTCAATATATAAAGTATAAATAAACAATTTACCAGTGTCTAGGAGCAAGCTATTTCTTAGTCCTCCACATGAAACCATACCAGAATGCAGGAAAGTTCTCAACAGAGCTTAGTAATGAATTAAGACTGCACATGTGTGAAAAAGGATGTGTAGTCGATTTCCCCTGTAGCGTGGTAGTAGTCCTCTGGGAAGCTTGTTGTTATCCAAAAATATAACAAAACCCTTCGGGTCACCTTTAAAAAAGAAAACGCAAATTATATACATATATACCCTGTATAGAAGTCTTTTGCAAATTTGAAGCATTTCCCTTTTTTAAATCTTGTATACAAAAACATATAAACTTAAAATAACTGCACTAACAAAATTACACTGCAATAAAGTAAATATGATAAAGACTGCTTATGATGTGTGTGTGTGTGTGTGTGTGTGTGTGTGTGTGTGTGTGTGTGTGTGTGTGTGTGTGTGTGTGTGTGTGTGTGTGTGTATATATATATATATATATATATAGTATTACCATCCATGTAACAGAGTTTGTTAAGCTGAACAACAATGTTAGCAGCAACACAGTCTTTACCAAAAAGATTCCCTTGTGAGGTTTCCAATGCTTTAAGTGATGACTTACAAGCACTGGTCATTGTGTCTAATGGGTGAAAATGACAGTTAAGTACATTTAACAATTTTTTCCACAAATTGTTTAACTTAGTTACTGTTACATGGTTTGTGGCAGCTCTGTCGCTCATGGTGTTACTTATATTTTTAATAATAGTACTTTGTACTTCCAATTATTTTTGCTGGTAGAAGTCACTATAACTTTGCAAGATGATCTATGGACTGTGTAACGTGACTCTGATAGTCATTAGCTGTACCTCCAGCAAGTTGGTCAATTGCCACAACCATACTTATTGTCTGAGTTGTAAAGTGTACTGCATTTACATGAACACCCTCCAGAGTTGTGGCATCAAAACCCAGAGTAAGATCTTTTGTTAACAATGCTATCTCAGCAGTCTGTAGGTCTGAAATAACACCTAGTTCACGCATCATCTGCTCCACAGTTGTGCGGTGTGAAATATCACTGAAACGATATCCTGTGTGTTCTCCAATTTTATGGAGTAGCAGTGGCACACTGTGAGAAGGAACATGACACATAACCATGTCATATATTAGAGCCTTAATACTTGATGAGTAAATTTTGGAATGTTTTGAGTTTTGTTCTATTTGCTGCATAGATTCCAATTTCTCCTGTAATATCAACATATCATTCTGCAGGACTTGAATCTCTGCATTTTTGTCAACAAGTTGCTTTTGTAATATTGCTGTTAGAGAAGACAACCGGTTCTGGGCTGACGCTAGTTGCTTTTTCGAATAAAGATTAATATTTTGAAGTTGCTTTAACTTTAAGTTAGAACAATTTTTGTTTAACTTCTCACGCAGTTGACGAATTGTTTTTTCTTTTCAAGCAATAGTCTGATTAAGTTGTTTAAACCTATATGGTTTGGATCAAATTTTTTCTCTCAAAATTTTCAAATCCTCTTTATGTTAGAGGCTTTTTGTGGCGACTTCATTTCCCAATATAGATAACCTCTGTTTAAGGACTTTTTCTTGGAGTCAGTTAGTTTTCTTTCAACTTGGTGAACAGTAGTTATGAATCAAGAGGTGAAGTTTCAGAATTTGAAAAGGAATTAGCACATGATTCAGCTGAGCTATTTGGTTCAATGGGGGTTAAACAATGCAAAGAACTGGATGTAAATGATGCGTTATAGACTGTAGTAGGCACTGTAACAGCTGCAATGTCAGGTAAAATAGTTAAAGAAATTGATGCAAAAAATACTTCTAAGCAAATTTTTTGAAACTTTTTTATATCTCTTGATATTGTTTTTTTATATTTATTGATACTGTAACATATTAAATGCCTAATTTGATTTTTACTTGAAGAAAGACCAAATCTTTCAAAAATATTTTTTGCTGTTTTAGTAGTTGAAAATCCATTTTGAATATACAAATAAATAACATGTCCTTTTCAACATAGCTGATAAGAAGTCAAATTTTCAGAAATAGGCAGTTTGTTGTAAGTGGACTGGAGATTATTCAAAATAACACTTTTGCATTTTCTTTTTGACATTTTAAAACTTGAAGTTCAATTGCTGCACACAAAATAAAAAATGTAAATAAACTTTTCCACATAAAATATAACAATAAGGCTTACATTAACATTTCAAAGATAATTACATCAAAGTTTCAACAATAAAAGGTGTTCATTATTTTATAAAGTTCTTAAGTTTTTTCAAAGGCTTATTAAAGAAAATAATCTTTTCGCTAAATGTTATAAATATTAAGTTTGTTATTCTAAAATTGTCCATTATTAATTTTAAACAAACAAAAAACAAGTAGCTGAATTTTTATTTTATATATTAATATATTATTAATATATTAATTTTAAATTAAATATATATTAATTTTAAATTAAAAAATTATTAGTGAAGAGATCTGAATGCTATATATACATTTACATAGGTTTCATTCAAATCGTTTTACATGCAAATATTTTAAAGCATTTCCATCCAAAATATTAGTAAAATGAGAAGTAAAAGTTAATTAAAAACTTATTTTCTTGCAAGAAAAACTCACTTTTTCCATTTTCAGTTAGTTTAGTTTCCAACGCAAAGCAATAAGATTTTAAAACATCAGTTGTAACTGTTGAGAGCTTTTTAGACATTTTTTCTGAGTTTTGCTCAGGTTCCCATATAGAAGCAAGTACTATTGAATTGCAGCAATCAAACAGTCTTTGTCGGGATTAATGAAAAAGTCTGTCAAACTTTTTTCAAGTTGTCAGCGTTCACAGTTTCTGGTTTTTTTTTATTGATGTTAATGAGATAATAAGGTAGTGCACTCCAATTGGCTGCCACACGGTTACATGAAAATACTTTTATGCTACACAAGAATTTTATGTGTCCAAGTGGCTTTCATGATTTGAAAAGATAGGACAAATTTTGTGGCTTGACTTTCAACAGCTTCAAGAGCATTCATATTTTCCAATAAAAAGGATCTTCATGCTGCTGAGCAATACTCAAAATGAGGTCTCACATAATTGCATTAAAGAATGTGAAACATTTCAAGTATCCAATGTTTGAGTGTGTGTTTTAGAATACGAAGAACAACATACAAGTTTTTTCACTGAAGCTATTATATTTATTTATACTATTTTAAATCTCTCTTATAAACACTTATATCTTTTTATCTCATATTTTCATCAAAAAAAAGTACATGTTTGATAAAATTTAAAGCCTTTGTGCCTGTGTGGAAATCATGCATTGTACTCTGGCCTGTGTGTGTGTGTGCGTGCGCGTGTGTGTGTGTGTGTGTGTGTATGTTATATATTATATATATATATATATATATTATATATTATATATATATATATATATATATATATATATATATATATATATATATATATATATATATATGTATATATATATATGTATGTATATATAATATATTATATATATATATATAATATTTATATATATATGTATATATATAACATATATATATATATATATATATATATATATATATATATATATATATATATATATATATATATATATATATATATATATATATATATATATCAACACCCCCTTACACCCACCCAACTTACCTACACACACTTATTTTTGTTTGTATATATTTGTGTGTGTTTTTTTATATATATATATGTGTGTGTGTTATTTCTCAGTTTGTAGAAGCTGTCTCTTGAAGTACTTGGAGTCATCTTATAACTGTCCAAAATGTACAACAGAAATTCATAAAACAAAGCCACTTGAATATACAAGGTTTGAATATAAGTTTTATTTTATGCTCCTTTGACCAGATATCTAAACAATTTTAGTCGGAAGAACAAACTTATCTAACAAAATTTTTATGGTTTTTAATCTATTTATCTGTTTTTGACATTTTTTAAAGATTTCTACATTTATATAGAAATCTTTAAAAAATTTCAAAAACAGTTATTACAAAAAATTTTAATATTGTTTTCATTATTATTTTATTATTATTATTTAAATAAATTTAAAAAATATGAAAGTAAGAAAACTTATTTTTAAATAAATAACTAAAAATATTTATTTTCTGTTTATTTCTTTAGGAAGCATCAAAAAAATATTTAAATGGGCTGTCTTAAAGTCCTTCTTTTATTTGTTTCAGAGCTGATATGGAGAAAAGTTTTAGGAGTTGTTTTAAGTTAGTTGTGCGAGCAAGTCTTCAGAAGTTTCAATTTAGGAAAAAGACATTTACGCAACCAGCACTAAGTAGTATTACTATTTTGCTGGTGTGTTATTGCTGCACTCTTGTATAAAATTTATGATTGACTTACATCCGCACCTTTCTACCATTGTAACATCCATAAGAATATCAGTTATCTGAAAAGATCTTTCTCATTTGAACACACCTTCTTTATCTGTATAATTATACTCCACAAGAACATGAGTTTTATTATTACACTGTACAAATCAATCTTCTCATCTGCTTCAGGTAACTTCTATGGATCAAAAAGTAATAAACTTTGGTTTCAACTTTTAAAAGCAGATACTAATTTTTATATGTGCTTTCTTCCTAGACTTCCCGTATAAAGACACTTTGTTTGCAAAGGTTTGTCTCACTGGGAAATGTAGCAGTTTGTTCTAAACCTGTTAGTTATATTTTGTCATATTGTGTCGATGTAATTCAATTATGTTTCAAAAAAAACAAGAGCTACAGAGAAAGTATTGAATTGAAAATTATAAAATTGAAAAGAAATTAAAATTCTACTTATGAGATGCAGCAATAACACACAAAGTTGTGGAGCAATTGCATTCAATAATGTAACTGAAGAAATGTACCTAAACTGTTTAAAGTTATTGCCTTTTTTCAAGATTGAAACTTCTGAAGTCTTGCTTAAGCAACTTAAAGTAACACTTAAAGTTATTTTCTGTATTGCCTCCAAAATGTATAAAAGAAGGATTTTTAGACAGTGCCTTCAAATATTTTGTGGGTGCTTTGAAAAGAAATAACTCAAAAATAAAAATTTCTTTAAAAATAATTTTTTTTCTTTCATATTTTTTTTGAAAAGAAAGAGTAATGTGGCCAAAAACTCTTTTGAGACAAGGGTAGCAAACAAATCATGTTCAAGTTCACATATTTCAAACTGACTAAGAGAGCACCTAAGAGTTGACTGAGAGAGTTCTTTTCTGGGCTGTCCATCTTGTTACTCTCGGACAGACTGGTGCTGCATCACTTTCTTTGTGGATATTTGCAATTTCTTGGAAAAAATTGAGAGCTAGCATCTTCTAAAATGGCCAGCTGTTTAGTGGAATATCTTAAGTTTTGTTACTGAAATAGATGAAGTAACCACTGTGAGATGATGTCAACACGGAACTAAAAGGAAACTTTTAGACCTTTGTTCATTAATTGAACATGGTTTTAAATAAATTAGAGGAATAAATAGTTAGCAATTAATAATTTTTGGGACAATAAGCAAATGGGTTCAGATTTTCCCACCATCACTTTTTATGATTAAAATGTTGGTACAATAAAAAGAAGAGAAAGCTATAGGAATTAAAAATTTTTTTAATTTTTAATTTCTATAGCTCTGTTGTAAACGCAATCTGTTTTTTTTAATTTAATTTTGTAAAAATCAGAATTATTTGAAATTTTTTAAATTTTTAAACTGAAAATTTTTACTAACTATTTTTTGTTATTTAATGATAAAATTTTCAAAATTTTATAAATTAATCTAAAAGCTTTTACATTAAAAAAATCACAAATAAATTAAACAAACTTAGGAAACATTTAGCACAATAAACTTGGAGAAACTTAGAAAATATTAAACTTTGTTATAAAAACTTTATAACTAAGTTAATTTTATTGTTTTAAACATAAAACAATAAAATATAAAGAACTGAAAAATTGACAAATCTTTTGTAAACTTAACACATTTTTTTTGCAGGATTGTGTGACTTAAATAATTACTTTCAAAATAATTCATAAGTCATATTTAAAACACTTATAAAATATATGGCTGGATAATTAAATGCTTTAATTTTTATTAAAAATCGATTTTTCATACAAAACAAATTAGTACAAAAAAGTACAATTTTATATAAATTTTATATGTTATATCTTATAAGTTATATACTGACATTGTTTATGCAATAAAAATTTTGTTTATAAAAACAAGATATTCAAGTTTTTAAAAAGCAATAACAGTATATAATGTTTGAATAGGTCAGATCCGGTATTACAAGAAATAGTTTATAAACTGGTTCCTGAATTATATTTTGGTAAGTTTATTTTCATTAGATTTTAAATATAAAAATATTCATTATCAATTTTAAAATTGATCTCAATTAAAATTTTTAATTTTTAATATCTAAACTTTCTAGAAATTCTTTTTTCACATTTTATTTATCACCTGGTTACTTTTACACCTACATAATTAAATGTATGTAAATTATTACATAATTGCGTGTATGTAAATTATTACATAATTATATGCATGTAAATTATTACGTAATTGCATGTGTGTGTAAATTATTACACAATTAATTACTTGTGTGTTTACTTAACTAAATATGTTGTAATAATACTCAAAAAATATTTATGACTCAAAGCAAAAAAACTAAAGTATTTCAATGAGATCACTGTTGGTTCTTTATAGAAATAATTCTACAAATAAGCTTCACTACATTTTGATAAATTTTAACCAGGGACCCTTTTAAGTAACCATCTGGCTGTGCAAGAAGTCAATGTGTTATCTATAAATATTAAAGAAATATATTCATCTAATTTGAATAAATTAGCTAAACTAAGAACAACCCATATATACATATCACAATTAGAGTTTCTATGGAAAAGGATGTCTGCATGCTGCTATTTGGGGTCATAAATGAATTCATTATTAATGACCTGAAGTACAATTGGTCTGTTATAAATTTTAACCTGATTACTAACAATACAAGGCTTAAATATTCACCAACTTTTATACCATATGCGTGTGCATTTAGTGCATTTACTGCTTTTTACACTACTTTACAGCTTCTTTTTTTTTTCACATGTATAACCTGTTTGATGAACATATGGATAAATGTAAACATGTTTATGCATATGCACCTATTAATAAACATATGCTTATATGCAAGTATCTATATTAAACATAATTAAATACACTTAAATATAGATTTTTTTGTTTAGGTGTATAAGATTACATCAAATTAATTAAATATAAGTAATGTATTAACATAAAGGTTTCAACCTTTATATTTTTATAGATTTTATTATTCCCGAAAATAAGTGGTCAAGATATTAGAAATTTGAATATTGAATAGAAAACTAGAAGATAAAAGCCTTGTCATAAGAAAACTGTTATTAAATTTTAGTTACAAGTTTACAAAATTCAAACAAGCACCATGTAACAATGATTGAATAAAATGTACTATTATACTATATAAAATATATTATTATACTCCTGTCTTGACAAAAAGTCTTAGACTTTATCTCAAGACAGAAGAATTTAGATCGCTTAGGACAGGCAGCTGGTCTTGAATCTGATCTCACTTCTGTAATAGATCGAGGCTTGCGATGGCTTGTGAATTTTAACTCCAACAAAACTCAGTTGTTTACTGCAAATAGCTATTGCAATACTGTCAATATTCCTATATTAATGAATAACAATCCTCTCACTGAGTCCTCTTCTTTATGTCTTCTTTATGTCTTCTTGGTTCACTACTAACCTTTCATGGAAACCATATATACAATCCATTGCTAAATTAGCATCTGCTAAGGTTGATTCTCTTTATCTTTCTTGCCATTTTCTTACTCCTGATTCCATTCTCTACCTTTACAAATCTCTTATTTGTCCCTGTATGGAATACTATTGTCATATTTGGGCTGGTTCCACTAATGATGCTCTTTCTCATCTAGACAAGGTCCAAAAGCGCGTTGTAAACGTAGTTACGCCAGCTCTATCTGCCAAGTTTTAACCACTTTCCCATCATCATAAAGTTACATTTCTATCTCTTTTCTACAAAAGCTATCATGGATGTTTTGAGATGATAGCTCAAAAGAGCTATCATCTCTAGTTCTATCAATTAAAACTCATTCTCATTTAACTTGTCATTCAGCAAAGTCTCATTCTTTTACTGTATCTGTCCCTGCATGCTCTAAAAACTTTTATTCATCTAGTTTTTTTCTCTTCAACCCTCTGGAACTCTCTCTCCCATCTTCATGGTTTCCTGACTCATACAACCTACAACTTTTCAAGTCTTCTGTCAACAGTTTCTTTGCTCTCTAACTATGTTCTAATATTTTTTTTTTTTCTAGTAACTCCCAGCTTAATAGTGGTTGCTTGGAGCCTTGTTGAATCAGAATTTAAAAAAAAACCCAGTAAAAACAAATACATACCCTCAAATGTTTAACCAATTTCTAGTTTATTTTGCTAATAAGTGCATGCCTAGTCCTCATAACAGGACCCCAAAAAAAATAAGAAGCACAATAAGAAGTGTGCACAAAGATGTGCACACTTCTTATTTGCAAATTTGATTTATTTTAATTTAATTGATTTACATTAATTAATGTTTTTGTATCTGTTTTTGTATGTTTCTGGTGTTTGAATTAATTTTTGAAATTAAGTCAAGTGTGAAATAAATTAGTTAGGAATCAAGAAATGTACTAAAAGTTTCTGAGATGTTCAGTGGAGTCAATGTGTTGGTCTTCGGAATAGTTGTCTAATGAGATATAAAAAATAATTTTATTTATAATTTGAATGCTTGCATTTGGTGATCATAAAAGTTAAACAAATTAAAGAAAACTAGTTAAATAAAAAATATTTCTAACTATATGAAATAATATGCACAACTGTAATAACTGCAATTTTTGCAAAAATCTAGAAAATTTTCTATTCTAGGATTTTAGGTTAGAAAATCAAATATTTGGATTTTGTTAAACTCCAAGATTGCTTTATCCTTCAAAATTAAAACAAAATTTATAATCTAGTTCAATACATTATTGTAAAATATTTTGCACATAAAATAAATTAAAATATGCTCACAGAAAACTACTATTGAAAATATGCTCACAGAAAGAACTATTTTGCAATAAAATACAAATTTTATTTTAAAGCGAAATGGTCCTTTCTGTGAGCATACTTTTAAAAGTAGTTTTCTGTGAGCATGCAAAACCCTTGTCCCTCCTGATTTAACACTCAATGCTTTAAAAAAAATTAAACCAATGAGTGTAGAGTCAGAAAGTTTAATATATTAAATTATATGGCAAAGCAGGCTTGGACAGGAATGGCATTTGAAATTAATTTCTTTAACACTTATCTTCTGAAACTCTTTATTTAAGTTACAAAAAATGTTTTTACAAATTATTTCTAATGATTATTTAATAAATGCACAATTTTTATTCAAATTATCAAAAAGAGAAAAGTATAATATTTTTAAATTGTATAAACATTTTTTCCAAAAAGTAGCAAAAAAAAGTTTCAAATATTAATATAAATAGTTTAAAAATAAGTCTTTTAAATAAAAATAAATAATAGTATTTAAAAAATAAAATAAAGCAATTGAATCATTCCGATGTAATGGGAAGATTTAATTTAGCTTATTCATAATTTAAATTAATTTGAAAAACCAATCTTTTAAAAGATTTTTAAAGAGACATGGGAAAAATAGTTTCAAACATTTAAATTTATCATAAAAAATACATGCCTACAAAATTTAAATATAACATTTTTGTTAATTTACACAAAATACTTTTATTTTAAACAATCGTTATAAGTAATTTTTAATTTTATTTAAAGCCTTTGAGTAAAATAAAAACTTTGGAAAAGATAAATGTTTAAAAATTATTGATAATGTAACGATTTTTTCTAGCATTTAAATTGTTAAAACATCAAAACAGCCGTAGTCAAATTGTAAAGAAAAAAGTTATAAGCATGATCAGTCACAACGCGCCATTCCTGTCCAAGCATGCTATGTAAAATTACAATTTATTTTATTCTCCATTTTATGATTTTAGAAGAAGAAAAAAGAAGAGAGAAATGGCAGAAAATTGACAAAAATATTGGTAATGTTTCTTAAAATTAGATTTTTATATATTAGTTTTATATTTTTTTATGTACTCAAAAGTAGTAAAAAGTTAATTTTGCTATGATTTGTTTAGTAGAAGTAACTATTGTAAAAACAAACAACGTAACATGCATGTACTGTGAATTAATTAGCATTACGTTGGTAATTTAAAAAAACAGCATTAAAGTTATTGCTAAACGATGTAATAATGATAATTTTCAAATAAAAGTTGAATAATTATGAGTATGTAGATAAATCAATGGATAATTTTTATTGTGCTACGGTTAAATATTGAAACAACGTTTTTTTATTGAAAAATATTTTTATAATGTTAAGTAAATAAAAATTTGCCTGATATCGTTTTAAGACTTAAGAAACAAAAATAGAAAAAATAGAAAAAGATCATTTAAAAGCAGAAATTAAAATTAAAATTAAAAGCACGTTTAGAGTAATTTTCATGCTTTGAAAACTTTTTTTTAACTTGGAGTTTAAATTTTTTTTTATCCTTTTTTTAGGAGAGCTCTAACTTTAAATATTCAATTAGTATAATTTTATTTTTAAATTAATTAAAGTTAAAGATTAAATTATTCTTCTTCTTTTAAGATTTAAGTTTTTCACAGAATTTATTCACTAGTTACTTGTATGCCAGGCTATTTGCAGTTGTGGCGTTGAAAGCTCTCCTTTTATAACGAATCAAATTTTAACATCCCATCTACAGGTGACTGAATGTTTTGAAAAAAAATTTTGTTAATTAAAAAATATAGGCGACCAATTTTTCTTTGGCCAGATCTGGCATCGATTGACTATTCCAAATAAGTAAACTATTAGTTTTTTTGAATAGTGAATTATATAGCCAGAATAACCAGTAAAACTTTTAATAGGAAAAATAGGATAGGTTTAAGAATGCTAATTTACCGAACTGTCCTGAGCAATGAGTCATTGAATCTTACTGAAAAAAGTGAAAAACTGAGGAAAATGTGAAAAGAGTTATTAAAATTTCTGAATTTTATAATTAAACACAAAAAAGTGCTACAAAGTCAAATTGTGGATTTGAAGTGTACCCCCTTTATGAAGTGTACCACTTTTATAAAGTGTACCCTTTTACAAAAAGTTAAATTAATTGCATATTGTAAAGTTGAGGTTTCAATAATTTTGTTGAAACAAAAACTAAATATGTTCACATCGTTTAAAAAAAAAATTGTTAGGATTGACCAAAGTTCAACTAATTATCGTGAAACTTGCTGAATTTTACACAAATTTTAATTATGGCAATAATATATATCATTTTATGATATATATTATTGTCATAATTTGTGTCTTTCACAATTATATATATATATATATATATATATATATATATATATATATATATATATATATATATATATATATATATATATGTATTCAATATTGTACCAGGCCTTGGGTGCAATGAGTGCAAGAGCGGAGAAAAGCTCTCCTAAAACTAACATGGCTAGCCATGCGATCAGCTCCTGTCAACAGCTTTTTTATGGGAGTCTTTGGTTTTTGAGTGAGCTATCTGTTTATTCTATAAATATATTGCTTATTAAATACAAAATTTAATTTTATATTTGTTACAAGAATATTATCAATTTACTTTTTTATAATAGGATTTTTTTACTGATTTTTTATTTAAGAAACCAATCAGTTTGTCCAATCTAATTAAAAACATTTGCTTTTCAATTGGCACCCTTTCTTTTTTTTTTTTTTGTATTAACCGTGCCTTAATAAAGCATTGAGTTTGTGATGCAATTATTAGTTTATTTTTAAAATGACTTTTTCATCTTAGTTACAACAATAAAGTTTTTCTTTTATCAGCGTTTATTTTTTTCCGGATATTTCCGGAATTCCAAATATTTTTCTCAACTTTTAGTTTTTCCAAATATCCAAAACGTTTTACATACATATAAGTTTGGGTATATATTTTTGTAATATAATTGTTTTTTAAGCTTTTTCACTCATCACTCATACAAAAATTAAGAAAAGTTTGAAAAAAATTTGGAAACAACTCAGCTGATGTATGGGAAAATATATTCTGGGTTTTTTTCGGATATTTTACCCAAATAATTTTCTGGATTCTGAAAATATGTATGATCTATGTTTTATAAACAAGTTTGTGAACTTGACCATATTGTCATGAATGTTATAATGATATTACACAGTATTTCACACAAAAGATTTGCGAAAAAAAAATCTTTCTGTACTGCATATCTATCTGTGTTTAGAAATAAAATAATTTTTTTTTTTTATTAATTTAAAAAAAAAAAGTCTATCTTAAACTCAAACTTTGTCTTTTTTCTTGTATGTAGTTTACACAAGTTTATTTAATTTTTCTAATCAATTTCTAAAAAAAAAAAAAGTGGTTTATATTTATGAAAAAATTACTTTTGTGAGAGCCATAAATTGCTCCTGTAAACCACTTTAGGGGAGTGTGGCCATATAAATATATATATATATATATATATATATATATATATATATATATATATATATATATATATATATATATATATATAAGGCCTCTTGCTTCCCGTCGAGGTCTTACATATATATATATATATATATATATATATATATATATATATATATATATATATATATATATATATATATATATATATATATATATATATATATATATATATATATATATATATATATTAGGGTAATTCAAAAAACAACTTTTTTTGAAATTGTCTGCTGCCACCCCCTAAATGTGTTCTGTGTAATAAATTAATACTAAATTTAAAAAATTTTTGAATAAAAAAAAATTTTAGGGGTTGCTCAAGACCCTTAAACATCAGACGGGTCCATAATATTTTGAAAAAAAAAGTTCTTCAAATGCATATTATGTTGGGTCTCAAAGGAAGTGAAATTTTATAAAAATTCTAAAAATAATAATCATTTTATATAAAGATTACTATTTTAAATTTTATGGCTTAAAAACTACCATTTTTTAACTAAAAATAAAAAAGTACATATTTTCATAGTTTTTTTTAAACAAACTTTTTTAATTTGTGTTATATATATATATATATACAGCTATGCTCAAATGTATGGAGCACCCCTATATTTTATTTAAAATTCAAAAGTAATGAACAAATAGTAAATGTGAATGTGTTTATTTGATACAAATTATTTCAATTCAACAATATTATTTAATATAATTAATATTTTGTAGCACCTCCCTTTGCCTTCATCACCGCACGTAGTCTTTTGGGCATGCTGTCCACAAGATCCTTACATACATTCGCTGGTATTTTTTCCCATTCATCCAGAATTTTCGCTTTAAATTCTTCTTTGGATTTACATCTGTAAATTGACAACTTCCTCTTCAAAATAGACCACAAATTTTCTATGGGTGACAAATCTGGAGACTGGGGGGGCCACGTAATGAGGGGAACTTCATTTGTTGAAAACCAGTCCAAACTTTTTTTTGCCTTGTGGCAAGGAGCGTTATCTTGTTGAAAATAATATTGAGGGACATCTTCGTCAAATAATTTCAATATTGATGGCTCCAAAACTTCATTTAGCATGGTAATGTAGCGCTCTGCATTCATCCTACCCTCACATAAAAATATTTCACCTACGCCACTGGAGGCCATGCAACCCCAGATCATTGTGCCACCACCGCCAAATTTGACTGTAGGGATGATACATTCCGGCTCAAATGCTTCGCCTGGTCGTCGTCTTACAAAGGTGCCTCCAGGTTGCCCGAAAATCTAGGTCAAAAAAGTAAAGGAATACAAATTTGATATTATAAATTTCAACATGTAAAATTTCAGGTACTTAAAGGAATAATTTCGAAATGATATTTATTTTTTATTTTTTGGTTACACCGTAAGTCATAATGATGCCTTACCTCTATATTTGATTCGTCTGACCAAATAATTTTGGCCCAATCTTCTGATGACCAATTTTGGTGCTGTTTAGCCCATTCTAAACGAAGTTTCTTATGGTGCTCAGTCAGCAATGGTTTTCGGCGAGCCCTTCTTCCATGTAAATTACCTTCTTTTAAGTATCTTCTAACACGTGGAGCAGAAATTTGAATTTTTCTGTGCTCCCACAGATCGCTAACCAAGTCTTTAGAAGATTTGGTCCGATTTCGAAGTGAAATCCTGTTGAGGAAACGATGGTTTCTAGGAGAAAGTATACGTTTTCTTCCCGTTTTTGGTCTATTTTCGTATGAACCAGTTTCACTAAATCTATTTATAGCATTTTGCACTGCTTTCCTTGAGCATTTCATAATTTTTGAAATTTCCACTTGGGAATGTCCTTGTTTATGGAGTATCACAATTTGGCTTCTTTCACTCACAGAAAGTTCGCGTGTTTTACTCATAATGAAAATAAATAAAGAACGATAAAAAAAATCACTACTTTTAAACAATAGATAATGAGCGGCTGACAATAGTTACGTTTAAGATAAGAATGAAATGAATATCTTAATTCGACAGAATTTATACTAAGTGAGTATGTAGACAAGTTAAGACAAGTCTAATCATGCCCAGACAAGCAAATTCAACATGCATTAAATGATTTACTAATGCTTAAACGTAAAAAACAAATAAAATACCATTTAAAAAAAAATTCATCATGTATATCTCATTTTTTAAACACAAATATATTTAAACAAATAGGTGCTCCATACATTTGAGCATAGCTGTATATATATATATATATATATATTATATATATATATATATATATATATATATATATATATATATATATATATATATATATATATATATATATATATATCAAATGGTTTAGGAAACATTGTTTAAACATCAATCTTTTTTTTTTTTTACTTTAATGTCAAAAAAATTTTTCTAATAAGGCTTGTTTACATATTTTTTTCATTTACACCATTTTTCAACACCAATATGAAACCAAATAAATTTAGTCGTTTAAATTTCAAATTCAATTAGTTGTAAGTCATCAGTTATTTGTCTGTTTTTGTTGATTAAAATTTAAGTTAGCTTTTTTTTTGTACTTAAATAAACTGCTTTAAATTCCATTACTTTTTTTTAATAACTTGGCTAATTAATAACAACAGACATCTCTTTATCGCTAGCAACCGTTGTAAAAATGTTTTGTCTAATGCCAGAGCCCACTATTCTTAGATCATAAAATCTCTATTTTATCTAAAAAATTAGGCTCCAGAGACTCTTTAGAGAATCTTTAACAGTGTCTGTTATAGGGACAAATCTGTTATTCTTCCTCTCTTGCATGGTTTAGATTTTGTTACCTCACCTAAAGACAAAGCTGAATTTTTTGCTAAGAACTTTTCATCAATCTCATCCTTTGATTCCACTAATCACATCCTACCTGATATAGCCGACAAACATGTTGATCCATTGCTTGACATTCGTATCACTCTAGTTTCTGTATCTAAAGTGATTTCTTTTTTAGACTCTTTTACAGCCTGTGGTCTGGACAACATACCTTTTATAATCTTGCAGAAGTGTTCCCTGGAGCTGTCGTCTATACTTTTAAAACTTTTTAACAAGTGCTTATCAGAGTCTTCTTGTTCTACTGCTGATTTGTTAACAGTAATAACTGATAGGTTTTATTGTGCATTAGATAGATGTAGAGAGGTTAAGGCTATCGCTCTCGACATTTCTAAAGTCTTTGATAAAGTTTGGGGTGCTGGTCTCCTCCATAAGCTCTCTTCTTACCGTGTGTTAGGTAACATATTTATGATTATTAAATCCTTCCTTACCAATCACAGCATAAAAGTTGTCCTCGATGGGCAGCGCTCTTTATCATTTCCTGCAACTTCAAGGTTTCCGCAAGGTTCTATCCTTGACCTTATATTTTTTTAAATTTACATTAACGATCTCCCAGAAATTCTCACATCTAAGGTAGCACTGTTCACTGATAATACTACCATTTATTGTTATCTTAATAAGAAGCCAACACTCTCAGATTGCTTAAAGGGGGCATTTGAGCTTGAAAAGGATCTCAATTCTGCTTCAGCATGGGGCTCTCAGTGGCTGGAGAACTTTAACTCAGATAAAACTCAAATTTTAAGCTAATCATTGTTGCAATAATCTAGATCTGTACTCGATGAGAGATCTACTCTTTGTCTGGGATTGACACTGTCTTCTGATCTTTCTTGGAAACCATATATCAAGTCCATTCCAAAATTAGCATCTGTTAAGGTTGCATCTCTTTATTGTGCTTGCCACTTTTTTACTCCGGATTCTATTCTTTAAGTTTATAAATCTCGATTCCGTCCTTCTATAGGATACTGTTGCCATATCTGGAGCTGATCTTTGAATGATACCCTTCCTCTTTTAGACAAGGTGCAAAAACACATTTTAAACATAGTTGGACCTGTGCTTGCGGCCAAACTTCAACTATTGTTGAGACTTTAACTATAAATACTATAATACTTTTCTATATATACTATACTGTTGCCATATCTGGAGCTGATCTTTGAATGATACCCTTTCTCTTTTATAATATATTTCTCATAATAATATATTTCTATATATACTATACAGTTGCCATATCTGGAACTGATCTTTGAATGATACCCTTTCTCTTTTATAATATATTTCTCATAATAATATATTTCTATATATCCTATACTGTTGCCATATCTGGAGCTGATCTTTGAATGATACCCTTTCTCTTTTATAATATATCTCTCATAATAATATATTTCTATATATACTATACTGTTGCCATATCTGGAGCTGATTTTTGAATGATACTCTTTCTCTTTTATAATATATTTCTCATAATAATATATTTCTATATATACTATACTGTTGCCATATCTGGAGCTGATCTTTGAATGATACCCTTTCTCTTTTAGACAAGGTGCAAAAACGCATTTTAAACATAGTTGGACCTGCACTTGCAGCCAAACTTAAACTATTGTCACATCATTGTGATGTTGCTTCTCTTTCTCTTTTCTATAAATACTATAATGGGTGCTGCTCTAAAGAGCAAGCGTTTCTTGTGCCATCTACTAAAATTCATTATCCTGCTACTCCACAGTGAGCCATAAAGACCGCCAGGTTCAACTTTTCCCCACCTCTAATTTTTTTTCATATTAAGACAAGTGCTGGTTAGATATGTTATTTTTTTGTATTGGACAAATCTAAAGTCGATCAGAAGTAACATAAAAACTTATTTTTTTACCCTATTTACCCCCCTTCAATTGATCAGTTATCCCCTTTATGATGATATTACCTCCTTTCAAAAAAAAAAAAATTTTTAATTAATTTTTCATTATCCTCCTTAAAAAAATCATTACTTTTTCTTACTAATCTTAAATTAAAGTGATTTAAACTCCTTGTACACTATTATACCAATAGTTAAAAGAAAAAAAATACAATAAATGCAACAAAAATAACTCAACTACTTTTATATTACAATATTTACATTTTATCTAAGCAAAAGGTTGCAACAGCAGATTTCAATCTTTTAGCATAATCTTTATGTTCAATCCTTCGCTTGTATTGAGACCAACTTGGTTTGAAGGCACTATGAACAGCTTCTCCAGTCTGTTCAGCATATGATCCCAAAGAACAACAATTAAACTTTACAAATGGAAGAATATGACAGATAACTATATGGACTTTCCAGGTAACCTGCAGCTCTGTATTTAAATGCATCTTTGCATACTGCTGTAGGTCACAAAATGATACTTTAAACTCTTCAATAACTGAAGAAGCATTGCTGCCTAATTCGTATCCAAAGGTGCACTCTTTAACCTTTTCAAACTTTCTGAGGCAATGAACTATAGGCAATAAATTGTTTGAGATGCTAACACATCTCTCTCTAAAATATCTACTTTTTTCAGATGTTTATTGGAATTGTTCCCATCAAAGCCTATCCCATGATAACCTCGAAGTAAGATATAATGTTCTTCGAGCCAGTTTTTAAAAAGAGGCCAATGATCTAAAAGTAGTCTACCAAGTAATGTCACAATCCCCATAAGAAGATGTAACTCTGGTGGAGGGACTAAGTGATTAACTTCATCTTCAGCATTTTTGTCTAAATAAACGAGTCGAGGACTAATAACATTTTAAAAATCTTTCATCTCTAACCGCTTTGCCCCAATTTCAACAAATAAGTTGTACCAATAATCAAAAGAACCTAACGTTCTTGGAGTACCACTTTCTAGGGAACATTCGCCTTCACACCACAAGCAGGCATATTTACCTGAATGAGAAGACAAACCAAAGATGCTGTTAGCACATTTTAAGTCAAATGCAAGGTGATATGTAACATTATCCAGATTTAATCTACTCAAGATTTTCTGCAAATTTCCATTGTCTTCACAAACATCTTCAACAATAGCAAGAATAAAACACCTTTTAACTCCACTGTCAATGTAAATCTCATTTTTATTAGTTTTATCAAAGACATTTACAATTACTTTCAGAAATCCTTGACCTCCATCTATTGATATACGTATCATACTGGAGAGAGGATCCATTCCTCTTTCAATTAAAATACTAAGAATAAATTCAGAAGTGTCATAGATAAATACTACATGTCTTGTTACAATTTCATCAGTCCAAATAAAGTTCTCTTGTTCTATTTTATATTTAGATTCAATTTCTTCTTGTAATGATGTCATCATACTAATTACATTATTCTCCACAACAGTAGATGATCCCATATTCTTACGGAGACTTAATATCAGTTTTTTTGTTTTATTTTTTGTCAATTCCAAAACAGAAGTTAATTCCATCACTGTTTGAAATGATATCTGATTAAAAAACTTTCTAGAAGATTTATTATCTTTAGTTCCAACAGTTAAAGTTAACGGATTTCCACCTTAAAGATAAAGTATAATTAATTATATGTATCTTTAACCTACCCCTACTCTAAATTTACAATGCAAACATTTTGAAAAAATTGTTAGCAACCAATACAATTGCTTAGTTACAAAAGCCTCATATCTACTGAGTGTTTTATATGTGCATTTAAGTTTTATCTGAACATATAAACCCTTTTTAATTATTTAAAAATGAAAATAAAAACCTAAACACCTGTAGATATTTTTAAGGACTGGCCTCTCTCAATGCCTTCTCGCTCCATTTTGTTTTTTATTATGCCTGAAGCAACTTGCTCACATGACGTGGGATCAAGAGTTTCTGCCAAATTAATTAAATTCAAAACAGCCTGACTAAAACAACAGTTGTTATGACATCCTGAAGAATAAAATTTACTCTTAAAATAATATACGCCTAAAGGCTTTTTATTGAAGTTTATAAATGAATATTTGATAACTTTTAATTTACTTATCAAGTAACTTATAAATTTTTAACCTCTTGCAAGGAGAGTAAAGCAGCAGCTGCACATATTTTTTTTCAGAGATTCAACATCTTTTGTATTAACATGAGATGATTGTATAATATCGCTAAGCTCAGTACTACGTCTAATTCTTGGTCTGTCAACCTAATTCAAAATAGCATTTAATAAAAAATCTTTATATGTATTAATCATTTAACTGAAATAAGTTTAAAGTCATATACCTGAGAAACTTTACTTATCCAGTTTGAAAGATAAGTGTTTGATCCCTTTTCCAGCAAAAAGATGTTTCTTCTACAACTTGAACAAACTACATCCGGACAGACATTAAACTCTACATTGTACTCAGGCCAAATTAACTCCTTGATTTTATTTGCTACAGATGGTTGTACTTTTACTAAAGATTTTGAATATTTACCTTTTTTTTCCAAACAGTCTGCACAAACAGACTGTTTTAAATCAGCCATCTTTACCATATTTTTTTACTTGAATCATTTCAAAACTATTAAAGAAAAAGAAGCCGAGAATGGCGGATTGCATTATTTTTAAGACTAAATTTTTAGGTTTTTCTAATTTTTAATACTTAAAATACTAACTCTTCTGATCGACTTTAGATTTGTTCTGCACTTGAAAAAGACTTACACTAACTGCATTTACTTTTAAAAAAAAAAAAATTAGAGGTGGGGAAAAGTTGAACCTGACGGTCTTTATGGCTCACAGTGACTCATCATTCAATTAATTTTCATTATTTTACTGTGACTGTTCCTAAGTGATCCAAAAATTCTTATTCGTCAAGTTTTTTTCCTTAAACATCAGTTTTTTGGAATTTGCTCCCTTCATCTTGTTTTCCTGATTTATATTATTTGCAATCTTTTAAGTCGTCTGTTAATCGTTATCTTGCTTTATAAACTTCATCTTTTCTCTTCCAGTAACTCCCAACTCTAGTAGTGGTTGCTTGCAGACTTGTAGGTAGTGAAGATGTTTAAAAAAAAATTTAAGTTCTTGTAAGCATTCTATTTTTAATTAAAATAAGTTTTTGATAGCTAATTAAAATTTTAATCATAAATTCTTTTTATTAGTCACCAAACTTAAAACCACTGTAAAAATAACTGTGGATTTAAATTTGGCAACCAAGTATAATGACTTTGTTTTTTTAGTGCTTTTTCAATTAAAAGAATATGTTTATAGTACTTAGTAATATTTTTAATAAATCTTTACAAAGTTTTATAATTTTATATTGTTTGTTTAATTAATAAGCAATTATAATTCAATTATAACTTAATTTATAGGCAGATATAATTAATTAGTAAGTAACTCTATCTCAAGCAGACATTCTTTTTATAAGCATGTAGTTGCACAGCAAGCTGGCTTTTCATATATAAGTTTGTAGTTTTTTATCAAGCTGATTTTCTATATATAAGCATGTAATTTTACATCAAGCGACTTATTTAGAAAATTTGGACAAACCTGGTTCATTTGAATTTACAAAAGATTTGTTCAATGAATCTCGCATACTTGTTACTTTGAAATATTTTAGGTAGGTTGTTTTTGTTAATTAAAAAATGCATAATAAATATAAGTTACTTTGTAAAGTATTTTTTAAGGAATGTTATTAAACAAGATCACACAAATTTAAAAAGCTTTAAAAAATTAAACAAATTTTAAAGGCTTTAAATTTTACAACAGCCACAATTTATTTTTGTTCAGGTTTATATTCAAGGATGATTAAAAAATACCTAAATTGTGCTTCACATATTCAACACATGTTAGCAGGGGGATAGTTTTAGTATAGATAAGGAGGCCAGTCATTTTTTTGCAATGTCTACCAATACAGATTTTGTGGTAGTGTTTAGTGGAAGTACATAGCTAAAAATTGTTATCTAATTTTTCTTTGGAGTGCTGAATCCAATGATATAGAAAAGATAATTTAATTTATAATATTTTGATGGACATTTTCTAATTTTGAAATAGTCAAGACAATTTTTCTGTTTCATTACCATTTTGTGCTTTCGCTGACTCTTGGGAGTTATCTTATGGATCCAAAATATTTTTTAAATGAAAGAGGAGATATTAGGCCATTTTAATATAAAATATGGTTTTTGGTCTTTTAATAAGATTGATACAAATTTTTTGTTACGTTACCATGGGTTACAATTTCATTTTTCTTGAATTTGTCCAACGATCACATGTTAAAAGTATTTTTTAGTGAAAGATGACAATTTTAATATAAATAACAATAAAGGTCTTCTAAAAGGTTGTGTTAAAAAAGAAAAAAAATTGAAATGATGATGACATAAAAACATGATCCTAACTATTGACTTTAGACAGCATTCATTTAAATTTATACTTCAGCAGACAGTATTTGATCTGTTGTTGAACTATGTAAGCTAGCTGTTGTAAAAAAGTTTAGGCAGCTTTTATGCTGCAAAAACTGTTGGATTAACAAATATTGCTTTTTATTTTTACTATGCAGACAATTATTTCAATGGTTTATAGTTTTAAAGCTTATAACACTTTCTTAAGAAAAGACAGAAATTTCAAAATTTATAGTTTCTGTCTTCTCGTAGAAGCTTCAACTTTTTTATTTTATACATTTAATAAGGAAGTGTAGATTTCACCCTTGATTCGACTTTCCTTTGAAACTTCAATGTTGTTCAGTGACATCCCAAACAATTGCAAGTTTCTTAATTTTTTTTATTTTTATCTATTTAAGTAAAGGTTTTTTAGAAATTTTTGGTTAATAAACTTTCAGAGGAAATGCTTTTAGTTTCACACAAAATACTGTAGAGAAATGATTTAACTACAGCATAGTCATGTTCAATAAATATTATCTTGTTCTGCTCTAATTCTTTATATAATGCTAATTTATATCTAATAATGGTAATTTATATCTGAATTGCAAACAAAGCTTTTCATTTCGTACTACAAGTTTGTCTTTGTACTTTGCTATATCCAAGTTGATTTCACAAACACTGTATAATAAAATAAATTTTGTATAAATTATGAATTTAATAAAACATTCAGCTTTTATAAATAAACTTGATAAAATAATTTTTATTAAGTTTGTTTATAAAAGCTGAATGTTGTCTGGTTTTTAATTCTGCAATTTTAGTGCTAAATTAAGATTTATAGCTAAAATAAAGTTTGACTGCAATGAACACTTGTTATTGTAATTAGTAATTATTGTAACTTTCAAAATTCAAATTTTAGAAATAAAAGTCGTGACTGCTATAAATATCTTTTTAGCTCTGTCTATTAATTGGATTATGGGTATTAAGTAAATTTTAGCATCGTGTTAAATAAATTTTTAAATTTTTAACATTCTGCAACATTTATTTACAACATTTAAAAGCAAATTTAAAAACAAAAAAAAAAGACTTGGAATTTTAAACATTGTTATACTTTGTATAATATTAGGATAGCCTAGCATCAAAAGACCATCAAAAATTTCAAATTCAGTTATTTTCACTACATTTTTTAAATTCAGCACCCTTAAGAATGGCCAGGTACTAATTTTCAGTCAATTTTTTCTACTATAACTTAAATTTTTCATAAACAGGTGCCATAACAAACACCATGATAACAGCAAAAAAATTTAGGCCAAGCTTAAATTGTTCAGAGTTAAAAACTCTTTTTGGATTTTTTTCTTTTTCTTTTGGTACCACTGGTTAGAATTTAAAAAAATTTGAGGTAGGGATGAAAAATGATGCGAGGCTGGGGATGAAATATAAACCATATATATATATATATATATATATATATATATATATATATATATATATATATATATATATATATATATATATATATATATATATATATATATTTATATATATATATATATATATATATATATATATATATATATATATATATATATATATATATATATATATATATATATATATTATAGTATACAATTTATATATTTTAAAGTAGTATATAATTAATAACTCATTATGGCAGCATTTCATACTCGCAGTAATACTGACAACTTAACATTTGGGCATGGATCTTAATTTCCAACAGCAATGATACTTACAAAAGAGATGTAAAATATTGCTTTTATGTACACAGAAATGAAGATGCTAAAAGCAACGTGTCAAGTTCTGCTCATGAATGTTATCGATTAGTTATTAGAGAAATTGAAAATAAATGGTATAAATTTAGTTTTCCAACAATTGAAACAGAAGGAATTTTCTCAAAATTATGTAGAATAATGGAAAAAGCATCCAATTTAAATAAAATTTCTAGACTTAGAAGAAATCATAATTTTTATGCTAAATTAAAAGCTTTTAACAAAATGTTTGATATATATTCATGCAGTTGTTATGATGCAGGAGTAGTTAGAGAGAACTTTAAAAGTGTACTTTAAAAGTGTTAATGAAAGAATGGGATGCGTTTGTTGGACAAAAGCAACGCAAAAATCAACTTGGACCACTTGATCATACTTACTTTAAAAAAGTGAAACATGAAAAAATAAATTTGAAACAAGGCAACAGCAGTTAAATAAAAGTAAAAATGTTGAGTAAGAGATGGATCGACCCTAATTGCTGATGATAATTTGTATGAATCTGAGGAAAGTATTGAATTAGATTCATCTAACGATGAAAATGATAAACTTTATGAACATTTCTTAAACAAATGTAATCAAAATATAATTTTTCATGATGAACTGGGAGGTTGATTATCGTGTCAGTTGCAGAGCAACTTCTGCTATTGTTAATGCTGCTCTAAAAGACATGGGAATACTAAATGAATCAAATATGTTTGATAAGAAAAAAGCAGAACGAGAAAGACTTTGTGTCTGATAAAAAAATGTAATCGGGAGAAAATTTGAAATTACAATGTATTGGTTTTGATGGAAGAAAAGACAATGCAATAACAGCTACAGGAACAGTTAAATAAGAACATATTACAATAGTTAGTGAACCAAACAGCAGCTATATAGATCATCTAACACCTGATAATGGAACTTCTCGCTGCAATGCTGATGAAATTCTCCATTTAATATTTGAAACTGACAGTGGTGGTTCTTTAATTGCTATCTTATGTGATGCAACTGTAGTAAACACTGGTAAGTTTGGAGAAGTGATAAAACTAATAGAAACAGAACTTGATAGACTAATCCAGTGGCTCATTTGTCAACTCCATTTAAATGAACTTCCATTTAAAAATGTGTTTGAGTTAATTGATGGAAAAACTTCTTGGTCAGCATCATTTAAAGGAGATTTTGGTAAAAAAATAACAGAAGACTAAACTAATTTAGCAGTAGTTCCTTTCGAAAAAAAAGGGGTTTTTCATATACCTTCTGATAACATCCTTAGTACATTAATCTCAGATCAAAAATGCTTTCACAGTATCTGTTTATCTATTCAATCAGGAGAGGTTGCAAATAAAATATCTAAAAGTTCTTCTGGAAACATTCATCATGCTTTGTGGCTCACAAAAGCAAATTGTGTTCTACGTTTATATATTTCTACATTAATGGCGATAAAAAAACTTGTTGAATTGGATACAATCATTATGCAATACTATGCACCAGGATGGTTCTATATTAAATCACATTGTTTGGCAATAGATGGCACTTAAAATTTATGGTATCTGGCTCAGTTAATAAGAAATGCAGTTATTGATGTAAAATACTAGGAGGTAATGGAGTAAATTTTAAAACAAAACTCATATTTTGCTAACACTAAGAATATATTATTGGCAATGGTAAATGATGAAAGAAAAGAAGTTAGAACTGCAGCCATATAAAATGTCACGAATGCAATAGACATTTTAAACTTCCTGTAACACTAAATCTTAGAGGCAATGATTACAGTGAGTTAGTAAACTGGGACATTGAGGAAGTTAATTCACCACCTTTACTTAATGTCTTTTTAAATAAAAATATTTTAAAGGCCAATGACAGTCCATTAAGTATTCCAAAATATCCTTGTCATAGTCAAAATATGGAAAGAATTGTTGGAATAGTCACAAAGGCATCAGAAATTAGATATGGCTATGAATCATAAATTTGTAATAAACTTATTAGAATCTAGGAAAAAAATGCATAAGTTTTTTAGGGTTAGCCACCATAAGGTTCACACACAAAATCTGGTTTTATGTGCGACCCCTACGGTGGCTAGCACAGACCTCAAAATTGCTATACACTCTTTATATATGTAGGAACCCTACACAATATGCTACTATGTATGTATGTATGTATATATATATATATATATACATACGTACATACATACATACATACATACATACATACATACATACATACATACATACATACATACATACATACATACATACATGCATACATACATACATACATACATACATACATACATACATACATACATACATACATACATATATATATATATATATATATATATATATATATATATATATATATATATATATATAGTTTTTAACTTGTTATTGGTTTATTTTTATGTTAAATACATAATTACTAAGTATTTAAGGTTCTATTCAAATTACTTTTAGAGGTACTTCTCGAATAGAGCGGATCAAAACAGAATCTGTAAGATATTATTATATTAGTTTTTGATTTGTTTAAAAGTTTTTTTAAACAAATCATTGAAATATAGTCTTTTAATTTTATTTACAGGTGCTTCAAATGTTTCCTACACGATATCTATGTTGCAAGCCTAATATGCCTGTTAAAGTACTTAAAAAGTTTGTCCAATACAAATTTGATATCTCTTCAGAAACATTTCAGGTTTATACAATATATGTGTGTGTGTATGTGTATATACATATATATATATATATATATATATATATATATATATATATATATATATATATATATATATTTATATATATATATATATATATGTATATTTATATATATATATATATGTATATATATATATGTATATATATATAAATATATGTATATATATATATATATATATATATATATATATATATATATATAAATGCATTTTAGTATCAGTTATTTATAAGTTCAAAGAATGTTTAGTTTGAAATAAGAATAGGAAAAATAGGGATAAAAGAGTTAATCTCTAATGTTTTAACATGACAAAATTCCAAAAGGAATTAGACTTAAAACTAAACTTCATAGGTATAAATTTTAAGATAATATATATTTAAGATACTAATACTTTATAAAGTCAGGTCATGTTATCCTGCTACTGGTAACATGTAACCCAGTACAATCTGCTTCATGTCCTGCTGCCTTGTAGGATACGCCTTTTTAGGCAAAGGCTAGGAGATACCAACTCCGACTTAAAACACCCCCTGCCTTGGGGCTCTTGCTTGTATAAAAGCTAGAAATGGTGTGTTGATAAAACTACTCATCTTGGGCAGACGTTAAATACATCCAGCTACTGTCTTGTAGAAGGCCTCTTAGGCAAAGACTTAAGGGGTAACCAGATTCTATCTGTTGACCAGCCTCGCACCCCTTCTTTATTTATTAGGCTGGCGCAGATGTATTTTTAATACATTTTTTCCAGTTTAGGATGTTGAATGCTGGATCTTCTTGACTCAATGCATGGGTTTTGCTTGTGTCTCTGTTTTTATGACTAGGCAACTCATTCTATTATCTCCTAATGAGGGTACAGCTCTAAAACTCAGTTTTATGGTTCTGAGGCCGGCTGGTAGTCAGGTTTCTTGAACTCTGTGGTAACTCTCAGAGAGAGTTACCACAGAGTTCAGAGTGCTTGGGCTATTAAACAGTGTTTTGAGTACTATCTATGCTTTGAGTCAAGTTCTTCAACAAATTTAAAAATGAATAAAGTACCAAAAACTATAAAACACAAAAAAACCATCATCATCAACAAATTCTCTAAACCTATCATTCACTAATATTCGTGGTCTTTGAAGTAAATTTTCTTTTCTTATCTCTTGCAAAGTTCACCAGACCTACTTGCTCTTTGTGAGACTAATTTGAGTTCAGCTGTATGATCTTGCGATCTTGGTGTTGATGGTTATCTTCCATTAATTCCTAAAGACTCCAATAGTCACATGCTTGGCCTGGGCATTTACATTTTTAAGAATTCACCCGTTTGTCTTGAAACTAGGTTTGAATCCACAGAGTATTCTTTCCTGTGCTTTTGTTTAGTACCACTTCACTCTATCATCTTTCTCTTTGTTCTATATCACTCTCCTTCATCTCAAGACTGCACTATTTTTGATGTTATTTCTGATCATATTGACCAAGCCCTCTCTCTTTATCCATCAGCTAATATTATTGTTGTTGGTGACTTTAATGCTCATCACACTGAATGGCTTGGCTCTAGAATCAGTGACTCTGCAGGCGTTAAGCTCCACAACTTTTGCTTTTCTCAATCTCTAACTCACATTGTCAACTTTCCAACTCGCTTTCCAGACAACTCGAATCATTTACCTTCTCTACTCGACTTGTGTCTCGTTTCTGATCCTAGTCAGTGCTCATATTCACCCTTAAGTGCTTCTGATCACAGTTTGATCTCTCTAAAACTAATATCTCATTCTTCTTCATCACCTGAATCCCCCTATCATGGTACCTCTTACAACTACCCTAAAGCTGACTGAGACTCTTTCCGTGATTTTCTTCCTTGGATAGAAATCTTCCTGTTGACAAATGTGCTTCTTACATAACTTTGTGGATTCAGGCTGGCATGGAATCTTTTGTTCCCCCTCAACGATTCCAGGTGAAACCTCACTCTTCTCCATGGTTTTCCTCACATTGTGCTGCTGCGATTGCCAATAGAAACCATTACTTCCATATCCAGGAAACTGACATCTGTTTATTACTGCTAGTAACCATTGTAAAAAGTTTTTGTCCAACGCCAAAGCCCACTATTCTCAAGTCATGAAATCTTGTATTTCATCACAAAAATTAGGCTCTCGTGACTTCTGGAGAATCTTTAATAGTATTAATAATAAGGGCAAATCTTTAATTCCACCTCTCTTGTATGGTTCAGACTTTGTCACCTCACCTAAAAACAAAGCTGAATTGTTTGCTAAGAACTTTTCATCAATATCATCTCTTGATTCCACTAGTTGCGTTCTACCTGATATTGCCAACAAACAGGTTGATCCATTGCTTGACATTCATATCACTCCAGCTTCTGTATCTAAAGTGATTTCCTGCTTAGACTTTTCTACAGCTTGTGGCCTGGACAACATACCTGTTTTTGTCTTGCAGATGTGTTCTCCAGAGCTGTCGTCTATACTCTCAAAACTATTCAACAAGTACTTACCAGAGTCTTGTTTTCCAGCCTGCTGGAAAGTGGCATGTTTTATCCCTATTTTTAAAGTTCTGGAGAGCGATCTGATTTGTCTAACTACCGTCCCATTAGTGTTCTTACTATCATAAGCAAGGTAATTGAATCTTTAATTGACAAACACTTAATCTCTTATCTTAAATCTAACAACTTACTTTCTGACCATTAATATGGATTTTGATCTTCTCGTTCTGCAGCTGGTTTGCTAACAGTAATAACTGATAGGTTTTATTGTGCATTAGATAAAGGTGGAGAGGTTAAGGACATCACTCTTGACATTTCAAAAGCTTTTGATAAAATTTGGTATGCTAGTCTTCTCCATAAGCTTTCTTCTTACGGTGTATTTGGCAACATCTTTAAGATTATTGAATCCTTACTTTCCAATCGTAGTATAAAAGTTTTCCTTGATGGACAGCACTCTTTTTCATATCCTATAACTTCAGGTGTTCCTCAACATTCAATCCTTGGCCCTATACTCTTTTTAAATTATATTAACTATCTTCCAGATATTCTCACATCCAAAGTGGCATTGTTCTGTGATGATACTACCATTTATTCTTGTCATGATAAGAAGCCAACACTCAGATTGCTTGGAGGGGACATTTAAGCTCGAAAAGGATCTTACTTCTGCTACAGCATGGGGCTCATAGTAACTGGTGAACCTTAATTCAGACAAAACTCAATTTTTTTCAGCCAATCGTTATCGCAATAATTTAGATCTTCCTATATTTATGAACAGCAATGTACTCGATGAGTCATCTACCCTTCATCTTCTAGGATTAACTCTTACTTCCGATCTTTCTTGGAAACCATATATCAAATCAGTTGCAAAATTAGCATCTGCTAAGGTTGCATCTCTTTATCGAGCTCGACTCTTTAATTTGGATTCTATTCTCTATCTCTATAAATCTCAAATCAGGTCTTGTATGGAATACTGTTGCCATATCTGGATCGGATCTTCTAATGATGCCCTTTCTCTTTTGGACAGAGTGCAGAAACGCATTGTAAACATAGTTGGACCTGCTCTTGCAGCCAACCTCCAACCATTATCACATCGTTGTAGTGTTGCTTTTCTTTCTCTTATCTACAAATACTGTAATGGGTACTAAATTTAGTAGATAGCGCAAGAGACGCTAGCTCTAAAGAGCTAGCGTCTCTTGCGCTATCTACTAAAATTTATTCTTGTGTTATTCATCATTCAATTAAGTCTCATCCTTTTTCTGTGACTGTTCCTAAGTGCTCCAAAAACTCTTATTTGTCTAGTTTTTTTCCTCAAAACATTAGTTTTTTGGAATTCGCTTCCTTCATATTGCTTTCCTGATTCATATAATTTGCAATCCTTTAAGTTGTCTGTCAATCGTTATCTTGCTCTACAATCTTCATCTTTTCTCTTCCAGTACCTTCCAACTTTAATTAGTGGTTGCTTGCAGCCTTATTGGAAGCAAAGATGTTTTAAAAAAAAAAAAAAAAAAAATTTAATAAAGTATTATATTTTTACTAATATGTTATTGATAATACTTTGAATTTTTTTAAATATTTTCATATTTAGTAGAAAAAATTTTGTAGTTTTTCTGTAAAAATTGATTTGGTTTTTTTAAATTTTTGACAACATAAATTTTAACTTAATAACTTTTTGATGTCAAAGTTTATGAAAGCTGCTAGTCAAGCTTGACCTTTTTAAACTATTTTTTATAACTTTTTTTTTAAAATGCTCCATAGCATTAGAGGGAACAGTGAGACCTTAAGAGTGTGACATTAGAGAAGACAGTGAGAGCCTAACCTTTTTTTGTTTTTTTTTATATGATGCCTATAGTACTTGTAAACAATTGTAAACATTTCTTATTGTGATAATACATTGCAATATATCAATCATTTTTTATTGCTAGATTAGTGTGCTATCATTGTCATTTACAACTAACATAATAAAGAACCAACATGACTACATGACAAAAAAACTTTTTATAAAAGTTCTATGTTAAGTTTCATGAAAACTCTAAAATTTAGACTAGTGCAACTAGGCAAATATCATTATACTTTTTAGGAATTATTCTAATAAACAATTATATATGATTATTATAACTTACAGCTGCTTTTAAACAAATGATCAAAATTAATATTTTTATATAGCAAGAACAAATATGACTATTTCGTTCTTATTTCACCAGGAATTGTTGAGATGTCAAATGTAGTCATTCATAGTTTTATACAATTTCTTTGAAATCTTTTTGATTACCATATACTTAACCATTATAAGAAGAGACCTCACAAGGTCTCACAAGGTCAAGTTTGACCCTGATGCTAATTTTGTGTTCTTTAAGTATTTATTTTGTACCATATTTTATGATTTTGCATTGCAATATATCAATCATTAGGACTCTCACTGCAAGGTTAGTGTGCAATCGTTGCAATTTAAAACTAACGTAATAGTTTTAAATTGCAATTGTTTTAACATGACAGCAAAAATTTTTCATAAGAATTGTGCGTTGAGTTTGTAGTATTCTGTTTATTTTATCTTACACTCAAGTATAAGATAAATATATTCAACTATCTTATACATTCAAGTCTTTCTTTTTGGTTACAGATTTGCATAGAACATTTTCTCCCTTTCCGTTTTTGTACAGCTGACCAGATTTTCTTAGCTGCTAGCTTACATTCTGTGTCCAGGTTTTAGGTGCTGACTTTCGTTTCCTAGTTTTACTTCCAGGCGGGGGCAGATGACAAGCTGGTTGTATAATCATGATAGCCAAGAACAGTCAATTTATTAATTTATATATATATATAAATATATATATATATATATAAATATATATATATATATATATATATATATATATATATATATATATATATATATATATATATATATATATATATATATATATATATTGTTATACATATATATACAGTATTAAACAAAACATTTGCAACCAACATCGAACAATGCTAAAAAGTGTTGCTAATTTTACATATCTTAAAAACAAAACGAACTATACTACCACAGCAAACAGTTCAAGAGTCTGGAGTCATAGCATGCCATGACATGAGCAATCAGCTGACAGGTGACAGCACACAGGCAGAATTTCGTTGACAAGTGCCATTTTGCAGCGGACAAAACAAGTGCAACTTTTTTGGTTTGTTTAATTTTGTGTTAATGTCATGGAAGTTTTTTATTAATTAAAGGAAGTATCCAGAAGTTTCCAGAAGTATCCAGAAGCTTCCAGAAGTTTCCAGAAGAAGCATCTGGAAGCATCCAGTAGCATCCAGAAATATCCAGAAACATTCAGAAGTATCCAGACGCATCCAGAAGCTTCCAGAAGCATCAAAAAGAACCATCTAGAATCTTCCAGAACAGGTTCACACAGGTTCATTTTACTATATAAGAGACATGTAAATCGACATGTAATTCAGTCAGTATATGGAAGTCAATCAGTCAGTATTATCAAGACAGTTTATCGAAGTGAGTTTTATCAAAGTGTTTTATCGAAGAACATCAATACAAGAAGTGAAATACAACAAGTGTTTCATTACATCAGTACAGTCCACATCCAACCAAGACGTTGTGTTCCACAGAGCATTATTGTATCATCACAAGGTAAATGTAACACGGTAAGCCTTGAGAAGATTATTTATTTTTATTATTTTTATGACTTCAAGTGCAAAAATGGCTCTCGACAGCCTTGGATTGGAACTAAGAAAGAAAATTATTGGCAATTACATAAGTGGAATGTCAAAAAAAGTATTTGTGATAAATTTCGTGTGAAAAAATGGACCGTATCAAGACTATGTTCCAAATATCATTTTACGGGGAAGTTGGCAGCAGATAACAAAGGTGGAAGACCGCTGCCATAAGACTACTTACTGCCATAAGACCGTGAAGCATGGTGGAGGCAATGTAATGGTCTGGGGGTGTTTTTCTGCTAACGGTCTAGGTCCAATACATCATAACGATGGAATAATGGACCGTTTCATGAATAAAAGTATCCTGAAAGATGTTATGTTACCTCATGCTAAATGGAATATGCCAATAAAATGGGTTTTTCAGCAAGACAACGATCCAAAACACACTGCACAAGTAGTCAAACAGTGGTTTCAAGACAACCACCTATCAGTGATGGATTGGCCGCCTCAATCTCCGGATCTCAACCCTATCGAGAACCTGTGGGAGATTGTCAACCGCAGAATTAATCATGAAGGTGTTCGTAATAAGGATCAACTGTTTGAACAAATCCAATAGGCCTTGGCAGCGATTCCACAAAGTTTCATTGATCACCTGATCGAATCTATGCCTCGAAGATGCAAGGCTGTGATCGACAACAAAGGATTCGCCACGAAATATTGATAGCAAAATAGAGCTTGGTCAACATTTTGTCGAGTTGCACTTGTTTTGTCCAGAAAGAAATCAACTTTTTTTAATACTTTTGAATAATTTATTAATTTTCGTGTACAAATAATGAACTTTGTGATGAATAAAACTTGAAGAACTTTGTCTCTAAACAGTTACATCCGATACTGTATATATATATATATATATATATATATATATATATATATATATATATATATATATATATATATATATATATATATATATATATATATACACTAAAACAAACTTGATGATTTAATAAATGTTGTAAAATTTTGTCTTTAAAAATAATTCCGTTGTAAAAAAAAAATGTTTAACTAAAGTTAAACTTTTTTTTTTTACAACGGAATTATTCTAAAATAAGTTTCAAAACTGTTTAGATAGACTTGTGGCGTGGCGATGAAACATTGATGGATAATCTTACACTGAAACAAATAGTACAAATATATGGTTTGTACAGAGAGGTAATTATTTTAATGTGTTTTAAGGTAAACTGTTTATAATTACTTAAACATTCTTTATGTTTTTACTAGAGAAAACCATTAGAACTGCATTTCAGTGTTTATCCTAATTCAAGTGACAATAAAGAAACAGACGGTACTCAAAATGACGAGAATGTGGCGTCATAGAGAGGATGTGTCGGCAAAATGAGAATGTGGCGTTATAGTGAGAATGCCCCGTCAAAGACAGATAAGATATTAAAATTTGGTGATTTAAAAAATGTCAACAACGTCCGAATATTAGTTACAATTTGGTTTTTTAAAAAGAGAAACGTCAACATCATATGAACATTTTTTGCCATGATTAACGTATTTATTTCAAAATTATTATATAGAATAATTTAATGACTGAAATTATATCTTAATATCATCTTGTATTTTGTAGTTTCAAAATTTTTCATAATTGAAATTATAAAGTATTTCGTAGCAAATTTAAATAATTTTTTTTGACTTGCTTAAGTGCGATTATAAATATTAATTTTTGGTGTGCTAGAAATGATATATGTGTTTTTAAAAGTATACCACAAGTTAGTTGGTCTGACACATTTATTATTTTTAGACTAACAAAGTGTTATAGTTAGTTGTGGCACCATAGCATTGGTATATAATTGGCTGTTCATTGGTTAGCATGAAGATCTGACTCTTGGATCTTTTAGTCCTGTTACGGGACAAGGATAAAATTTACCATCAGCAAGGCAGCAGACTACTACTATTTACTTTGGGAGTTACTAAGAAATCAAGAGGATAGTTAAAAAGAAAATAAATCGTTCAACTGATAAATTATAAAGTTGTAATTTAAACAAACCAGGAAAACATAAAAAAGAAAACTCCAAACATTAATTAGAAACTCCAAAGACTCAAGCTTTTCTATTAGACTACTACTACATGTAAGTCTATGTAAACATGCAAAACTCAGTAAGAGCGATACTATTAGGGTGGTTTAGATTAAGGTGAAAATTTTTTTCTAACTAGAGTGGAGGCTTATAAGGAGCGCAGACCCTTGTTTTATATATAAAAAAAATTAAAAACATTTTAAGGGTTGCACGCGGCCAAAAAATACTTTTTTTTTTTTTTTAACCCTTTTTTGACATTTTTCGACCCCATTAGCGCTACCCTTAAACATTATCGAATTAATTTTTTTTTTAATATATTTATTCTCACTTTGGCTAATATTGAAAAAGAATTAGGCACTCTTTGTATACATTTTTTTCTCAACACAGAAAAAGTTATAAGTCCCTATTTCTATAATCTTTTTTATAACAAAACCCACTTAAATCAAATTATAAATAAGCTATTAAAATATGCTATATTATTTTGAATATCAAAGTTAGTAAAGTATCTGAAGTAAGATAGATTAACTCTCCCATATTAATATACCTTTCTTTCAATTTGCAGGTAGATGAGTGAGAAAAATTAACGCAACATTAGTCATTAAATTATTAACAAGTCATTGTTTTAAAATGCTATTAGTTGCGTTTGATGTTAAATCTGTTTTTTTGTTCCTTATTTACTTCTTTTGTAAACATGGTTAAGCAAGAACAAATCCTGTCTTCTCTTATCTGTGGTTAATTTTCCAATCAGTTTTTTTACTGGTTTAATGGCCCTCTCTTATGAGTCATTAACCACATCAAGGGATTTTATAACAATTTCAATCCCAAAATTAAAATCGTTTAACTTCCCAAACTGTGAAGAAATCTTAAGCCACTGCAACTCACTCTTTTCATGTCTAATCTTATCACAGAGAACAAAGAGATGAAGGCTGATCTAGTGCAAAATCTAGAGTGACTATCCTAAGTTGAAATGAAGGCTGATCTAGTGCAAAATCTAAAGTGACTATCCTAAGTTCACAAGGGGTTACTTATTATAGATTGTAGTTATAAATGGGTTATAAAAAGAAGCAACATTGCAAAACGGTTACATTATTTTTTTGATAAAATTTATATTGTTATAAAAATTTTGCTGAAAAATATAAAATTCATATTGTTATAAAAGTTTTACTTTTTTTTGAAAGACTTTTTTTTCACATTCTGTAAGATAAATTTCTTTTTTTTTTTCTTTCAAAAACAAGGTTTAGGAAAAATGAACTCCTTAATGTTTAAAATGAATTGCTTCAGTTTATAATTTTTTTTTTTTTTTTGATTTTTGCGGTACAGATTTGTATCTGATACTGATTCCATGGTTGCATGCAATGTAATACTGATTGCAAATCGCAGTGTTGCTAAAGATATTTATAATAGTTTATATTAAATTTGAGAATAAATATTATTATATATTTTTATTTAAAATAAATAATAGTATTTCGTGAGTAATGATGTTACATGATTGTTAAGTCTTAGATTTTTTTTTTTTTTTTTGGCAAATTGATACATAATTGTGTTTCTGACATTTAAAAAATTTTATTTTTAATTTAGTAGTTAATTTCGTAATTAAACTAATATTCTCTTTTTTGTTCTATTTACAAAAAAATAGTTGTTCAAAACAATCTAAGAAATAATTTTCTGGATAAATGAAATAATGGTGATAACTGAAGTTAATATATTTCTATTTTATTTTAGGACACTGATCAAGCATTGATTATTAACGATATTTTACATCGCGTCATATTGTTTTGCACGATACGCTTCAAAAAATTTTTTGCGATGAATGCACGACGAAAACAATTTGTTTTTAAATAATATTAGTTGAGCACTTTTTCAAAAGTTTATAAAAATAATTCTGCTTAAGTGTAAAACTCATTATGTTATATACTATCGAAGTATCGAGAAGTAATTATAATATGAATTAAAAGAACAAAAGGCTAAAATGTTAAAGTATTTTATTTAATTTAATGTTAAAATATTTCTTTTTTATCTATACAAAGCTACATATGATGTAATAGGGTTTCTTTCAATACAATTCCAACTTAATAATAGTTATGATAATTATGATAAGGATAATTATGATTTATCTATTTTGTAAGTTTTATATATATTTTTAATAGTAAAATGGTAAAAATTAAAAACAAGACAATGAGGAATCAATGATGAGCCAAATGCGGTTAAACAGTTACTACAACCCAGAGACAAATTACTAATCATATAGCTTCGTAGCAACTACTAATTTCTTCAAAGTTAAACTAACTTTAACAACTCATCTTATCATTACTTATGTATCTATATATATGTATCACATATATATGTATCTATATATATATGTATCACATATATATGTATCTATATATATATATATGTATCACATATATATGTATCTATATATATATATGTATCTATATATATATGTATCACATATATATGTATCTATATATATGTATCACATATATATAGACTTGTTGTTTTTTTGATTTAATAACAAAATCATTTATAGCATTATATTACCCTAATAATGTGCATAATTTTGAATGGTGAGCGTTGATCACACAAAAAGTATGCCTCTCACCAAAAAGTTAACTTTTAAAAAAAAATTATTTTATTTTAGTTCTCGTCAATTTTCAAGACTTAACACGAAAATTTTAATATGAAAACAGAGAGAAGTTTGATTTTTTACATTTTTATTTTAAATTTTTTACATAAAAGATAGTAAAAAAAAATTTACTAGTTTATTTTGTTGCAAAACATTTTTTGAATTACCATTAAATAAAACATTTCTAAAAATGTATTATCGCAGATTTATTATGTCAAGGGTGAGTGGATCCTAGCCATTACAATTCTAATTAGTCTTATTACGGATTTATGAATAATAACGGCCTTGTTTATTGTTACTTTTGATGCGAGGCTGTAAAAGAATGGACAGAAACGCTGATGCGTTTCTTCAAAATGTCAAAATGTGCTGCTGAAAACGTCAAAAGTTATACTAAAAAAATCATAATTTTTACGGTTTAAAAGTTGTTAAAAACTTTTCAACTAATAATAATATAACAATAAGTTTAGTACTTTTTGAACGTTTAGCTAAAAATTATGGTATTTGTTGTAATTTTACATTTAAAAAAATGTTGAAGTGCCTACTGTAGACGCATCGTAAGAAAATTAATGTAGACGCATCGAAGTCTACATAAATTTACTAACTTAAATTGGAATAGCCGTAGTGAAGTGTATATACATAGTGTATATACACTTCACTACGGCTATATATATGTTTTCTCCGCAACTTTTTTTTGATTATAACTTAGGTTTCAATATTGTAGAAAAACATTATTTTGAGGTACATAATAAAAATCAACAACTCAAATTGTTTTAAAAGTGGAGATAGAGCAAAATAATTCTTACCTCGCAATTTGTGGATGAAAATTTTTTAACAAGTTGTTAGATATAAAATATTGTTAGCTCTTGATTTTGAGTTTTCCCTTTTCTTTGGTTGTCTACATCCTGGAACCCCTTTATTAGAACGAATTTGAGGGAATTGCAAATTTTTGTTGTTAAGAGCCGTTTTTTGTAAGAATCAGGCAAATTCCTGAAACCGCGAAAGTAACCTCGTCTTAATTGCTTCAATTTTTTAAATATTGACCAGAATATAGAGAAAACCAGTTGGGTAAAGAAAAAGTTTTTAAAAATGTTTCGTTCACTCGGAATCCGGGTTTAAAATTTTGAGATTTTTTGCAAATTTTTTTAGAAATTTAGTTTTTTTAAAAAAGTTCACACTGTGCGGTTGGCTAATTATCATAGTTCAAAAGTACAAAAACATTTAGTTTTGTCAATTTTTAATGGGAGTTATTTCTAATGGCGAAGTGTTGCACACAATTTTTCTTGCAGGATTTGTAAGTATCATAGGTATTGAGTCTAAAAATCCAAAGAAAGTTAAGTGATACCGAAGGCCTATTCATATATTAAGGCTTGAAATTGAAATTTTATTGTATAGGGGAGATGGGGGCGCATTGATCGCCGGGGCAGTATGATCTTTTGGCTTTTACTCGTTCATTTTTGCCTTACTAGAAGTGAGGTTGCAATTTAATTAACCATTATGCTTTCCTAATTGATTATTCGTAATATTTTTTCATAATCAGCTTTAAAAAAAATAAAGAAAATATTGTTTTTCGTCATAAAAAGTGATTTTTTTAAATCGTACTATAATTCAAATATATTTTTATTTAGATATCTGTATGGGTTAACAGCAATTTTATTTTAAATTTGTAAGTGTTAGGTGTATAATATAATATATAATTTTTATTTGGCTGCAATTTATACAGTAGATATTGCTATCAATATGTTACCTATACTATATCTTTGACTATGCGGGGCCCATTGATCGGAGGATCAAAGTGCCCCATAGAAGACGAAGTGCCCCATGTTTTTGTTTATAAGCAATACAGTTAAACGAATGGAATTGTATTTATAATTTAAAAAAAAACTATATATAAACAAACAATAGCTTTTAGCATTTCATTTTTTAAATCTACTTATGTTATAGGCTAGTAATAATAATACTATTATTTTATAATATCAAAAGAATAATATTTAACATAATAATTAAAAAATATTTAACATAATATTATTATGTTAAATATTAGCATTTATTAAAAACATATGTTTTTATT
The DNA here is from genome assembly GCF_038396675.1 of Hydra vulgaris. Lineage (NCBI taxonomy): Eukaryota > Metazoa > Cnidaria > Hydrozoa > Anthoathecata > Hydridae > Hydra > Hydra vulgaris. The sequence continues at coordinate 22,117,640 of NC_088930.1, read as the reverse complement.
GATATATTTTTTTACAGATCTTAAAATGGTTAGAAATAGAATTAAAAAAAACAAATAAAGTTGCTATACCAAGTGAAACAATGAAAGTAGCTGTTAATAAAGTTTTAGAAGGAACACAACTGAATGTTGTAGCACGTCAGTTTAACATAGATAGAATGACTTTAAAAAGATATTGTCGTAAAAAGAGGCTTAATCCAAATGAAGCTTTCAAGCCTAACTACAACAATAGACAAGTTTTTACAGCAGAAGATGAAAAAAGTTTATCAAGTTATTTACTAATTGCATCAAAAATGAACTATGGCCTTTCAACTAGGTCAACGCAATTATTGGCATATGAATTTGCTTTAAAAAACAATAAGATATGCCCATCATCATGGATCAAAAATAAAATTGCAGGCATTAATTGGTTGCAAGGTTTTATGAAAAGACAACCAGAGTTGTCTCTACGAACACCTGAAGCAACGAGCTTCGCTCGATCAACAGCTTTTAACAAACACACTGTAAGAGAGTTTTTTCAAAATCTTAAAACGCTAAAAAATCGATATAAATATAATCCTAACTGTATATATAATGTTGATGAAACTGGTTTAACAACCGTTCAAAAGCCGGTAAAGGTTTTAGCTGGTAGAGGAAGCAAACAAGTTGGAAGAATCACATCTGCAGAACGAGGAACATTGGTAACTGCATGTTGTGCCTCTAATGCTATTGGAAATTCCATTCCTCCATTATTTATTTTTTTTTAGGGTAAAGTTTCATGATTACATGATTAAGGAAGGACCTCCTGGATGTGTGGGATTTGCAAATCCTTCTGGTTGGATGAACTCAGAAATTTTCATAGAATGGATTAAACATTTTGTTAAATATTCAAACTGTTCTCGGGAATCTCCAGTTTTGTTACTTCTCGACAGTCATGAAAGTCATATTTCTGTTAAAGGCTTGGAGCTTGCAATTCAACACGGAATTACAATGATAAGTTTTCCTCCCCATTGCAGCCATAAATTGCAGCCATTAGATAGAACTGTTTTTGGACCATTGAAAAGGTTTTACAATTCTGCATGTGATAATTGGATGGTTTCAAACCCAAGACCAATGACCATTTATGATATTGTTTCAATAGTTCGAGAACCGTATACAAAAGCTTTCTCACCATCTAATATACAGACAGGATTTAGAGTAGCTGGCATTGAGCCATTCAATTCTGAAATTTTCAAAGATGACGAATATTTACCATCATCAGTTACAGATAGAGCTGCTCCAGATACAGTACTATCACTCCTGTCAACAACATGGAATCTGAAATGATACCAGCACATGTTAATCACATAGAGTCTGAAATAACTATAGTAAATATTGAAACAAGTATTTTAAACAAAGTGTCAACAAGTGTTGCTTATATAATCTCACCTGAGGTTTTAAAACCTTACCCAAAAGCATCTGCCAGAAAAAAAAATGTTAAAAGTAGGCAGTTAAAAACAAGGATCTTGACTGATACTCCTGTCAGAAATGAAATTCGTTTGTCAAAAGAAAAGAAAATTTTGAAGCAAACCAAAAATCAACAAAAAGTCTCCACAAAAGATAAGAAAGAAACTAAGAATTACTTGCTTAGGAATAAAAAACAATGTAAACCAAAAGCTGCTTCACAACTTGACTTTCACAAATGATGAAATATTCTTAATCAAAATATTGTACTTTTAACAAGTTTTGTAAACTTAAAAGTTGTATTCTTATTTCAGTCTTTATATTTCAGTTCTTATAAATTTCAAGTTGTTGTAAAGTTTTAAACGTATATAAAGCGGGTAGCTTATAGCTGCTGTGATTTATACATTTTTTAATTAAAAATTAGACTAGTGGGTTTAATTATTTAAAAAATAATTAAAAAATTCAGATGTATTATATGTTATACAATATTACCCTTTGACTAAATTATTTACAAGATTTAGTTATAGAAGTGTTAAACGTTTAGATAATATTACGCATATAAGATCAATGTGCCTCAAGTCGGAGATCATAGTATCCCATAGTTTGGGGTACATTGATCTTTTGAGAGGGTTGTTTAAAAGTTAAAATTATTCATGTTTATCATTTTTTTAAATCAAAATATTTATATATTCCAAAAGCCAGATAGTTCTACATGTGTTTCGTAGTTAATAAGTTTTTACATCTCTTTCAGGTTCTGCGCAATTTTCAAAACACTGCTACGGCGATCAATGCGCCCCCATCTCCCCTACTTACAAAATGACCCATTACGGCAGAGGCGCTAAGTTTTGTAAAAAATATAATCATGTTAAATTGTCAATATAACATGACCTTAACATAATTAAAAAAAAAAAACTCATGTGATCTTTAGATATAAAGTTGCAATTAAAGGTACAAAGAGTTAAAAATGATTAAGTACGAAGAGATATTTTCTGGGACGCACAAATGAGGGATTCGGATCGGTTTTTGCACGATAAAATTTCTCACTTCCAAAATTAGCATTTAGCATTGCAGAAAACATTGCACGCACTGTTGGGAAAAAATTTAAGCGTTTCTGACAATGATATAGAAATCATAACAATTAAAATAAATAATAATAATAAAATACGATAATAACAATATACGATCAGATTTAAATTAAAAAGTAAACTTACGTCATATAGGCCGGTGTCTGTGGCATGAAATTCAATCACTTTCGTTAGACACATTGAGTAACTAAGTTCTGAAAAGACCAACTTGCGTTTTAAGTATCATAGAATCTAAAATAAAAAGATCCCACTCTAAAAGTGTCCCAAGCGGCCAGTATAGACCCCCAAAGTGACCCATTATCGTGTCTATCGTGTGCTATCGATTTCATTCGGTTTCTTATAAAATATTTTGCAGAACGTTTTTTATCAAAGATTTTTACAATTTTTTGGTGTAGAAAACAGTTCTGTAAATTAAAAACCTCATAAATATTAGTATACAAATTGTTTTCTAGTTGAGCAGAATGAATGCCTGTTCTATTCACTTTGATGGTTTTTCTGACGATTTGATCTTAATTTCTGAAAAATGACTATTATCTAATAAACGTGCCAAAAAATTATGGTTACTTTATCCTGAATATAAACAACACTTGGTTAGGTTATTTGGTAATGTTCAGCTTCTTCGTATGCCATATATTTTCTGCTTAAAGAGGAAGGTTATATGTATATATATATATATATATATATATATATATATATATATATATATATATATATATATATATATATATATATATATATATATATATGCATTAGTATTAGTATATATATATATAGTATTAGTATAATAAATTATTAAATAATATATAATAGTATTATTAATACCCAATAATATTAGACATAATATATTATATTATGTCTAATATTATTGGGTATAGATTTAATATTAGATATAATAGATATAATAATATATAATAGATATAATAGACACAATATTATGTCTAATATTATTGTCCAATATTTATAATAGTATTATAAATATTAGACAATAATATTAGTAATAATATTTTATAGTATTATAATATTATGAAAACATGTATTATATTTTCTATTAGAAAAACTTTTTAATAGTAATTGTTATTGACTTATAAAAACGAATATTTAATATCCTTCAGTACCCCCATCCTTCTCCCCCAAACAGAATTCGGAAAAACAAAATTTAGGTACCAAAAGTGAGGGTAAAAATAGGGTATCTGCTAGTTAAAATAAATTCATGAAATTTGGCATGTGCATAGAAAATATATAAACTTAAAAAAAAGAATAGGATAGAAAAAAAAAAAGATAATATCTTTAACATTTACTAAGCACAAGAAGTACAACACACTTTTTGATATCAATAAATGACACTTTAACTTACGTCAATATAATAAAAAAATACTCTTTAAAAAATTTCAACTATTCTACTTTTAGAAAAACTTCTAAGTTAATATAAAATTCTAAAAAAATATGCTACAAAACACCATCCTACCATACTGCCTAAACGCGAAGTTCTAAAAACGTGGAACAGTTTTTTAGCACAAAAATCGGTTCCGTAAAACGCGGGATGTAACATACCTATATATATATATATATATATATATATATATATATATATATATATATATATATATATATATATATATATATATATATATAAATATATCATATATATCATATATATATATACATATATATATATATATATATATATATACATACATATATATATATATATATATATATATATATATATATATATATATATATATATATATATATATATATATATATGTATATATATATATATATATATATATATATATATGTATATATATATATATATATATATATATATATATATATATATATATATATATATATATATATATATATATATACATATACCTGTGTGTGTGTGTTTGTGTAAACTTCCTTTTTAAATAAAACAGAAAATGAATTTTTTAAAAATCTTTTTGAATGATTTCTATCAGAAAAATTTTCATCACCTTCACTAAAGTCTCTTAAATCATTTTCATCATGCTCATTTTTCATCAACAGGTAGCTTTATCTTGTGGCATTACTCTTGACTATGAAGCAAATGAAAATTAAATGGTGTTTTGCCACATTGCTTGCTACAAATTATTAACTAATAAAACAAAAATTGAGAGAGCTCAAAAATTAGCAGAGAAAGACCAAGGTAAGTCACTTAAAAATCAAAAACAACCTTTAAATGTTTCAGTTTCTTCACCAAAGAAAACGCGATCGTCACAAGTTATAAAACAAAGTAACAGCAGACCAGCCGTTCTCCCAGATATATGTATCATTTGCAAGAAAAATGAAAAATTTGTATGTATTTAGTCTAGCAGTATTATTATTTTATAGTTTATTTTTTATATTTTATAGGTTATGAAGTTAAATCAGTTACCAAGTTTATTTTAATAATATTACATTTATTGATTAACCAGGCAGATAATTTATTGGTAACACTCTCTCTGAAATCACATGTTTAATTAGTAGTAGTAGTAGTAGTAGTAGTAGTAGTAGTAGTAGTAGTAGTAGTAGTAGTAGTAGTAGTAGTAGTAGTAGTAGTAGTAGTAGTAGTAGTAGTAGTAGTAGTAGCAGTAGTAGCAGTAGTCAGATATTCTTATTGAATCTGGTGTCGTAGCATCTGGCTCTTTGAATGGAGTGTTATGAGGGAAGCACTATAATCATTCAGTATATGCCTATAAAATCTTATACGAAGCCTTACAACGATTAAGGTTGCATTCATTCACTGAAACATTGAATTTAAATGAACTGGAATGCCTCAATACTCCTATTGCAATGCTGAGAGAAAAATTTCCCAATCAGTTTACAGATCATCTAGTAGAGGACGACTACTTGTCAATCTTTGCGAGGTATTTTTGTTTCCTTTCTTTTTTCTGAAGTACTTTTGAAACTGTGCTTTATATTAACTGTCATTTTAAAACAGCGTAGATCTGCAATTTTTTTTTCTGAAATTATTAAAAAACCCTGCAGTTTCCAATCATTTTGCTAAATTTTCATATTTTTTGACTATTATTTTGTTATAGGTATGATGATTTTATTCTCGAATTAAATCAACAGTCACCAACGTTTGCATTCTGGTCATCTTTTATTGAAATGATAGAATTGTTGTTATTATTTCATTAGTGCTACATGTTGCGGTGATAGGAACCTTCATTTGCCAACTACCAGATCAATTTTGCCTTGGTGTTTTAGCTATGATCAAGTTAACTATTCAAGGTATCTCTCGTCATACTGGTTAGAAATGACATTGCTCAACAAAACACATCCTGATAAGTTTACTAACAAGGTGTTATGATTGTTTGTAATAGAAAAGTTAATTATAAAATTTAAATACAATTAAAATAAGTGGTTTATCATAGGGGTCAAACATGAGCTATCAAACCAATGGACAGTCCAACGGCAGACTGAATATAACTTTTCATCAGTTGCATATGACCAAACCATTAAACAAACAGCTAACCGTGATTGCAAAACTATTGCTGGTATTGTTGGCTCTACCTTACACCAAGGAGTAGTTCATCGGTGGATTTTAGCTCAAAGTGATAGAGCTGCAATATCGAGTGAATGCGAAATGATGGCAGGCATCAATTTAAAAAAAAGGTTAGTAGGGTCATATCTTCCTCCCTACCTGGAGCCAGCCCCTATCGCGATTTTTTTTAAATAAGAAAATTTAAATGTTTTTTTTCATTAATTTTTTTTGTATTGTTTTACACAAAACTAATTTATTTCAGTAATTATATATTTTTGAATTGATTTGTTTTTAAAGTTTTTAGATTTTTTTTATTTGCGAATGATTTTTATTGCTTTCTTGTAAAAAATGTATTTACTTTTTTTTATGGCAAAAAATTAATATATTTTTTTCGATAAAAGTAATTGTTCAAGCATATCAATTATAAAATAATTGTTCAAGCAAATCTAAATTTTATCGCAAAAATTGTAGTTTTTTTTATATAACGTTCTATAATTCTTGATATGGTAGGTGATTACGAACATTATATGATTAGCACAGAAATATTATTGAATCGGTTTTATTTTATTATATATTTTCTCTAAGAAACCAAATAGGTTACCCCAATTAATAATTAAAAGTTATTTAGCCCTAGGGAATATTTATTTTATATGATTTTTATACTTTATTTAAGATGTGAAACGAATGCTTATAATAAGATTCGAAAAAGAAAAAAAATACTCAATTAATTATTCTTGATCTTACGAAAAATTAAAAATAGCATTAAAAAAAAATTTAATTAATAATTTAGTATCATTATTCCGCGCTAAACCCAAATTTAAATCTGTTACCGTTTTGGAGTTTTTAAGTTAAAAGTTTTCACGGTATGGGAAGATAAATAATTAATTATTTATCTTCCCATACTCTAATCATATTTTCTGTATTCGCCAACGTTACAAAAGTAAATAGTAATAAATTAAGATAAGTAGTTGTCAATTGAATCAATTCTTTAGGTACAGAAAAAACCTTGATCAGTCTAGAATACTAAAAGATAAGGATAATGTCCGAAATGTGATGAATACCATTGATGCAATGATAAATCCATTTACTATTGAAAGCAAAGAACTACTCAATATCTCAATATCTCAACTATTGCTCCCACTGATATTGAATCTGATCTTCGTAATGCCCATGATATAGGTGGTAAACAATTTACCTCATTCGTAAAAGAGAAACTGCTGTGTGAAGATCCTGATATATTTTCAACAATAAAGCGAAATAGTTTGAAAACATTTGCTAGCTTAAAGCAGGTAACAAAATCTAAGTCTTTAAATGGTAAACTAGTTACATTAAAGAATGACAGAGACTTATTTGTTAGGCTAGTGCTAATTGGTAAAGATAGAGAAGTCGATGTAAAGGTAATTTTAGCATATTCATTGAGAGTGTATCCAGCCTTTATCGACAATCACAGGGTCACTTGTAAAAACATGTAAAGCCAAGTTACTAAATGTTATTGAATCAAAATGTAATGATATTACTGTGACCACTATTCCTACAGACAACGCGCTACTCATTGATGCTATGGCAATTTTACAAAGCTTAAAAGCAATAGCGGGCACATTCAAGGAGCTAGCAAATGAAGTACTTAAACAAGTAATACAATTAGCTGATTACCATAAATCATCTCGTGTTAAATTTGTATCTGATTGCTACCTATTAATTAGCACAAAAAATGCTGAAAGAGAAAAAAGTGCACAATTCGGTGTACAAGCATTTACGATCTATAGTGCTACTCAACAGGTACCAAAGCAATGGAAAAAATTTATGTCTCTCGGACGAAATAAAGAGGAGCTAATAAATTTTCTATACATGTCATGGTGTGAGTGTGATCCACAAATTCTTGGCAACATAACTCTCTACGTAACACACACGAACTTGTGTAACAAAATTCAGTCAATTGACAGCCTTATTGTTGTAAGTGAAGTTCATGAGCTTGCCAGTGACCACGAAGAAGCTGATACTAAGTTGATTTTATATGCATCACATGCGTCACTGCACTATCAAACTGTTGTTATTAGTAGTCCTGATACTGATGTATTTGTGTTTGCTCTGTCAACTTGCCTTCCGTCAACTATATACTTCGATTCTGCTGTTGGTAACAAACGCCGTATCATTAATATAAAAAAATATGAACCTGATTTTGGTAAAGATTTTTCGATTGCTATGACTGGCTTTCATTTGTTTACAGGTGACGATTTTTGTTTCTTTAGAAAATATTGTACCGTTTAGACGGGGTAAAACTATAAATTCAGATTTTTAAATTTATTCAAGTTTATATTTATAGTTGTTATTTAGGATGCGGTTCAACAAGTGCATTTTATGGAAAAGGAAAAGCAATAGCTTTCAAAGTCCTACGGAAGAAAGCAAAATATTTAGAAGCTTTTAAAACTCTAGGTGATTCAGTACCACCATCTGACGAACTAATAAATATGCTGGAAAAATATGTCTGTGATTTATACGGGGCTGAACAAGAAGAATCAGTTAATGTAGCTCATTACACATTATTTAAATCTGGTAAATTTAGCAAAGAAATGTTGCCACCGAATAAAGATTCTCTTGTGCAACACATAAAAAGAGCTAAATATGAAGCTTTTATAAGAAAAAGATCACATGTAGCATTGATTAATTCACCAAGTCCTTTTGGAAATGGTTGGTTTAATGATCAAGGTTCCATTGCCATATCTTGGATGGAATCGCCTGCTGCACCAGATTTGGTGCTTGATTTTGTTGAATGTTATTGCAATGGTGATTGTTCCACAAAAAGATGTTCATGCAATAATTGCTTAACATGCTTATAATTTGCACAGATCTTTTCAAATGTAATGTCTGCAACAATAACCATCCCAAGGAAGAGGATGACGAATAGTCAGACAAACTATCCGAGTCAGAGTCCGATTGCGATAGTAATACGGAATAAATGTTTAACTTTTTTTTATTATATCATTGCTACTTTTATATTTTCGGACATTGAACTGTGAGATAAGCATTAACAGTAGTAATGAAAATAAAAAATTCGGTTATAATAATATTTATATTTTAAATACAATACTCTTTTGAAGCGGAGCATAAATATGGTAACTGATAATTATCCTAAGAAAACAGCGCACAAAAATACAAAGGTGTAGAAGTCAGGTTACCCATATCATAAATTGTCCAAAATTTTATATAATATTGGCAATTTATTGAGGAATACACTAACAAAATTTGAAATCACAAATATTATTTATTTGGGGGTAATTAAACAAAAAGCAGACTTAGGTTTTTTTTAGTTAGTTGAAACCGTTTATGTTAAAATCAAAGGATGGTTTTAATATACGGCAAATGTTTGACCTCAGTTATCCGGTTACTGTGACTCTAAAAATCTGGGATCTTTTAATTATTATATCAGGTCATTTAGATCTTCAAAATAACGCTTTCGAAAATTAGTTACTAAATGTGTCTAACGAAACTCTTTTTTTAGAAGACTTTTCTGTTAACAGACGCCGGCCTAATAAGCAAATAACTTGTGGTGATTGAACGGAATGAAGAATCTCCGATATCACGATTATGGAAAAACTAGTTAGTGGGCGATCGTCATAAAATAATTTATTTTACCATCAAAAAACTTTATTTTAACGATCTTTAAAATTTGCATAAATAGACTAGATATTTTATCATTTTTATTGAGAAATACGGGTTGCATAAATAGAACTTGTTTTTAGTTGATTTTGGAACAAAACAAAATTTATTATAAAAGCTTTTGTTGCTTTTCAAAATGAAGTTGTGAATCATTCAAAAAACATAAAATTATAAACAATATGTTCTACATTTCATCAGCTGGGAGAGTTGATGTCAAGAAATACATCATCAACTTAAAGATAATTATGTGTTTTAAATGTACGCAGACTATAATATAATTTTTATAATTACATACTTTATAACTACTCTGCAGTAAGATTTTGAGACAAAACACTTTGAACAAAAAAACGTGGCTCTTGTAATTGATTCCCCACTCTTTTAATAAATAATCACTAAATTAATCACACTCTCACAATATTCTATTTTAATAATAACAACAATATATATTATAAACAATGCTTTAAATGACACTGCTAATAATTGTTTAAAAAATTGTTTTTAGGTCATGCGATCCAACGATAATAATGATTGGGAAGAGAACGGGCTTGTTGCAAACTTAATTTGAAATAAATAGCCTCTCCCAGATAAAATTATTCGCGCTAAGAGAGTATATAAACAAAGTGATTCTATGGGAAAGTTAGTTATCCTCTCATTATGAGACCATACTAAGTATACCAAAAAGTTTATAATGAATATATTTGAGTGTACATTGTATAGAAATAGCAAGAAAATGACATATATCTCATGAGGGGTTGGCATTTCCAGAGAAGAAAGTGTTTGTCCAATCTAGTCTTGATCAAACAAAGTGTGAACATTTCTTAAATTTTATATTTTCAAGCGCTATTTTGCATGATGTTGCTTATGGAATAACCAAATTGAAATACGAAACAAAACGATTTATGTTTCATTTAATTAGCAATACTGTTTTTTTGCTGTTCGATTTTTGTTCAGTTTTATCATTATTCATGTTATTATTTTTATTATTATGTTAGGACCATGTTGTATTGACATTATGACATGTTTGCATTTTTACAAAACTTAACGCCTCTGCCGTAATGGGTCATTTTGTAAGTATACTATAACTTTTTTTTTCAATTTTAAGTCTTAAGGTGGTACAACACCAAATATTTTCTCAAAATCTTTAAAAAAATGAAATTTTTGATATTTAGCTCATTTAATAGACAATTTATTGTAGATTAATAATATATAAAGTTAGTTGGCAAATTTTTTTTTTTGATATTGAGAAAAAGTAACTTTAAAAAAAAAAGTTCCATACCAAAGGCCTTAGCAACGCAAAACATCCATAAACACAACTGGATAATTTCTAGTTTGTTCTGTAATTAATAAGTCATAAGCTTAAATAAGTTTTTATAGTGGTTTTACATTATTACTTTCTCAAAATAAATTGTAAATAAAATCGCTAAATGCTGCTTAATTTGTTGAATAGTTAATAATCTGACTGATTAAAAAAATATTTGTTCTGAATAAAAGACTTAGATTCTGTTAACTTATTAGCCTTAAAATGGTCAGATCCTATGCTAGAAGGAAAAAAAGACATTACCAAGGCATTAATCTTTACGACAAAGCACAAAAAAATCAATGCCAGAGCACAGTTATACCACAAGAGCCAAATTCTTTTACAACAATAGCCAGTGCAAAAAAAATTATTGCAAAGAAAAATCCAGAACTTGTTTATAATGATTTCAACTTTATAATGAACTATGAGTTACTTCATTTAATGATTCTCGAAGTTATGAAATGTCCGAGTTGCTTTTCTTCAATTTTTATACAAAATCGTCCTAATAAAAGAATGGGACTTTGTTTGACTTTGGAACTTTGCTGTACTTCCTGTGATTGGTGTCATTCATTTCAAACTTCCAGACCTATTTCAAATCTTTTTAATAATTTTGTAGGAAGAGATAGCTATGAATTAGATGTTCTTTCTGCATTAGCATTTAGAGAAATAGGTGAAGGTTATGAACCAATGAAACTATACGACCAACTAATGAACATTCCTTCAATTACCTACAATGCATATGATAAAATTAACAAAAAATTATACAATGCTTATGAAACTGTTGCTCAACATGTTACTAACAAAGCAGCATTAGAAACTAGAAACTTGATTAATAATAATGCTTCACATGATGATACAATTCAATGTCAGGTTTCAGTTAACGGAACGTAGCAAAAAAGAGGTCACTCATCATTTAATGGTGTTGTCACAGCCATATCTACTTTAACAGGCAAATGTATAGATGCTGTTGTGTTGTCAAAACATTGTAAAGAAAGTATTCTTAGGAAAAGCAAAAAAGGAACTCCAGAATATGAGGATTGGAAAGCATACCATAAATGTCTTGCAAATCATCAAAGATCATCTGGTGCTATGGAAGGTGCAGGTGCAATTACTATTTTCCATCGGTCTGTCGAAAAATATAAGTTACAATATACTAGTTATTTGGGTGATGGTGATACCTCATCGTATTCTGCAGTATTAACTTCATGTCCATACAAAGATATAGAGATCAAAAAAGCAGAATGTATTGGGCAAATCCAAAAAAAGATAGGAAGTTGTGGTCGCGTACTGCGTCAACGTCTACGTGGAAAAAAGTTATGTGATGGAAAACCGGTAGCAGGAAAAGGGAGGTTAACCGATAAAGCACTTAACCTTTTACAAAATTGTTTTGGAATGGCTTTTAGACAAAATTTAGGTAATAAATATCAAATGAAAAAGGCTGTATGGGCAGTACTTTTTCACAACTCTGATATTAAAGACATGAGTATACGTCATCAATTTTGCCCACGAACTATTGCCAGCTGGTGTAAATGGCAACGTGACCATATAAGTGGACATAAAACATATAAACCCAAGCTAAGCTTGCCATTAGCAATAAAAAGTATTCTTGTCCCTGTATTCAAAAATTTAAGCAATGAAGAACTACTTAAAAAGTGTCTACACGTTCTTACACAAAACAATAATGAAGCATTAAATGCAATAATCTGGAAACGATGCCCCAAACATATTTTTGTAAATAGAAATATTATTGAAATGTCAGTAAATTCTGCAACTATTAATTTTAATGAAGGTACCCATTGAATTATTGATGTTTTAAAAAATTTGGGAATATGTATTGGGCGTTTTACTCATATCCGATTGATTAACCGTGATAAATGCAGAATTAAAAAATGTACAATCAAGTCTTGACTTACTGCAAAATCCCAACGACAGAAGTTGCGCTACCAAAAAAAAGGGTTTAATGATAAGGAAGCTCAATTAGAACCATGCCAAGCTTATTCTGCTGGATTTTATTAGTTTATCATACTTTATAGTTTACTTTTTTTTGTCATCAAATCTTCTTTTGCGTTTTTCTCTGTAATTGATTTTTGTGAAACATGGTGTTATTGAAAACATGATATCTTGTGAAGTAGTAAAGCAAATCACTTCAAATTTTCAGGAAATGTTTATTATACTATGTTGTAAGAAATGACTTTTCAAAATTCAAAAATTATTCTCCCATCTCTTTATTTATTAGTTTTTAGGCCTAAAAATTTTTTTTAATGTTCTATAGAAGAACTGCAATAGTTATTGATGCAGCCAACTAATCTAAAAATCCCTTTGTCAATCCCTTAGTTTACATGTCTAGAACATTTGCAAAAAACTTCGTAGGTTATGCATTAATATATTTCAAGATATTGTGTTTTGAATAGACCCATCAAAAAGACGGGTTTTTTGATATAAACGAGGCAAAATAAGCGAGACAAAATAAAGTTAAGTATAAAAAAGCATTCTCAATTTATATATTTTGTATTAATATCAAATTAATTATTTTTTTTCAAGTTTTAAAGAATTTAGAATATTTCGTGGTGTACCACTTTAATATATGAATAGGCCTTAGGTAGCGCAAAACTTTCTTTCCATTTTGTCTTGCCAAAAAAATGGATTCAAAGGTGGAACTAAATTTCTAAAAAATTTTCAAAAAGTCTCAAAATTTTAAACCCAGATTTCGAGTGAACGTAACATTTTTTAAAAACTTTTTTTTTCCCCAACAGGTTTTCTCTATATTCTGATCAATATATAAAAAATTCAAGCAATTTAGAGCAATTTCACTTCCACTGACTGCCTGATTCTTACAAAAAATGAGTTTTAACTCTCATTATATATTGACATATAAGCAAGTTTTAAATAAACTATTCCATAACTTTACCTGTTGGTCTAGTTTCTGTTTGTCTAGTAACTTCTACTCTGCGAGTTACTGAAATTAAAAAAAAATAATTAAATAGTTTCATAATTGCATAATTAAATGCACAAGTTTGGTTATTAAATTAACTGCATTACTGTATATAGACAGGTTTTGTATAATATTGTGTATCACATCTTAAAATTGTAATGTTCATTTTCAAATCTAAAAGAACTAAACCTTTGTTGGAAGAAAACAGTTTAGATAATTTAAATTTAGAGAGGAGCAATTGTAATTGGTAATAAATTTATGTTACTTACAGATATGTTACAAAATACCGAAAATAGCATCTGTGCTATCTATGAAGGTCTCAGAATTTAATTAGGAATATATATATATATATATATATATATATATATATATATATATATATATATATATATATATATATATATATATATACATATATATATATATATATATATATATATATATATATATATATATATACATATATATATATATATATATATATATATATATATATATATATATATATTCACATTTATACATATTTATATGAATATATTCATATGTATATATATTTATATATATACAAATATATTTATATATATACATATATATTTATATACATATATATATATATATTTATGTGTATAAATATATACATAATACTTTAAGGGGTAAACAGATTCTATCTAATGACCAGGCTCGCATCCCTTCTTCATTTATTAGGCTGGCGCAGATGTATTTTTAATACATTGTTTCCAGTTTAGGATGTTGAATGCTGGATCTTCTTGACTCAATCCATGGGTTTTGCTTGTGTCTCTGTTTTTATGACTAGGCAACTCATTCTATTATCTTCTAATGAGGGTACAGCTTTAAAACTTTATTTTATGGTTCTGAGGCCGGCTGGTAGTCAGGTTTCCCGAACTCTGTGGTAACTCTCAGAGAGCTGATTCCATCAACAGCTGAAAATTATCAAAGTATTAACAGTGCCATGTTGCGCATGGATGGTGTCCCTGTTTGTACTTTTGGTGTGCATTGCCGAGGCCACATTTGGAGCCGTTTGTTACGGCTTAGGGTTTATTAGTAGTAATGAGGCAATTGCTTGGGCTATTAAACAGTGTTCTGAGTACTATCTATGCTTTGAGTCAAGTTCTTCAACAAATTTAAAAATGAATAAAGTACCAAAAACTATAAAACACAAAAAACCATCATCACCACCAAGTTCTCTAAACCTATCATTCACTAATATTCGTGGTCTTCGAAGTAACTTTTCTTCTGTTGAATCTTATTCTCTTGCAAAGTTCACCAAACCTACTTGCTCTTTGTGAGACTAATTTGAGTTCAGCTGTATGATCTTGCGATCTTGGTGTTGATGGTTATCTTCCATTAATTCGTAAAGACTCCAATAGTCACAAGCTTGGCCTGGGCATTTACATTCGTAAGAATTCACCCATTTGTCTTGAAACTAGGTTTGAATCCGCACACTATTCTTTCATGTGATTTTGTTTAGCACCATTTCACTCTATTGCCTTTCTCTTTGTTGTATATCGCTCTCCTTTATCTCAAGACTGCACTATTTTTGATGTTATTTCTGATCATATTGACCAAGCCCTCTCTCTTTATCCATCAGCTAACATATTTGTTGTCGGTAACTTTAATGTTCACCACTCTGAATGACTTGGCTCTGGTGTCAGTAATTCTGCAGCCATTAAAGCCCACAACTTTTGCCTTTCTCAATCCCTAACTCAAATAGTCAACTTTCCAACTCGCTTTTTAGACAACTCGAATCATTTACCTTCTCTACTCGACTTGTGTCTTGTTTCTGATCTTAGTCAGTGCTCAGTTTCTCCACATTTACCCTTAAGTGCTTTTGATCACAGTTTAATCTCTCTAAAACTAATATCTCATTCTTCTTTATCATCTGAATCCCTCTATTATAGTACCTCTTATAACAACCTTAAAGCTGACTGGGACTCTTTCTGTGATTTTCTTCCTTGGATAGAAATCTTCCTGTTGACAAATGTACTTCTTACATAACTTTGTGGAGTCAGGTAGGCATTGAAACTTTTATTCTCTCTCTCTGGAGAATCTTTAATAGTATCAATAATAAGGACAAATCTTTAATTCCACCTCTTTTTTATGGTGACTTTATCAACTCACCTTAAAACAAAGCTGAATTGTTTGCTAAAAACTTTTCATCAATATCATCTCTTGATTCCACTAGTTGAGTTCTACCTGATATAGCCGTCAAACAGATTGATCTATTGCTTGACATTTGTATCACTCCAGCTTCTGTACCTAAAGTGATTTCCTACTTAGACTCTTCTTCAGCTTGTGGCCCGGACAACATACCTGTTATAGTCTTGCAGACTTCTCCGGAGCTGTCGTCTATACTTTTAAAACTATTCAACAAGTACTTATCAGAGTCTTGTTTTCCAGCCTACTGGAAAGCGGCATCTGTTATCCCTATCTTCAAAAATTCTGGAGAGCGATCTGTTTCATACTTTTGATAATTATGATTTCTCCATAAGCTTTCTTCTTACGTTTATCTGGTAACATCTTTAAGATTATTGAATCCTTCCTTTCCAACAGTAGTATAAAAGTTGTAATTGATGGACAGCACTCTTATTCTTATTCTGTATCTTCACGGGTTCCTCAAGATTCAATCCTTGGCCCTATACTCTTTTTAATTTACATTAACAATTTTCCAGATATTCTCACATCTAAGGTGGTATTGTTCGCTGATGATACTACCATTTATTCTCGTCTTGATAAGAAGCCAACACTCTCTGATCGCTTGGAGGGGCATATGAGCTTGAAAAGGATCTCACTTCTGCTACAGCATGGGGCTCACAGTGCCTGGTGAACTTTAATTCAGATAAAACCCAATTTTTTTCAGCCAATTTTTTTCTCAATAATTTAGATCTTCCTATATTTATGAACGGTAATGTACTCAATGAGTCATCTTCACTTCATCTTCTAGGATTAACTCTTACTTCCGATCTTTCTTGGAAACCATATATCAAATCAGTTGCAAAATTAGCATCTGATAAGGTTGCATCTCTTCAAATTTGTTTGTCGGTTATCAGTTGTCCCCGAATCATGCAATTGTTCTTTTGATACCTTCCAGACTAGCTAGAGCTCTGAAACTTTCAACATTTGTGTAAATTTGATGAATGCGCATGTTTAAATAGTTTTCAGAGTCAAACAGAAAACTCCACTTTTTTGAATCTTTTTCTTTTATTTAATTTTATTTTTCATATTTGTTAGAACTCTGACAGTATTTGCGTAGTCCCAATGAACATGCATTTAAAATCTGTTTCATGGGCAAGGGGGCTGTGCGCTAACATTTTTTCTCAAATATTTTTTTCTTTTAAGTTGGTTTATAATTTTTTAGTAATAAAGACTTTTTACAAAATAGCTTTAAAAAAGCATTTTTTTGATTTACTTGTTTTAGTATTAGTTTCTTTTGTCAGGAAGACTTAAGTTAGTGGCCCAGATAAAAGTTTACCATAAAGGAGCCGGGTATATTTGTAGCTACGCTGCTGCTTTTTGCCTCTTTTATTCAACGTGATCGTTGTTAACAACCACTCTGACAGAAATGAAAATTGACTAATTTATTTTTTGTTTATTTATTAATAACTAAAAACAGAAACTGTTGTCTGGAATATACTAATTTCAATTAGTCTTTTCCAGATAACAATTACTACAGTTAGTCATTTACAGAAATAACTTTCATTTTGGTTAGATTGTTTTTTATTAACAACCCGGCTGAATAAAAGAAGCAAAAATACAAAATTTAGAATAAAATGGCAAAATGCAGAGCCATTTCCAAAGTAAGAACAATAAACCAGACAGTCTTTTAAAAACAAATTAAAAATTAAATTTTCACACTTTTAAATAACTGATGTAAATAATATCAAAATTAATCAAAAAAAAAAAAAAAAATTAAAATAAAAATAAAAAACCCACAACAGCCGCTAAGTTTAATCTATATAATAGGCCAGGTGAATAATAAAAAAAGCAATTGCTTTTTCTCAGTTATTGATAAGCTTTACGTGAATAAAAATTTAAGCAACTTTGCTCAAACTTTTAAACAGCTTAACGTGATAAGTTGAGCAATTATAAGCGTTTTTGGAGGAAATTGCTTAGCTTGACCTGAATAAAAACTTGATCGAATTCGGTAAAATTTTTATTCACGTAAAGCTGAACATTTACTCCAAAAACGCCGAGTAAAGGCAATTGCTTTTTATTCACCCGGCCTAATATAACGAATGCAGTAGGATGGTTCAAAAAACACTCTTTAATTTAAAATTGTATGGTTAAATGGTGAAGAAAAGCGTTTTCTATAATAAAATAACATTAAGTTAATTTTTTTTTAAGTAAATTTTTGTAACTTATTTAACTTTAAATTTTCAAAAATTAAAAGTAAAAAATTAACAAAAATGCAAATTACGATATTTTAACAACCAAATCCCAATCACATATTTAAATCAGGCCCGTAACATATTTTTTTGTTTTTGTTTGAGAATTTAACTTTATGTAACGACACGGAGCAAACTCCAAATATTTATAACTTCATTGTAAAACAAAGCTTTGCAAAAATATTGCGATAATTGGACTCTGCTAAAAATAAACCTCTAAAACGTTTCCTTTGCTGTTTGCGTGAGAGCAACAAATTTATAAATATATATATATATATATATATATATATATATATATATATATATATATATATATATATATATATATATATATATATATATATATTTATAACATATATATATATTTATAACATATATATATATATATATATATATATATATATATATATATATATATATATATATATATATATATATATATATTTATTTATTTATATATATATATATATATATATATATATATATATATATAATCAAATTTTAGAAAAAACAACTTTTAATGGAACTTAATGCTTCATGCCTATTGGCAATCATCAGCCATGAAGTACAAAATCAAAAATATAAAAATCCGTTTAAAAATTACAAACTACGGTAGAATGAGTTCTGACGTTTATTACAAGAAGACGTAATGGAAAACTAATCTCCGCTATCAAATAATGAAAGGAGAAATTTATTTTTGTGTCTGCATTTAGAAACTAGTTCGTCTCTTTTGTTTAGCAGATTGATTCCTTTGTAAAATAATATTGCGAATTTCTCATTTAAACAAAGCTTACAAATTTTTGACGCAGGATTGTATGACTTACAGCGTTTAATAATATTCCATTTGATTGAAGTTGTAAAATTGTTTTCTTTTAACTCCCATACTTCCTTAGACAACTCAGTGTCATTTTTGTATTTTTTTATGTTAAAAGTTTTTTGATGGTTCGCATAACGTAGCTTAAATGAGGTTTCGCTTATCTCAATGTATGCTTTATCGTTGTATTTGTATGTTGGTTGTAACATTTTTACTAAATGGAGGATTGTACCAGATTATGTTTCGTTTGCGGTTATTTTTTGGAACATTATTTATGCTTGGTTTATATGTCAATTTATAAATTTATCCCGATTGCTTTAATGCGTCATCATAAAGGTGTATCGATTTATTAAAAATAACTTCACTTGATGAGTTGGCGGACAATCTTAGCTCGATATTTTTTGGAAGATTGTTTATTATGCTAGGTGGATGGTTAGAATCAGCATGCACATAACTTAGGTTATTTTCAGGCTTGCAGTATGGTTGAAAAGAATTTTGAGTAAGAATAAAAGTTAAATCAAGGTAGTTAACAATTTTAAGATTGCAATTGATAGAGATGTTGAGATTGTTACGTTTGAAAACTTGAACGACATGCTTTTTTATTTGTTCCGTTTGATGGCCATTTTTGTTCTTAAAAACAGCTAACCCGTCATCTCGATATAAACCAAAATCATTTTTGTTGTAAGACTGCGAAAGTTGATCTAAAAGAAAAATCCCAACTAGTTCGCAAACTTCCGCGCCATCATAGGCTCCCATGGTAACATCAAACAATCCTGCTTTTTTCTTAATCCATGATATGCCACCATTAAAAATGAAAGATTTTCTTGCATGATGTAAAATGGATTTGCTTTGCTCGTCTATAATTATATGTTGCTCAGCGAAGGCAATTGCTTTATTTAGCATGTTTTCATCAATTGACGGATAAAAATCATTTATGTCAAATACTAAAAATTTACAAAGGTGTTTATTAGGTATTTTCTTAAAAAGTTGGTGATTCTCATATAGGGGCTTGGGTTTATAGGTTTTCCTCCTTAGTTTTTAAATAATAAAAACATTTACGCATAATGCTTGTAAAAAAGAGCTAACAATTATGACAATTATGTCTTTCAAATAGTCTACCCTTTCTTAGTCTTCCTAGGGTATATGCGTCTCCTGCTCAATGCCATATTTCAGTTATGCCTAAATTTCAGACCTTTCAAATAGTTGGCAAGAGATTGAATATTTTTGAGATGGTTTGATTCAAAGCATGGTTTTTATTGACATAATTATGATGGACCGGTACTAAAGAGGGTTTTGATTATGGGCAGAAATCTATTATTGATATTTTAAAGGTGTGCAGGGAAGAAATACCTAAAACCACGCAGTCCAAATGTCGCCGCAAAAAAACGCTTTACTTTTTTCCATCACTGTTTTACAAGATCTTTCAAAGTTATTGTAGAATATAAGTAAATTTACTTACTTATTTAATTTAGATTACTTTTAATTTACTTTTCAAATAATAAAAAGTGTAAGTTTATGTAATTTAAACTTTATTTACTTTTCATAAAAACTTTTTATTACCTTTAAAATAAAAAATCCTACTTAAAATGGTAGTGAAACAGTAATGAGTGCTAGTTTTAAATAAACACCTGTCAATTTCAATTTTAAGTAAACACCTGTCAAATTCAATTTTAAGTAAACACCTGTCAAATTCAATTTTAAGTAAACACCTGTCAAATTCAGTTTTAAGTAAACACCTGTCAAATTCAATTTTAAGTAAACACCTGTCAAATTCAATAATAATAAAATGATTATAGCAACAATAAATATAATATAGATATCATTAATAGTCGTAATTTATATTATAGTTATACTATAAAAGTATAACAATAATAAAATAACAACAACAATAACGATAGTAATAAAACTAGTTATTATTATACCAACATTATACTAATAATAACAATAATAATTACTTATAATAACAATAGTAATTACTAGTAATAACAACAACAATATTAATGTTAGTAACAATAGTAATGTAAATATTTATAAAAATAACAATAAGCAATAGTAATGACAACAAAAATATTATAAAAATTAGAAATATCAAACGTGTTTTATTAATAACATTAATAATAAACAATACTAAAGACAACAAAAATTGATTATAGAAATTATAAATATTAACTGTATTTTTTTAAATAAAAAGTAGAATAAACTGGTTTTAAAAGTTGATTAATTGAGAGTTTTTCGTTAATTAGGAAGGTTGTTCCAAGTTTTAATGCTTTGATATTTTATCGATTTATGTCTGTAATTGTGAGAGCGGTGTTTAGAGACAGACAGGTTTGAATTACTATTGGAATGAAGGTGATAACGAGTGTTAGCACTTTTGGAAAAAAAGTTGATGGAAGGTAGGTTATTGTATTGGGGGTTTAAAACAAATTGACAGTTTAAAAGTTAAATATAGTTACATAATTTTAATACTATAGAAGTTAGGAAGAGCACATCAGGATTAAAATTAATATTCTGGAAATAAATAATTTTTAAAGAAATTGTTCACAAGCAAATGTGAACGTTAAGTGATCAATATATATAAATATAAATAGTAAAAACACTTATCAAGATTTTTCTTCAACAAATAGTTTCTCGATCAGTAGGTTCATTAGACTTCCTGATGAATCTACTGATAAAAAAACAATTTGTGGAAACAAAATAGAAACTTTTTGGCTTATATAAACCTAAAGAACCAAGGAAAAGAAAGACACCAATTTGATTTGACTGTGGATTTACAGAGCCACACTTCTT
This sequence comes from Hydra vulgaris, assembly GCF_038396675.1. Taxonomy (NCBI): domain Eukaryota; kingdom Metazoa; phylum Cnidaria; class Hydrozoa; order Anthoathecata; family Hydridae; genus Hydra; species Hydra vulgaris. The sequence continues at coordinate 22,095,753 of NC_088930.1, read as the reverse complement.
CGCTGTAAAATAGCGTTACAATAAAGTCTACAAAGAAGTTATTGATTTTGTTCTAGGCGACCTAGCATTAAGGTTTACCTCTGACTCTTAAGAATAACATTTTAATATATAAAATATATTATAATTACAAAAAATATTTACAGTGTTGATATTGGACCAATGCTTTTATTTAATAAGAAACAACTCTTTTCTTTTTCCACAAATTAAAAGCCAGACTCATGAAGATATTAAAACTTAATATGTAACTAGCATAAAGTGATAGAAAACTTAGGAAAACTTTTATTATAAAAAAATTATAGCACATGCAGATACATTTTAGCGTAAAAATATGTCTTGGAGAAAAATCGTAAGACAAAGGCTTGCTACAATACTGAACAATTATGAGGAATAACGAAACTTCTTTTCAGAACTGTCTAATACTGAAAAAAATGAAATGGGAGCAAACGGATTCATGAAGCGACTGGAGAAGGCAGATATTTATTATATAACTGAAAGTTATATTTTTTTATTATATATATATATATACATACTTTGTTATATATATATTTATATATATATATATATATATATATATATATATATATATATATATATATATATATATATATATATATATATATATATATATATACATACTTTATTATATATATATACTTTATTATATATATATATACTTTATTATATATATATATACTTTATTATATATATATATATATATACTTTATTATATATATATATACTTTATTACATATATATATATATATATATATATATATCGCGAGGTTAGAATTATTTTGTTCTATCTCCACAAATCAAAAAATTTGAGTTAGATTAATTTTTTTTCTTTTTATAGTTAAAATATTTATTTTTTACTACCAAATCAGTAAAAAATAAATTATTTCTTAATATACCTGACATTGCATTTTGTTCCACCTCCTTAATGCAGTTTTTGCATTTTTTTGCTCGGTGAGTTTGATGTTTACTGCTTCATATTTCTCACTTACAAATTCAACAGATTTCTTTAACTCGCATACTTCTTTTTTTAAATATGTATTTACTTCCTGCAAATTCACTAATTTGCTTTCTAATTTTTCAAACTTTTCGTTAAAAATTTTTAATAATGTGTTTTCATGTATCTCTAATAAATCTTTAATTTGCACTACAGTATATTTCGCCATTTTTAATTTTTATCACGTTCACTTTCGGAATTGACTAAAGAATTATTTTGTTCTATCTCCACAAATCAAAAAATTTGAGTTAGATAAATTTTTTTTCTTTTTATAGTTAAAATATTTATTTTTTACTACCAAATCAGTAAAAAATAAATTATTTCTTAATATACCTGACATTGCATTTTGTTCCACCTCCTTAATGCAGTTTATAAATTAAAATTATAATTAAATATATATATATATATATATATATATATATATATATATATATATATATATATATATATATATATATATATATATATATATATATATATATATATATGTATATATATATATATATATATATATATATATATATATATATATATATATATATATATATATATATATAATTTTTTTTTTATAGATCATAGTTATTACATTTGAACTTTCTTATATATATATTGTTCATGGTTTGGGTATTATTGTTATTTGTTTATTATTATGTATATATTTTTTTTTTTAGAAACTGATCTGACTGTTCTTGGATATCCTAATGGTGCACTTGAAATAGCATCAGCTAGTCGTCTGCCCCCACATGGAGGCCAAACTAGGAAACGAAAGTCAGCACCTAAAACTTGGATACAGAATGTGAGAAAGCAGTTGAGACAATTTGGTCAAGCTTATAAAATAGAAAAGGAGAAAATGTTCCATGCAAGTCAGTAACCATAAGAAAAGACTGTTTAAATTCTTGAAAATTTAAATGTAGACAACATATCAGTGATGAAGAACGAGCACATGTACTTTCTGATTTTTGGTCTATGGATGATACCCAAAAAAAGCATTTCTACAGTAGAACTACTGAACGACTCCAGAAGAAACGTCATCAAACCATCAATTAAAATTCGCGAAAAACATATTCATTTTATTACAGCTTTTTTGTTGGTGATTTGCAAACTCGAGTTTGTAAAGAATTTTACCTCACTACTTTAAATACAAGTAGTAGAAGAGTTTATTATCAACATGAAAACAAGTATGATGCTACTGGAAGCCCAGCCTTTTCAAAATGGGGGAAACACACCAAAAAGGTTTTTGATCAAAGATCAAAACAAAGTGTTAAAGATCATATCAATGAATTTCCACGTGTACCATCACACTACTGTCGTAAAAGAACAAAAAGAGAACATTTTGAAGCTTTTTTAAATCTTAATAAAATGTATGAACTTTAATCTACCTATTGCAAAGAAAAGAATATTGCCCCTGTTAAGAAGCATATGTATAGATTCATATTTGAGCATGACTTTAACATCGAATTTCAAAAGCTAAAAACTGATTTATGTAATACATGTTATGAATACCATAATGTAGTAAATCCAACTGAGGAGCAAACCCAAAAATTTTCCAAACATGTAATGTTGAAGAATGAAAATCGAGCAGAACGTGAAAAAGACCAAATATCAAATTAATTTAGAAGTCTCTCCAAAAACTATTTGTAACTTTTATGGAGATGATTTAAATATAGATTGACATAAAATGCACAGGAACTGTTTACTAAACTGTATTTAGTAAAACCCACAATTGAAATGATTTAATATCGTACTTAATAGGTAGACAGAACATTATTTCACTAATAAAAAGTCCATTTATTGCAGATAATTTATGAAAAAACTTTATATAATGAACAACAGGGGTGTTCAAAAAAAAAAAAAATGTCCAAAACGCGAATACAAAAGAAGCGCAACTTGAGACAAGTATAAAAACTGCAATTACAAAAAGAAAGTTTACCTTGTGCTTAAGGGGCAAAATACCCCGAAAAATGCCTTAAATTGTTGCGCAATGCGCAAAAAAGGATTTTTTTTTTTTCGCATACGTGCGAAATCTTTTTATTTTAACACATGAAAAAAAACCAGGGTACACAACAATCTAAACAAAAAATTTGTACTATCACATTAGAAAAATAGAGATTAATAGTAATAATTAGTTATTTATAGACGACCAAATAATTTAGGAACGATTCGGGCATTTTGCCGAATGAGCATAAGGTAAACGTAGATATTTTTGGAGTTTTTTTGATACTTGCTCCAAATACGGATCCTAGTTATTAGCGTTCTGAAAATTATTTTAATTCCCAACCAGACGACCTCTACAGACACAAAACAATGATCCAATCATTTTAATTTACTAAATATTTAATATTATCATTATTTTATTAAACACCCTCTGTAAATGTGTTTACAAGGTAAAAATACACAAAAATAGTTTAAGATATATAAACAGAGAATAAAGTATATCACTTGGAATGTTTTCTTCAAGAGTGTTTTTAAAAATTGTTCGCTGTTCTTTGCATTTAAACATTGAATTGCCTGGACTAAAATTTGATAAGTATCTTTAGGAATTATATTTTCTGAAATATTAATTTTCACTTTCTTTTTATCCTGAATTAAGTTTTCCATATTTATTTTATGGATCTTACATAATTCCTTTATATCATCTAAATTAATATTTTAATGAACAATAGTTAAGCTGAGAATTGATGATTTCAAAAGTTACTTTATTATTTAACAGACGGATAAGTAGGTTTATTTTATTGTAAGTCGATATCTCCCGAACTTTAAATAGTTTATATAGTTTTTGCTATACTTAGAGATTAAAAAATGACTTAACTGCATTTCTTCCAAGTTTATCAAGTCTTTGCATTGTTGACTCTTTATTTTCACAGAGTTTCAGACCATGCGTTAGGGTCGGAACTGCTAACGATGTAACTGAATAATTGAAGATGGATGTACAATCCGGATTGAATCAGAGTTTGCCCTATTAATATTTGTTCTATTGAGTGAGGCAAAAATAGATTTTTGTGTATCCCAAATAAAGCCTAGATTTTCATTTGGTATTACTTGATGGTCGTCTAGGGTTATCTTGCAATTAGTTAATTGTCTTTTTCCCGAAAGCAACACCTCCGTTTTGACAGCATTGAGCTTTATGCCATTTAAGTTATTGTAAATAGGCATAAATCTCAATGCTGTCAAAATGCAATAGAAATGCTGTCATATGCAATAAAAATGAACAACATAAGTTATTTTTCGTATCAGACTCGTAAACGTATAAAGACCTAATGAAAATCACGCACTTAAAGGCAAATTAAAATTTTGAAATAAATTTTTTTATTAATACAAACTTTTATAGGTTATAAAATATTTTAGCGAGTAAAATCGCACTGTGATGCATAATGGGCTGATTTGGATCGCTTTATTAATAAATTCGATGTTCATTTACGACCCCAAAGGAACATTGAACGCGCGGTCAGAATATTATTTTACTTAAAACAAAAACCAACGATTTTAAATTATCTTTTTTTTTTAAACTGTCTGCATTTCTCTTAAACGACGAATTGCACTTCGTACTGTAGCGGCTGCAGATGTGCTAAAAAAATAAACAAAAAAACTTAGCGACTTTACAGAAACAAAAAAACTTAAAATAACATAATTTAATAATAATAAAAAGTTTACTTTGAAGTAAACCTTTCTTTTAAGTAATTAACTTTAACTAAACAATATTAAAATCAAAGCTTAAAAATATAATACTTGAAACTTCAAATGTGATAGGCCTTTTAATATACATATTAGGAACCTTAATAGTATTTCGCGTTTTACGAAAGTTAACAATTAAACAAGTTACATTTACTATAAAGTATGGTGTTCAAGAATTAGTAAATAACATTAAAAAAACGTTCACTTTCTATCGCATACATCAGTAAAACATTAATTTTCATAGTGTTTGAGAGTTTGTATCAAGTCAAGAATGGAGTGCATGCGCGTATCTATATGTATAACAACTTATGATAAAAAAAAAAAAAAAAAAAAATTTGATTTAGGAAGAAAGTAAACAAATTGATTATAATTATATAATTTATAAAAACCAATAAATATGAAAATACACGGAACAAACTTAAACCCTCAACAACTTGATTTTTTATGAATTTAAATTAAAGCCTATAAATAGCTTAAAATCGCCGCCGATTCGGTTCGTAAAATCCGCAAAAAGTCAATCCGACTTAATTTTGCGGATTAAACAGTGTGATCGTAAAATATTTTACAAACCATAACCCGAAAATTAAATTACGAATATCGATTTTTTTTTGCGGATTCTTTTTGCTGTTCGGATTATTAATCCGAAAAACTTTTATGAATCAATTTTTAATGATTTTTTTCTCCTTTGCGCGTTAATAAAATTTACAATAAGATCGTAAATATATAATAAATGGCCGGAGCAACAAGACGCATATTGTTTTACCGCCGAGCCCCGTTCAGTTTATGAAACAAATTTAGTAAAACACAATATATTACAAATAGTAAAACACAATATATTACAAATAATAAATCGTATCATAAGCTATATTTTCTTTTAGCTATTTTTTTTTATTTTATAAGAAAATAAGAAACAAATCAAAACAAAATTAAGCGAGTAATGATAAATTTTTTCAGTTTAATTACAAATTAAATTTTTTTTTAAAGATCGAAGTTATTTTCTAATAAAAATCGTTTAGATTTCTTTTTGAATTGGTCTGGGAAGAAGCTTAGAAAAGTTTTATTTTTAATATTTTTCAAAAAACTTTATTTAAATGGTCCACATGATATTGAATTTAAAATAAACTGAGTTTTAAATAAGATCTTGGAACAACAAAATTATTAGTTGAAAACTTTTTGGGGTATTGGTGAGTAATTTTGGCGAAGAATGAAATATATTAGGAGATAAACCATGTTTTGACTTAAACATTAGAAGCATAACTTGGTATATGTTAAGTTTATAAACATTGAGTGCATTAAGTTCCATTAAAAGAATTCACCATTAACAGTTCTGTTGACACCAAAAATAATTTTACTTAACATATAAATCATTTTTTTTCATTGAATATTATAAATAAAAATGAATCTTATTTAAAAAGCATTCTTTATTCTAAATCCATATAAATAATATCATTTTGGACTCCAGTTTGTGAAAATAATCCAAACTAATTTTTGATTTTAAATTGATGAAAAAAAAAAAAAAAACGAATTATTTTCGGATCAAATCAATCAGTAAGTAATTTGAACCGTTTAACATAGATTGTTTGGTGCACAATCCAACAAACAGTAACAGATCGGCAGTCTGTAGAAATTTTTCAATATAATAACCATGAAATGATTACTTTTTTTCCTAATTAGCAAACTACATATTAGATAATTATAAACAAATTCATTTAAATATTTGAGGTTACAACAAGTAAAACGCAAAAGCTATTTACATTTAGAAGTTTAAAAATAAACTAAAATTTATTAATTTCAAAAGAATGTTTTAATAAGTATATATTTTCAAAATAATTTACTACCAAGGCATTGCTTTTTAGGTGAGCATATTTGGGTGGGTCATAGTTTAAAATATTTGGATATGGGAGCACATGTAATAATTTTTAATGTACTAGGATATTATAAGAGACACAAATAACTTTTTCGTACTTAAAAAGTTTATCTAGGGGGTGCGCAGGGCCTTGGAAAAATGTAAGTTTTACTAAAAACTCATCATAAAGGCACTTTTCTGCTCTTTTTAAAATTTTTTTACGAGAATATAATGATCAAAAAACAATTATGCATAAAATATCACCTATGGTGCGCTACTTTACTTAAGGCCATATAAACAAGGTGGACATAAGAAAAGTTGTCTACCATTATGGATTTTACAAGAAAAAAAAATAATTTATTAATGTTAAAAAAAGTGGGTAATAATTTAATTATGTAGTAGGATATCAGATGAAACGTGAATAATTTTTTCTTAAAGTTTGTTTTGCATATAGGTGCAGGGCGTTTGAAAAATAACAATTTCACTAAAAACTCTAAAATATTAGTATAAGAATCTTATTTGTTATTTTAAATGTACATAATGCAACTAGCATATAAAATGAGGTGAATCATAAGACACGGCGATCAAAATTTGAAAGCTTGAGGCTTATATCCTGCTCTTCATTATTATTAAAAACTATAAAATTGGCTAATAGGAAACGGTATGATTTTTTATGTTATAAAGTTGGTCTTATAGCTAATTTGTTGAATCATTACCAAGACTGCAATAGATATCAGAAAATTGAGAACTATGTCAAAAAGAAATATGTATATGAACAAACTCGATAAATTATTTGACTTGACAAAATGTAAGTGCAAAATTTACGAAAAAGCGCTGGCAGGATTCAAGTTAACATGCATGGTTTAAAACCTTTGTTCTTTTATTTAAATAAAAAAAGCAAAAATAATGCTTTGAACAAATATTAGATAAAATGATTAAAAAAACTGGTAAAAGAAAAGCCTTTTTGATAAAAGTTAAACAAATGAACAAAAATGTTTGATTGCAATTCTCAAAAAAAAGAGCAATTTTTATGCGACAACCAAAGTTTTTGCAAGTGCAAAAAGATTTTTTTCCTACAAGCTCAAAGAAATAAAATTGACGACAAAAAAACTTTACAAATAGGATTATTTGATGTATCAGAGACATATCGGTTAACAAGATATTTAGATAGAAAAGAATCAGACTCTAAAATACCTGGAACAAATAGTGAGGATATAGGTAAATGCTGGAATATCAAAAACATTTTTGTTGAAACTTGAATTAAAAAATATAATAAAACTGTTTTATTAAGATTAATGTAATTTGAGCACTTATTCTCCTCTTTAGCAGTAGAATTTCAAATAATAGACAATTCTGACAATTGCAACAAAAATAATCCAAAAAATGATTACTCTAGTTTGAAAAAAATATTTTATTTTGATATTACCAGGGTTTTTCAAGCAACTATTAGGCATGGAGTATCTAACAGAGCTGCAGCAGTTATAGGTACTGCTGCTTTCTGACAAAGATGCTATTTTTTTCAAAGAAAAATACTGATATTTTAGTGATAACAACAAATCAAGACTAAGTTAATAAAAGAAATCTAAGTAAAGCTGTAAAGTAGAGCTGAAAAGACAACAATGAATGATAATATTCAGTGTAATTTTCTTTTGATGGACGAAAAAATTAAACTAAGTACATAAAAGAAGGATGGAAAATTACATCCATTGGAAAACATGCAATTAACACAGGAGCTAATGGACAATTTTAAACTGAATTCTAAACGCAGGAGCTGTGGATGATTCTCAACTAAATTCTAAACGATTGATTTCTTAATTAAAACCAATCAAAAGATGTTTTTAAAAAGATAGTGATATTAGTGCCTTAAGTATAACTTTATCAACTTTACCATTAAATTAGAGTATTTTATTTAAATTTTTAGGGCTATGTTTTATGATTCTTAATCTGCATTAAAGTCTCTATTATGACTAACTATAAAATGATAAGGGTAGACAACTGAAACTGTGTCTAAAGTTAGGCAGCTTAACTGTACCTGAAAATAAACTTTTGTTACATGCTTAATTTTACAGACAAAATACAATGTTTAATTGGCAGATGTGTATTACAGGCACCCCCCCATTTAGTAATTCCACATTTTATGCATAACATTTATCGAATACTATACTATTATTCTGAACCCAATAATCATGTTTATTTTATTGAAAGCCATATCTTAACTATACCCTAAGGATTAGGGTATGGTTTTCAACAATATTTGTTTCATATAAGACTTAAAATCTGCATTATTCACTTAGTTAACTCACAGAAGAATCATGATTTATGGTATAGCTTTAGACTTTTACAGTTTTCAGGCAAGTTATTAGTTAATATTATTTAATGTATTTACTTACAAGTTATATAGTAAATTTTTAACTAACAATTGACTGTGTATTTTTAATTTATAATAGCTGTTTATTTTTAGGACCAATATGGTCCTAAAAATACACTGCTATTATACTATATAAACAATAAAAAATTTGAATTAGACAATTATAGTTACCTTGGTGCCCAGGCACCTCCAGCTAGAACTTTACGACATCCTTTGCATTTCCAAATACCAACTACAGTTCGTTTCAAAGCATCCTAAAATTAATCATGAAAATAAGTTACGAGAATATTAAAGTCACATTTTAAAAGACATAAAATTTTATTGATATAGTTAAATTTTTTTAAAACTAAAATCATTAAAAACAATTAAATACGAACCTTTCCACAGAATTGACACGTATATTTGGCATGCTGACTGATTTCAATTTTTTTGGCCATTTTTCTGAGGGAGGCACCATATCTTGTACCATATTTACCAACTATTCCTACCTTCTTTGTTCGTTTGGCCTAAAATGCAGTTTTATAGTTTATTTATTTATACATTATTATTGAAACTTAAACAACATAGACACATTTGTTAAAGTTAATGCTATTCTCCGAATTTGCTAGAACATTGCTGTGAACAAAAGATTTACAATTTGTATTTTTTAGGCATATTTAGGCGTATTTATGAATATCGATTTTTAATAAGTTTTAGTAGTTGTTTCAGTAAAGATTGAATGATCAGTCAAATTTTGTATCAGCACTAAATACTTGTGATAACAGTATTTATGTTACAAAGAATTTGATACAATAGAATTAAACTTGATAGAACTAAATTTTTTTTTAATATTAATTTCTTAACTGCAAAACCAAAATTTTATTATAGAGCGTTCCAATCAGTACGATCTTCAAATAACTAGATGCAGAATGATTGTATAAGGCTTGTTTTTGAATTTTCAATGCATGTATACTAGAAATATCATTAACAACCGAACAACTGCTTTTTTTTTAAATGTATACTTGTCAGCATATATTTTGCAATACATCTTATCTCCTTTTAAATTTCTTCTGTATTTACACCATTAAGGTTAGATTATGAAGATTCTTAATACAATAAAGTTTAGATTCTGTATTCGCAATAAAGGTGAGATTACCAGTAGAAATTTCCTAATTATTTGCTATTTGAATTTTATTAATGTGTTTATTCTTTATATAATATACTTATTTATATAATGAAAATAATATATAATATGCATAATGAAAAAAACATGAAAAATACGTAACTACGCAAGAATTATATGGACGGGTAAATATATGCAAATATTAAATATGTAATAAAAAAAATAACAGTCAAGCAAATTAAATAAGCTTACTATACAAGACTAAATTTACATGATTAAGAAGGTTAAGATAGATTTAATAAGCAAGTAAGAACAATTTATTCATAGTAAACACCAACCATTTTGAGTAAGGTAAGAAATCGAAAAAGGACTTCTTAGTTAGCTCCCAGGTCTTTATCCTTATTAATTCTTTTTCGAGCCGCAGAAGATATATTCGTGCAATTTTACACATACTCAAAGTCGTCCTCATACCAACATAAAACACAAAACGATTAGATTCAAAAGATTTTTGTTTTGTTTGTTTGTTTCTAATCTTGAACTTTTATTCAATAAGTTTAAATAATAAAATAGCAAAAATAAAAATAAACTGGTTTTATAATTAGAAAAAAAAACAAAACAAATTTAAATAAATAAAAAAAAAAGGGTTTTTTTTTATAGAAAAGTAAAAAAGAACCATGATGACTTGCAAGTATCCACGTCTTTATTTAGACAAAAAGTTTAAAAGTCGGGGCCAGGGGCGGGTCTTGTCACTCGCCAAAGAGGGTGCTAAAAAGGTCTTTAACAAAAATAAAAAAAAAATAAAAAAAATTTGTCCGCATATTTTCATTTAAAAGTAACTTTCTTTTTTAATTTTTTGTACTTTAGTGTAATAATCAAGTTCATATATGTATAATAACGTATTATAGTCAATTTCATTTGTAAGCATATCCTAATTCTGTATAATAGTCAATTTACAAAAGAATATTTCTGAAAAAAAGTCCCAAGGAGGAGTGGGGGGGGGGGACAAATTACCCATAGACCCCCGCCCCCCCCCCCCCCCCACTAAAACCCGCCACTGGTCGGGGTCGCTATACTGTGTGGCATGCAAAAGAAAACATTGTGATTGTTTGTTAGCATAACGTATTATTTAGATAACATACCCTATGGTGGATTTGTTTTTAATGGTTATTTTTAGTTGAATTTATGTAGAACTTAACTCTCCATCTCGTAATATAATTTATTTATTTTTGTTTAAAAATAATCGTGTCTGCTACGTCGTTGGATGTACCGAAAAAATCAAGTAAATGTTTTCCAACTTGAATATTTGTTGGGAAAAAGTCCTACTATATACATAACAACTAAAACTAAACTAAAGCAATAGTTAAATTATGCATGGTTAACTATTTGAAAAGGTTGGAAATAATTTAAAAACCGAGCGATATTGCAATAAATTAAAGATTATATGAAAATCATTTTAAATATTTGAACGGAGGTTAAACTTACTTTTGACATTTAAATTAATAAAAAATTCGAATTAAAATACCACAGTTTTGAGTAAATTATAACATATTTTATTTACACAAGACTGTATATAATTTTAATAACTTACATTTTAAATTATAAATAAGTTTGTGTACACTTTAACAGCCTTAAACTTAAAATATAACCCTTGATTAGTTCAAAATGTTGTTTAATTCACAAGTTTAGAAAGCAATCCAAAAAAAAAAAAATTTTTGTAGGGGGTTAGACACCCCACTAAATACGGCCCTGTCTGTATCCTTTGTTCTTCTTAAATTCTTTAAAATTTGCAACTGCTTACCATTTAGCTGATGATTCTAACATACTATTGGTTGTTAAATCACTTAAAAAAAATGAACAAATATATCAATCATGATCGGGGAAAAACAAACAAAAAACTAACAGTTCTATTTGTGTTAATAAGTTAACTAATTCTAATAAATAATTCACCTCCTTTTCGATCAAGACTTGACAAGATTAGTTTTGTTGTGCTATGAAGATGGCAGCATCTAAAGCAAATATCTCAACTGACACCAGTATCCAGTGATTGATGAAAACGAGCTCCAGCAATTATCAGTAACTGAAGGTTATCAAAAAGCTTCCCAATATGGTCAGCTGGGTGTGCTTTTGCACTTTGTCATTTCAAAAATGAGAGATGAAATAACAGGTATGAAAAACATAATAAACGACCAAAGAATACTGTCATAAATGAAACAAATCTAAATGGAAACTCAACAAAAAACAGCTCGCAATATAGTGATACACGTTTGCGCAACAGAGGAAAAAAATAAAAGATTAAATAAAAGAAATGAAATGATTACAGGCTTTAATCTTTCTGAAACAAATAATAACAATGAAAACAAAAGAGCTGCAAATGATTTTTTTAAATTTAGGCGAAGTCTCACCGGTAAAATACAAAAATTCGTACAAAAAATGCGAAGTTATTTGTCAAACCAAAAACGCCGACCTCAACAAATTTAAGTCTACTACGTGTCGAAAATATGTAGTAGACAAAAAGATCAGATAAGTCTGAAGATCAGATTAAAGTTCTCTCTGTTGCTAGGCACTACAAGGAAACTGACATAAATTATAAAAACATCTTTGTCAGGGAAGACCGTACATCAGCACAACAGGGCCAGTTTAACCAGCTAATCAAAGGAATAAAATAAATATACAAAACCACCAAACTAGACAACCTAGGTATCCTCGATCGACCCTTTCGTTATTTCATACACCAGGACGGAAATGGCGGGACCGACGGGAATGCACTATTAAACCAATTGACAGTAATAAATCTGCCATAGCAAAATCAACTAACTTTGCTAAACTTAATGAAGTCTGAGAAACAGTTAAAGCCAAAAAACAACAGCTCAATGCCTCAACAAGAACAACCAATGCAGCTGCCAATAACTAATTGACTATCAGTACCATAAACACCAAAAAACAACGCCCTCTCAAAACACGGACTACACCAGCTCAGCATAGTTTTCCTACTTCTAAACCTAATTCTGAACTCAATCAACTACGTTTCTGGGCTAACAACCCTTGTTTGCTAAATGACCGAAAACTTGATGAACTGCACGTATTGCTGATGCTAAAACATATTGTCAAGCACTCATTATATTTATTGCAGAAACTTGGTTTACTAACATAGCAGACATTTCTATAGCAGGGTACCACCTCCATTATTAAATGAGGGTTAACAAACGTGGAGGAGGATTAGCAATGTACATTAAAGAAACCATCAAAACAACTGATGTCAAACAAATACAACTCAAATCTACTTACATTGAGCAAAATTGCTGATCTTACGAGGCAGTAATGAGTCAGAATGAGTTAGAAATAAAAAGAAGAAAAATTTATTTTTACATTACTTCTTTTTACATTTCATTAGTATTATCTCCCAGCGTTTCAAAATAATGACCATATAAGATTTTTGACCCCCTCAAATTGAGGAGGTTTTAAACTTTATATGGTCATAATTTTTGAATGCTTCAAGATAATAGGCCGGGTGAAAAAAAAAAAAAGCAATTATTTTTACTCAGTAATTGGTTAGTTTTACGTGAATAAAAACTTGATCAATTTTGATTAAATTTTTATTCACGTAAAGCTGAACAGTTACTCTAAAAAGGCTGAGTAAAACCAATTTCTTTTTTAATTTACCCGTCGTAGTACAATGAAATTTATCGATAAATTCAAGTCTAGTTAAGAATAGTAAAACAAATATTTTATCTACTTAAGTAGATAAAATATTTGTTTTACTATTCTTGTAAGGCAACGTGAGGGCAACAATTGTTGCCCTCACGTTTAGGGTAGGGTGGGGGGAGAAAATTCTGAGGCTTATTTGTTCCCAGCCTCCAATCATCGCAAGTTTTTGCAAAGCATCATTCTTTGACATAAGCATAAACATACAAATGTTTGGAGTTTGCTCTATGCCTGGAAGTCAAACACCAAAAAATGCTGGATCCGTCACTGAGGAAAAAATTTATTATTTGTATATATGCAAAAAGTTTTTATTTATGAAAAAGAGGAGTTTAGTTTAGTAAAGAAAAATTAATTTGTTTACGAGAAAAAATGATTTTTAATTTCTCGTTGTGTTGAAAGCAAGAAAACTACATCATCTAGTACTTTCAGTTTTAATGCCGTCTAAATAACTTTTTTTAAATGCCGTTTTCATCTAGAAAGTTGTATTTTAAATGTATCAAATGTGTTTTGCTCTTTTAAATAACGCCCATAAAATGGAAAAATTGTAAATTAATTATGAAAAATAGTAATTTCATACACCTAAATATTATTGTTTTAGACTAAAAAAATAGAGAGCGCTACACAATGAAATTCTCCCGGCCTCAAACAAATTATGATCTTATGATGAAAATGCTTTGACTTTTCCCTAACTCCTCCTTATTCTGGACACCTTAGTAAGCTACGTTACTAAGGTGTCCAGAATAAGGAGGAGTTAGGGAAAAGTCAAAGAATCTAATCAACATGAGAAGGCTAAGAGGCTTGATTTACTAATGTATGATGTATATAATCACAAAGATTCTTATATATATATATATATATATATATATATATATATATATATATATATATATATATATATATATATATATATATATATATATATATATATATATATATATATATATATAAAGTTAAGAAAGTTTAATTTTATTGAACGTTATTTTTTTATATTCACAATATCAAAGAAGTTAAGTACATAAAATAAATAAAAATCACAAAAACTGTCTTGACAACCCATGACCACACCTACCTATGCAATCATAACCACTCCTGAAGACTAAATATGGCCAGCTTTGATTTTCCTGGTATCAATTACCTATACTTAGACATACAATATGTACCATCTAATTAAAAAACTATTAGGATATTTCAGGACCACCCTTAAGATGAACACCTGAGCAATCATGACCACTCCTAAAGATCGAATATGCCCAGTTTCGAATTCCCTGACCGCAATTACCTATATTTAGACATACTACATGTTCCATCTAATTAAAAAACATCAAAACATCTCAGGACCATCCTTAACAACCATTAAATTGACCATATGAGTCATCATGACCATTTCTAAAGACCGAATATACCCAGGTTTGACCTCCCTGACTGCAGTTACCTATATTTAAATATACACCATGTCCCATCTAATTTAAAAACCATTGAGACACCCAATGACCACCCTTAACAACCCATAAAATAACCACTTGTGTAGTCATGACCACTCCAAAATTAAAATGGAGCCCAAAAATGAAATCCTTGGGCCAAAAATCTATAAATATGTGTCGTATGTCTATACTTAACCCATAAATAGTTTTGCCTTTTCTAAACAATTCTGGCCAACTGTTTGATTTACTGTTTAATATTGAAATTCTTTATTATATCTACCAATTCGTGATCTTTCAGATTTTAATTTAATATTTTTAACATTTTGAAATTCTTTACTAATCCATCTACATCTAATTCCTCTGGTTTTCAATCTGCCGTTTTTAAACTTGTATTAAATTTTGTATTCTGTTAGTACTAATAATTTGACATTCTTTATTCATCTATCTATTTATTTATCTCTTTTCGATCAACTATCTATTCTATACTTCTTACTAAATATTTGTTGTTGCTGTCATTATTTACTAAACCTTTGTTGCTGCTGTTATTGTCTTTAATAATGAAACTTTTCTTCTATCATTCTTGTTATTATTTTTGTTAATATTAATATTATTATTGTTATTATTATTATTGTTATTGCTATTAATATTATTATTAATATTCTTTTTATTATAATTAGTATTATTGGTATCAGTTATTATTAATATTACTATTTTCATCATTGTCTATATTCTTATCTTGCATATTCAGTGTTTTATACATTATATTGTTATGTTATATATTAGTATTTGTACCATTGTAAATTTCCTTGAAATGTTATAACTTATTTCGAAATATATTTGATTTGATTTAAACTTAAACTACTTTAAAAAAATAAACTTAAATTAGAATTTCAAAAAGTGGATAATCTAAAATATAAAGAGTTCTTTTTTACCTTAAACAACAGATGAGTTTACTGGTTTCTACATAGAGTGCTTTCAAAGATTTGTTGTTTATTCAAAGTCACAAACGGATAAACATAAATCTAAAGAAGATCAAATCAATCCAAAACCTTGTAGCATTACTTGCATATCTTTACACATATATTTTTATGAGTATTAAAATTTGAGTGTTGTTTCATTAAAGTCATCTTCAACTATTGTGTTTGAAGAGGTTTGCTAATTTTGCTTGGGGGAAAACAAAAAGCAAAAAAGTGCCAAGCAAAAACTCGTATCAGCAAAAGCTGGTAACATCACAAGGTAAAATAAAAACATATGCACGTTGGGTGAATGACTAACAAATGATAATGAGGTTACAAAACACAAATTTTGTTGCAAATAAAGTTTGTGTAAATTATCAAAACAAAGCTGAACATACACTATCTGCAATAGAAGAAAAAAGGGAACAAGTTATGATAAAACGGAACAAAATTGATCAACTTAAAATATTGCTGCAATTGACATAAGAAGTTCATTCTAATTTATTTGTAAATATATGTTGTTACATTGGTGAAATCATATTAAAAAAGAAAGAGGTACACTTAACCAATTACATAAATAAACGGTACCAAATGCTGTTGCCAGAATTATTTGGAGAGCAATTCAATTATGGTGAGTCTCACAAAAACCTGAAGAAAAACTAAAGAAAAATTACGGATTAAAAATAACAAATCAAAAAGGAAAGATGAAATCAAGGAAAGAACACTTTGGAAAGAACACTCCGTGAAAACAAACATAAGTATTATAATCAGAAATGCTACATTTGCCCTTGTACGTTTTATACTGAAAACCAAAAAACCACCATCGCCGAACATTAAACTATAGCCGATTTCATAAAGGAAGTATAAATTAATGATTTCTTATTAAAATTTTTAAATTGCAAATGCAGCTTCAAGAAAATTGCAATGCAGACTTAAGATGAAGAACCTCCACGCTTTAAAAATGTCTTAATTGTATTTTGTGCATTTCATTTTAGAATGGCTGTAATTTCTGCATTTGGAAAATACTCTGTTGAATCTGGTGGTCCGCATTTTATATGAACTATCAAGTAAAATTCATTTGTTTGCAAAGAAAGCTGATCATGTTAGTATAACTATCGACATGTGGACACAGCATCATTCAAGATGAGCCTAAACACAACATCATTCAAGATGAGCCAACTAAATGGAATAGCACCTTCCACATGCCAAACCGTTTAATTAAATAAAAAGATGCAGTTTTGCTGGTAACGCCACATTACCCAAAAGCTGCTCAACAAAACAAAGAATTGTCAACCAAAGAATGGGACAGTTTGGATTCTCTTGTTGCAGCTATAAAAGTTTTTGAAAACGTCACACTTACTGCAAGTTCATCAAAAGTGACCACATCAGAAGTTATCCCAATAATAAATGCAGTTAACATGTCACTTAATCACATCGAGGACTACGGGAATTTTAAAGAATCTCTGTGTGAATCTTTTCATCGTCGTAACGGAGGCTGCGAGAACGAACCTATATGTGTTTTTGCAACAATACTAGATTACAGACTTAAAAACAAGATTTTAAGAAGCAGGACGATGGATGAGAAAGCTGTTACACTCTTAAGCCGAATGGTTCTTCAAAGAACCTTTAAGGGTTCTTCGCGTTGACGCTGATGGAGCACCCGTAGAGGTTCTTTAAAGAACCCTTTGAAAAGGTTCTTCGGAAGAACCTTAAAGTAAGGTTCTTTAAAGAACCTTTAAGGGTTCTTCGCATTGACGCTGGTGGAGTACTCGCAGAGGTTCTTCAAAGAACCCTTTGAAAGGGTTATTTGGAAGAACCTTAAAATAAGGTTCTTTAAAGAAGCCGTTATAGTTCTTCATCCAACCGTTCGATATTTTTGCTAACGTTGCACGGATCCTTTTTAGACTTCTTGAACATTTTTTATTATTAAATATCAATATGATATATAATTATTTAATAGACTTTTAATATTTAATTATAATTATTTAAGATATTTAAGCTAGTTGCTTAACGCCAAAATTAAAATGTAAACAATGACTTTTCTAAATATTTAACATATATTTCAATATATGGCAATAAAGAAAAAAAAAACTACTTTTTTAAATATAATATTTTCAAACAATTAACAAAAATAAATTTTATTTTACAATCCAATTTGACTTGGTCTTCAATTGTAAAAATAATAAAAATGTTTTCTAGTGTTAAATCCATTGTCCAATATATAAATGTTTTTTAGATGTACAAATAAACGCGAGATTTCTGTTGTCGCATTCGATCGAAGAATTATCTAAAATTTAATAATGATATATATATATATATATATATATATACTATATATATATATATATATATATATATATATATATATATATATATATATATATATATATATATATATATATATATATATATAATGTTCATGTTGTTTCACATGTTCATGCTGTTTCTAATCTCCATATTACTATAATATGGAGATTTGAAATATATAAATATATACATAATATACTATTTTACCTGTTTTTGTTAATATTGAAGCAATAATTAAGTTATAAATGAAGCAGTAACATTTAATATCAAACAACTTTTTTTATATTTTATAAATTTCGACTTTGCCACATACAGTCTATTGCGTCCATTTCCATATAAAGCTTTTCGTTTGATGCAGTTCTTTATCAAGATATTTACTAAATCTCATTGTATCATTTCATTTCTTTAATATTTTAATATGTAAAATAATTATAGTTAAAAATATATTTTTAAAAAAATTAGAGGTTAACTTTTTGTAGTCTTGTGGACTTCATATATGAAGTATATATATAACAGAATACAAATTATTTTGGAAATATTAATTAGAAACTCACAATAGCATGGTAACGCAGCAAATTTAAACTAGGAAATGCATTCCTTCAATAGTTGTTTATATATTACTTACTATTTCAACAAATGTTTAATTTGCTATTTATACTATTTTAAATAATTGTTTTATTCAACAAATAATAATAATCATTTTAAAAATATTATTTCGAATTGACTCTCTTAAGATTATTATTCCAGTTTCCCTTTTACTGTGCTTTTATTAAATAACAAAATATTCACATAAAAAACATAACAGAAAAAGTTATTTAAAACACAAATTTCTAAGAGTAATATAGGTGTAGCCATCTTGTAGTATATATGTATCAAGCAGTTGATAGTCACAAACTTCATTTGGTAAACATATTGACAAAGTTTCATCTTCTTTAACTCTGAACGCATGCATATGTGCATTATATTTGTCACAAACTAGCAGCTTACCACAAAATACCCAGAGTTGTCGAAATTGAATAATGTGAAATATCTTGAAAAACAAAGGAATTTCTTCAGTGTGTAATAAAGATAAAATAAATGTATCGTGCAAATGAAACTGAATCCCATTTATATTAATAGCATTACATTTCCAAAGAGTTTCTTTTTTATCAAAAACATCATTGACAAAAAAAGACATTAATTTCTCCTGAATACAAGTTGACAAACTATCAAAAGTAATTGAACACAGATTAGAACTTTTATAATTTTCTTTAAAGAAGTCAGAGGATGTCATTTCCCAACACTGTCGTAGCTGATGTCGTTTTGCAAGCGAGTAGCTTATGTTTTTGAAATTTCTAATAACAGAAGCCAACTTTTTGAAATACAAGTGTTTTGCTTCAAAACGCATACACCATAAATACCGCAAAGGTCCATATTCATTGATTAGACGAGCATAATGAAGCATGAAATGAAATTTAGGTGTTAAATTATTGGGAAACAGTTCAATGAAATTCTGCAAAAAGTGCTCTACTAAAAATTGAAGGTACGACAATACAGTTTTGGAAATTTTTGGAGCAAATATGTAATCTGCAATATCTCGAAGCTGTAAATATAGCAACCAATACATATTGGATGTTGGTATGCGATTGCCAATTATAAACGGCAGTAAACGAAACATACAAAACTTTTGTGACGCAGAACCGACAAAGTTGATAGAAGTACCATTACGTGCAACAAATGGTACCGGCTTGTTTTTTTTGTCATTTCTACCAATTTCAAAAATATTAAGTTCCGTATTAATCTGTTCCACTGTAATAAGGTGTTGCTCTTTAAACTTTATTAAAATTAAGCTTATTAATTGTGGTATGATACCTTCTAACACATCGTGCATAATGTCCGGTGGAAAAGACTGTGTAACATTAAAGTATGATAGATCGAGTAAAGGACAGCGTTTTTCAACTCCATACATACTTGAAGAAATGAGACCTTGACCAGAAATCGCAGCCAAGTGATAATGGTGCATTTCATCAGTTCGAATTCTCGTATCGCATTCAGTCATAACTCTATTTTTGTCAGCGTAAGAAGTCATACACTGACGACAAAAACGCCCTGAATTAAAAACGCGACGAAAACCAGCAAGTGCATGAGCAGAAAGATTATCAGCAGATATAGTTGCAATACCTCCAAATAATCGAATCTGCTTACCATCAACTGTGGCTAAAATACCTTCATTTTGCAATGTCAGCAAATCCTGAATTAACGGTCTTAAAACTTGCTTGTAAGTTTTATATTTCTTAATGAACTTTTCTTTTACAAGAATACATAAGTTTATATTTTGAAGCTGTGAAATATGTTGTTCTTCAATGTTCCCTAAGAAAAAGTAAAAAGCCG